>NC_140590.1:14282917-14755078 GCF_964204655.1 Triturus cristatus
GTAGTACCCAGTCAAGCCCAAGAAAGCTCAAACTTGAGTCTGGGTGGTTGGAGGGGACCAGTCCTTGATGGATTGTATCTTACTCTCCAGTGGTTGAACTTGGCCTCCACCTACAAGGTGGCCCAAATACACAACCTTACTCTGCCCTATCTGGCACTTAGTAGCCTTGATAGTGAGGCCTGCCTTTTGCAGAGCCTCAAGTACCTTCTTCAGGTGGATCAGGTGATCCTCCCAGGTGGAGCTAAAGACAGCAATGTCATCAAGATATGCTGCACAAAAGTCATCCAATCCAGTAAGGACTTGATTCACCAACCTTTGGAAGGTGGCAGGTGCATTCTTCAGACCAAAGGGCATCACCAAAAATTGGTAGTGTCCTCCTGGGGTTGAGAATGCTGTTTTGGCCTTAGACTCCTCAGCTAACCTGATTTGCCAATAGCCAGCTGTCAAATCAAATGTGCTCAAAAACTTAGCAGAAGACAGTTTATCTATGAGCTCATCTGCCCTTGGAATAGGATGTGCATCTGTCCTAGTGACAGCATTGAGTCCTCTGTAATCCACACAGAACCTCATCTCTCTCTTGCCATCTTTGGTGTGAGGTTTGGGGACCAGAACCACTGGGCTAGTCCAGGGGCTCTCTGAGGATTCAATGACACCCAATTCCAGCATTTTGTGTACCTCAGCCTTTATACAGTCCCTGACGTGGTCAGGTTGTCTGTAAAGTTTGTTCTTTACAGGAAGACTGTCACCAGTGTCCACCACATGGGTACACCAGTCAGTTTTACTAGGTATCAATGAAACATATGCTGAAATGACTGTAGAACCTGTCTACATTCAATCTGCTGATGATCAGTGAGGTTGCCTCCAAGGGTCACTCCTTCAACTGAACCATCTTCAGGGTTCTGAGACAACAGGTCTGGGAGAGGGTCACTCTCTTCCTCCTGTCCCTCATCTGTAGCCATGAGCAAGCCCATGTCTGCCCTGTCAACATATGCCTTTAACCTGTTAACATGGAGTACCCTGTGGGGACTCCTGGGAGTTCCTAGGTCCACCAAGTAGGTAAGCCCTCCCTTCTTTTCCAGGATTGTATGGGGTCCAGACCATTTGTCTTGGAGTGCTGCTGGGGCCACTGGCTCCAACACCCATACCTTCTGTCCTGGCTGAAACTCAACCAAGACAGCCTTTTGGTCATGCCAAGCTTTCTGTAAGGCCTGGCTTGCCTCAAGGTTTTTGGATGCCTTCTCCATATACTCAGCCATCCTGGAGCGGAGACCAAGTACATAGTCCACTATGTCTTGTTTAGGCTTTTTGAGAGGTAACTCCCATCCTTCCTTCACTAAACACAGTGGGCCTCTTACAGGGTGCCCAAACAACAATTCAAAGGGGCTGTAGCCAACTCCTTTTTGTGGGACCTCTCTGTAAGCAAACAGAAGGCAGGGTAGAAGGATGTCCCATCTTCGCCTGAGCTTTTCAGGTAATCCTTTGATCATACCCTTTAGGGTCTTGTTGAATCTCTCAACAAGTCCATTCCATTGTGGGTGATAAGGGGTGGTGAACTTGTAGTTGACACCACATTCCTTCCACATAGCTGTCAAGTATCCTGACATGAAGTTGGTACCTCTGTCAGAAACCACCTCCTTAGGAAACCCCACTCTGGAGAATACTCCCAGCAGGGCCCTGGCCACAACAGGAGCTGTAGTGGTCCTAAGGGGAATTGCCTCTGGATACCTGGTGGCATGATCCACTACCACCAGTATAAATCTGTGCCCAGATGCAGTGGGAGGATCCATGGGACCCACTATATCTATTCCCACTCTTTCAAAGGGGACCCCCACCACAGGTATTGGTATTAGGGGGGCCTTTGTTGTGCCACCTGATTTGCCACTGGCTTGGCAGGTCACACAGGAGCGACAAAACTCCTTGGTATCTTCATTCATGTGAGGCCAGTGAAAGTGAGGGACAAGCCTGTCCCAAGTCTTGTTCTGGCCTAAGTGTCCTGCTAGAGGAATATCATGGGCCAAGGTAAGAAGGAAGCCCCTAAATTGCAGAGGTATAACCAACCTCCTGGTTGCACCAGGTTTTGGGTCTCTAGCCTCTGAATAAAGGAGCCCATCATCCCAATACACTTTATGGGTACCTTGAGCATTCCCAGCAGCCTCAGCAGCAGCCAGCTGTCTGAGGGGTTCAAGAGAAGGACAGGTTAAGTGAGCCTGCCCCAAGTCAGCCCTGGAAGGTCCCCCTGTCCCCAGAAACTCAACCTGATCAGGTTCAAGCTCTTCAGGGACAGTTCCTTCAGGGTTCTCTAGATCATCTTCCTGGGAAGGCTGATCATCACTTGGAGGCAGGGGGGAAGGCACAGCCTTAACCCTCCTGTTCTTCTTCTTGGTAGGTGCTTGGTCCATTGTTCCAGGATCCAAGACCTGTGGTTCAGTGAGGCACTTATTGGCATGTGACCTGGTCACAGCAAGGACATGTGGTGATATACCTAACATCTCTGCATGTGTCCTGTACTCCACTTCTGACCATAGAGAACTCTCTAGGTCATTGCCCAACAAACATTCTACTGGGAGGTCTGCACTAACCACAACCCTTTTGAGGCCAGTTACCCCTCCCCATGAGAAGTTAACAACTGCCACACTATGTGAAGTAGTGGCATTGCTGGCATTGGTCACCAGGTAATTCTCACCTGGTATGTACTGTCCAGGGTCCACAAAGCCTGGTGTCACCATAGTGACACTGGCACATGTGTCCCTGTAGGCTTGAGCCACTTTTTCATTTATTAAAGGAGTCTGTCTGTACTTGCCCAGGTTACTGGGGCTCACAGTCAGGGACAAATCCATGTCCCCATCACAGATCAAGACTGCCTGTGTCAGGGTTCTGTCTAAGTCAGAATCTCCTTCAGTTCCCATAGTGATTCCCACTACACCCTTTGTCTGGGGACCAACACTGCTAACAGTAGTACTGGGAGCAGGTGCCTTAGGGGCAACAGTGTTGGGGGCTCCACCCTTCTTACAATCACTAGTCCATTGAGTTGTATTCTTGCAAGATTTGCACCAGGGTTTCTTTGGACCTTCTTTCTTCTTCCCTTTAGGTGGGGACCCACCCTCGTTAGTACTAGTTTGGGGCCCTGTTGAAGACTTCTGGTCTTTGGATTTCTGATCTCCACCCTTTTGGTCTGTTTTCTTCTGATCACCCCCTTGGCCCTGGTTCTGATTCTTTTGCTTAACCCTGGTTCTGACCCATTTGTCTGCCTTCTTTCTCAATTCTTGGGGAGAGGTCAGATCTGAGTCAACCAAGTGTTGATGCAGTTGCTGGTTTTGACATTTATTTAAAATCTGTTCTCTCATCATCAAATTGTACAATCCTGTATAATCAGATACGTTACTTCCCAGCAACCAACCCTCCAAAGCCTTAGTGGCACATTCAATGTATTCAGACCAGTCCTGAGTCTGTGTCTTCTGGGTGTCTCTGAACATTAACCTGTACTGTTCAGTGGTTAAGCCTAACCCATCAACTAGGACACTCCTCAGGTCTTTGTAGTTTCTGACATCCTCCTCTCTAACAGTGAGGAGTCTATCTCTGCCTCTACCTTCAAAGGAGAGCCATAAGATTGCTGCCCACTGGTCTTCAGGAACCTGCTGCACTTTGCAGGCTCTCTCAAGAGCAGTCATCCACTTGTGGATATCATCCCCACTTTTGTAGGGGGGCACAACCTTGGACAGGTTCCTATTATCAAAGACCCTATCTTTGTCCTTAGGGACAATGCTGCCACCAGTGGGTATAGACCCACTCTCTCTAGGTTGCCTAGCCTTACTCAGTTTCTCTTCCATCAGGGATTCTCAGCTGAGCTTCCTTCATTCTGGCCTCATGCTCCCTCCTTTGAGGGCTGGTCATCCCCCTTCTGGAGCGACCTTGAGAGCCTCTAGAGGCATGAGAAGCATGAGAGTCACCTGAGTGATTCCTTTGCCTCCCAAACCCCTGGTTAAGTCCACTAGGGAGATCCAATGGGGTGAACCCATTATCAGTCCCCAGTAGCCTTAAGTTAGCTGAGCCAGGTCTGGCACCTGGCACTGGGCTATCTCTCCCATCTGAACTGCTGCTACTGTCAGATTCACCCCCTTTGTCATCCCTGTCCCTATGCTGATTCTCATCATCTGTAGTCAGATTCTCAACTAAGGGGCGACTGTGAGGAAGGGGTACTTCAGTGGCATCTTCAGAAGGAGGGCCTCCTGTTCCTGTCCCTAAGGGGTCTAACTGGGAGGTTTTCTTGAGAGCTCTCTGATCTTCATCAGCCTGTAAGAGTTCTCTGAGTTCAGCAGAGGTAGGGTTCCTGGGCTGTTTAAGGCTCCTGATTTTTGCCAACTGCCTGAGCTCATTTTGATTTAGGGTAGCAAAAATGGTTGGTGCCCTCTGGGGGTCACTCTCAACAGAGATGGATACATTGGACCCCTCTGCCCCAGCCATTGCTCTTAAGTGTGGGTGGATGTGTTGCAACTACCTACACTTGGGTTTACCTACTAAACCTATCTAGTAGTTGTAGTCAGGGTGTGCTACTCCCTTTGCTCTACAACAACTAAGTTCAGTAGAACTTAAGTATATAACTAACTTGTTTTATATGTACCTAAAGGTACCTGTATGATCTTTCAATTGGTAACAAAGAGATTACAGAGGTAAAACACAGCAAGCTCAAATCCAACCGCTGCTCACCAATGTGAGAAGCTGGCCTGGTATATGATGTTCACTAGTTAAAGTGACCACCTTATACCATGCCAAGCAACCCTTATGGTGTGGTTGTAAGTCAACCTTTTTGGACTAGCTGCCCTAGTGGTAGCGTAGGCTAAGCAGTCTTTGAGGCTAAACTCGTTAAAGCGTGTTAAGCAGGCTGTTTTACCATATGTAACCCCCTTTTATACCAATGAAAGGACACCACACAGATATATATTCAACATATATATGTATTTATTACTCAAAGTATCCCCTAGACTCTTTATGAGCACAGGAGCACAAATCGTTAAACAAGATAGTATTACAATATACAGAAGTTGCACTTTATATGGATGGGCCCTGGTGGCCACTCAAACCATATACTAAAATAGTGGTATAAGTACCACGAACAGGAAAGGGAAAAGGCCTAGGGCCTCTAGAATCGCTGGGCCTACAAGCAGCTAGCTTCAGTTAGTGACCAGGAGGTCCACGGGTCGCGTGTGCAGTGAGGAAAGTTACACGGGTGCTCCCATAGGTTTTCAATGGGTGCGTAAAAGTTCAAAAGTTACTGCAGAAAGGGTCTTCTGGATGGACTACGAACTTAAGACTTTAAACACAGACACTAGAGATGTTACTCTACACTTGGGCACCGGAGTGCCAGCTTTACCTCACCCACAGGAAGCGGGTGCATAGGGCTCGAAGTGCGTCGGGTTTCGTCTATCAATTCAATGGAGCCTGATGACAAAGATGCTGCAGGCGGCCGGTCCAGAAGAGATGCGGTGGATCCAAGAGTTGATCGGAAGTGTAGAAGACCTGTAAGCAGAGGGGACAGTGTTCACAGTCACTAGCCAGTGACCGGCGTGGCACCAGGTAGGTACCAGGCGATGTCGGGTGCAAACAGGTGATGAGGTGTAGCTTGTCTCCGCAGCTACGTGGTCCCTGAAGGTCGACGACGTCCAGGAGTCGAGTCACGAGCTGTCCCACGCAGGCTCTCGCTGTCGGCGGTGTCGGCGACTCAAAGGAAGCAAACAAGCCTTGGCACAAGTCATGAAGAATGAAGAAAGCTTGTGGTTCTGACCAGCAAGGTCAGAGGGGCAGCTCCTTTGGAGGGCAGCAGGGGCCAGTCTGGAGCAACCAGACCAGCATCGTAGTTCTCAAAGTTCGTCACCAAAATGGCCACTAGCCAACGGGCCAGGGTCCGGTTAGGCGCGTCGAGATGCAAAGTGCAGAGGGGCCCCACGCAGATCGTGGAGATGCTGGAGGGCTCACCTTTGGAGCAGATGCTGCTCTGTGGTTGGGCTTCTCAGGACCCAAAGCACAACTTGGAGGGAGCCTCTGTTGTTGCGCTTGCAGCTTGTCGTCGGTCTTCCAAGATGGCTGGCTCCACGTGTCTCGGTGCCTCCACGGGTTCCTTCTTTGCAGGGACTGTGGATCGGGCGGTGAGAGGTCTGGAGGTCCAGGTCTTGTCGGGCTCTGGGCTCGGGCTCCGGCAGGAGGCGGCGGCAAAGCAGACGTTCAATACCTGGTTGGTGCTTGCGTTAGCAAGATGGTCACTCCCTGACCATAGGGGAGATTTCCTTCAGTCCTCTGTGCAGCAGAGCGTCGAAGTTCCCGTCTTCTTCTTGTGGTTAAGTTGATTCCAGGATGTCTGAAGTCTTAGGACACAGCTCCTACCTTTAAGCGGATTCTAGGGGCCGGACTACCTGCTAGGTCCCTCCCTAAGGGTGGGACCAGGAAGGGGGGTGGTTACACCCCCAATCCTTTGTCCAGCTCGCCCCAGGTCCGGGGCTGGTGTGCCCCAGGACCAGTTTGAACTGGCATATGCACCGAGGCTCCTTGTGAGCCTCAGGCATGTCTGATTCCATTCAAACCCTACCTGACCAATACACAAAATCCTGTCTGGGGTGGTGCACGCACCTCCCCTGGCAGGAAACCCGTTGTCCACGTCCCCCAAGCTGGAAGGACTCCCAGCAGCAGGAGGGCAGACTTGTGTCTGTGGTGGCAGCATCCATTTTGTGGAGCTGAGGCTATGTCTGATTTTACCCGGGTTTCAGGTACTGTACATGTCGTGTCCCTCTAGAAGGGTGGAATGCTAACCCCGTCGCCAGAATTGGCGAGGGGTTAGTATTCCAATTCGTATGACACCTTACTCGACATGTTTTGATAAAGCCAAACCAAAGATAGCATTTAACCGCGAGGTTCATAATGCACTTAAGAGTATATGTATGACGATATCTGGAAACGGTAGAAGGAAGTTGTTCCGACCACTGCAGACAGGCTCAGCTCATGCCAGAGCACCATCTCACATGGAACCAAGCAGTCTGCCTCCAGGATTGTTAAGGCCTGCCATAGGAGTGACTTATAGGTTAACATGTGTCCCATTTTAAGGTTAGGTATAGGTATACTACACCTAAGTAAGAGGTGGTTACACCAACTTACCCCAGCTGAGTGATCAGCCAGTTGTGTCAAATTGCTAGGCCAGGCCAGGGGTGGCACAATACATGCTTCAGCCCCTGGTAGGCCTTAGATACACCAATGCCCTGGGTACCTAGTGTACACTGGTACAGGGGCTCACAGGGTAATCCAATTCCAATTGGTTATGCACCTAGGGTGCATAGTGTCAATTTAGTTAGAGAGAACAGCAGGCTGGGGGTCTGATTAGCAGGACCACAGCCTCAATATGTCAAAAACCAGTGAAGCAAAAAGCAAAAATTTGGGGTGACCATAGGATAGCAGACCCTACTCTCCTACACACATCCTATTCCAAGGGCAGATGAGCTCATAGATAAACTGGCTTCTGCTAAGTTTTTGAGCATATTTGATTTAACAGCTGGCTATTGGCAAATCAGATTAGCTGAGGAGTCTAAGGCCAAAACAGCATTCTCAACCCCAGGTGGGCATTATCAATTTTTGGTGATGCCCTTTGGTCTGAAGAATGCACCTGCCACCTTCCAAAGGTTGGTGAATCAAGTCCTTACTGGGTTGGATGACTTTTGTGCTGCATATCTTGATGACATTGCTGTCTTTAGCTCCACCTGGGAGGATCACCTGATCCACCTGAAGAAGGTACTTGAGGCTCTGCAAAAGGCAGGCCTCACTATCAAGGCTACTAAGTGCCAGATAGGGCAGAGTAAGGTTGTGTATTTGGGCACCTTGTAGGTGGAGGCCAAGTTCAACCACTGGAGAGTAAGATACAATCCATCAAGGACTGGTCTCCTCCAACCACCCAGACTCAAGTTCGAGCTTTCTTGGGCTTGACTGGGTACTACAGGAAGTTTGTTAAGAACTATGGGTCCATTGTGACTCCTCTTAATGATCTGACATCGAAGAAGATGCCCAAAAAGGTTCAGTGGACAGTAAGCTGTCAAAAGGCATTTGATGACCTGAAGAAGGCCATGTGCTCTGCCCCTATCCTGAAAAGTCCTGACTACTCCAAAGAGTTTATTGTCCAAACAGATGCTTCTGAGTTGGGTGTGGGAGCTGTGCTGTCACAACTTAATGTAGATGGTCAAGACCAACCCATTGCTTTTATTAGCAGAAGGTCGACCCCCAGAGAGAAGAATTGGTCAGCTATTGAGAGGGAGGCCTTTGCTGTGGTGTGGGCCCTGAAGAAGCTGAGGCCATACTTGTTTGGCACTCACTTCAAGATTCAGACCGACCATAAGCCCCTCTTGTGGCTAAATCAGATGAAGGGTGAAAACCCCAAACTGCTTAGGTGGTCCATTTCCCTACAGGGGATGGACTTTACAGTGGAGCACCGGCCAGGTACAGACCATGGGAATGCAGATGGTCTCTCCAGGTACTTCCACTTAGGACATGAAGACGAGACTGTTCAAGGCTAGTTTAATGTCCCTGCGCTTGGGGGGGGGTTGTGTAGGAGAGTAGGGTCGGCTATCCTATGGTCACCCCAAATTTTTGCTTTTTGCTTCACTGGTTTTTGACATACTGAGGCTGTGGGCCTGCTATTCAGACCCCCAGCCTGCTGTTCTCTCTACTACATTGACACTATGCACTCTAGGTGCATAACCCATTGGAATTGGATCACCCTGTGAGCCCCTGTACCAGTGTACACTAGGTACCCAGGGCATTGGTGTATCTAAGGCCTACCAGGGGCTGAAGCATGTATTGTGCCGCTCTTGGCCTGGCCTAGCAATTTGACACAACTGGCTGATCACTCAGCTGGGGTAAGTTGGTGTAACCATCTCTTACTTAGGTGTAGTATACCTATACCTAACCTTAAATGGGACACATGTTAACCTATAAGTCACTCCTATGGCAGGCCTTAACAATCCTGAAGGCAGAGTGCTTGGTTCCATGTGAGATGGTGCTCTGGCATGAGCTGAGCCTGTCTGCAGTGGTCGGAACAACTTCCTTCTACCGTTTCCAGATATAGCCATACCATATACTCTTAAGTGCATTATGAACCTCGCGGTTAAATGCTATCTTTGGTTTGGCTTTATCAAAACATGTCGTGTAAGGTGTCATACGAATTGGAATACTAACCCCTCGCCAATTCTGGCGACGGGGTTAGCATTCCACCCTTGTAGAGGGACACGACATGTACAGTACCTGAAACCCGGGTAAAACCAGACATAGCCTCAGCTCCACAAAATGGACGCTGCCACCACAGACACAAGTCTGCCCTCCTGCTGCTAGGAGTCCTTCCAGCTTGGGAGACGTGGACAAAGGGTTTCCTGCCAGGGGAGGTGCGTGCACCACCCCAGACAGGATTTTGTGTATTGGTCAGGTAGGGATTGAATGGAATCAGACATGCCTGAGGCTCGCAAGGAGCCTCGTGCATATGCCAGTTCATACAGGTCCTGGGGCACACCAGCCCCGGACCTGGGGCGAGCTGGACAAAGGATTGGGGGTGTAACCACCCCCCTTCCTGGTCCCACCCTTAGGGAGGGACCTAGCAGGTAGTCCGGCCCCTAGAATCCGCTTAAAGGTAGGAGCTGTGTCCTAAGACTTCGGACATCCTGGAATCAACTTAACTACAAGAAGAAGACAGGAACTTCGACGCTCTGCTGCACAGAGGACAGAAGGAAATCTCCCCTATGGTCAGGGAGTGACCATCTTGCTAACGCAAGCACCAACCAGCTACTCGACGTCTGCTTTGCCGCCGCCTCCTGCCGGAGCCTGAGCCCAGAGCCCGACAAGAACTGGACCTCCAGACCTCTCACAACCCGATCCACAGTCCCTGCAAAGAAGGAACCCGTGGAGGCACCGAGACACGTGGAGCCAGCCATCTTGAAAGACCCACGACAAGCTGCAAGCGCGACAACAGAGGCTCCCTCCAAGTTGTGCTTTGGGTCCTGAGAAGCCCTGCATCCGAGCAGCATCTGCACCAAAGGTGAGCCCTCCAGCATCTCCATGATTTTCGTGGGTCCCCTCTGCACTTTGCAACTTGACGCGCCTGCCCGGTCCCTGGCCCGTTGGCTAGTGGCCATTTTGGCGACGAACCTTGAAATCTACGATTCTGGTCTGGTTGCTCCAGACTGGCCCTTGCTCCCCTCCAAAGGAGCCGCCCCTCTGACCTTGCTGGTCAGAGTAATCAGCTTTCTTCATTCTTCACAACTTCTGCTTTTGCCAAGGCTTGTTTGCTTCCTTCGAGTCGCCGATACCGCCCACAGCGAGAGCCTGCGTGGGACAGCTCGTGAACCGACTCCTGGACGTCGTCGACCTTCATGGACCACGTGGCTGCAGAGACAAGCTACACCTCTTCACCTGTTTGCACCCGACATCGCCTGGTACCTACCTGGTGCCACGCTGGTCACTGGCTAGTGACTGTGAACACTGTGCCCTCTGCTTTCAGGTCTTCTACAACTCCGATCCACTCTTGGATCCACCGCATCTCTTCTGGACCGGCCGCCTGCAGCATCTTTGTCATCAGGCTCCATTGAACAGATAGACGAAACCCGACACACTTCGAGACCTATGCACCCGCTTCCTGTGGGTGAGGTAAAGCTGGCACTCCGGTGCCCAAGTGTAGAGAAACATCTCTAGTGTCTGTGTTTTAAGTCTTAAGTTCGTAGTCCATCCAGAAGACCCTTCTAGTAGTAACTTTTGAACTTTTACGCACCCATTGAACACCTATGAGAGCCCGCGTGTAACTTTCCTCACTGCACACGCGACCCGTGGACCTCCTGGTCACTAACTGAAGTTAGCTCCTTGTAGGCCCAGCGATTCTAGAGGCCCTAGGCCTTTTCCCTTTCCTGTTCGTGGTACTTATACCACTATTTTAGTATATGGTTTGAGTGGCCACCAGGGCCCATCCATATAAAGTGCAACTTCTGTATATTGTAATACTTTCTTGTTTAACGATTTGTGCTCCTGTGCTCATAAAGAGTCTAGGGGATACTTTGAGTAATAAATACATATATATTTTGAATATATATCTGTGTGGTGTCATTTCATTGGTATAAAGGGGGGTTACATATGGTAAAACAGCCTGCTTAACACGCTTTAACGAGTTTAGCCTCAAAGACTGCTTAGCCTACGCTACCACTAGGGCAGCTAGTCCGAAAAAGTTGACTTACAACCACACCATAAGGGTTGCTTGGCATGGTACAAGGTGGTCACTTTAACTAGTGGACATCATATACCAGGCCAACTTCTCACAACAATGAACTCCTTGGAAAAGTTGGGCGCCGGGAGGACCGGTGCTGTACACATTGCAGTTTTCAGGGTGTCAAAGGCCGTCTGACAGACGCCAGTCCAGATCACAAGTCTTGGCTGCTTCCTGGAAGTCAGCGAGGTCAAGGGGTGCACAATGTTGCCATACCCCTTGACAAATCTCCTGTAGTTACCCGTGAGACCGAAGAAGGCTCTCACCTGAGTCTGGGTTTTGGGCGGTTCCCAAGCCAGGATGGTATCTAGCTTGGGTTGCAGGGGGACCACCTTGCCGCTCCCTACTTGCTGCCCCAAGTACACCACTGAACCCTGCCCAATCTGGCACTTACTGGCCTTGATTGTGAGGCCTGCTCTGTGCAGGGCCAACAACACTTCCTGGAGGTGGCGCAAGTGTTCCTCCCAGCTGGCGCTGAACACTGCTATGTCGTCCAGGTAGGCGGCGCTGAAATCATCCAGTCCAGCCAATACCTGGTTGACCAACCTCTGGAATGTGGCAGGGGCATTCTTCATCCCAAAGGGCATAACCCGGAACTGGTAGTGCCCATCTGGTGTGGAGAATGCAGACCTCTCTTTTGCCCCATCAGTGAAGGCGATCTGCCAGTACCCAGACGTTATATCAAATGTACTAAGGTACCGGGCAGCCCCCAACCGATCTATGAGCTCATCAGCTCTGGGGATGGGGTGCGCGTCGGTCTTGGTGACCGAATTGAGTCCTCGGTAATCCACACAGAACCGAAGTTCTGGTGAGGCACCAGGCGCTGCAGCCTTTGGGACCAAGACCACTGGGCTGGCCCAAGGACTGCTAGAGGACTCAACCACCCCTAAGGCAAACATCTTGGAGACCTCCTCCTTGATGTATGCTCGGACCTTGTCAGTCACCCTGTAGGCCTTGTGCCTCACGGGAGTGCTGTCCCCGGTGTCCACATCGTGGACACACCACTGAGTGACACCAGGGATCAAGGAGAACAGATCAGGGAATTGTCCCTACAGATGGCGACAATCTTGCTGCTGCGCAGGGGTCAGTGTGTCAGAGAGGACAAAACCATCCACTGACCCATCTTGCTCTTTTGCACCCAGGAGGTCAAGAAGAGGCTCACTATCCTCCTCCATTCCAGCGCCTGTGGCTAGGAGCATGCCCACTTCGGACCTTTCTAAGTGGGGCTTTAACCGGTTGACATGCAGGACCCTCAAGGGGTTCCTGGGAGACTTCAAGTCCACCAAGTAGGTGACATCGCTCTTTTTCTCCACAACCTCAAATGGTCCAGTCCACCTGTCCTTGAGCGCACAAGGTTCTACAGGGGCCATGACCCAAACTTTCTGACCAGGTTGAAGCTCAACCAGAGTGGCATTCTGGTCGTACCACCGCTTCATCTCTTCCTGGCTGGCCTCCAGAATTGCCTGAGCAAGATCTCTGAAGTGCCGAGTCTGGTTCTTAAAGGCCAGCATGTAACTGTACACATCCTGGGGAGGTTTCCTGGGAGATTGCTCCCAGCCCTCTTTAACCAGACTCAAAGGCCCTCTTACCGGGTGTCCATACAAAAGCTCAAAGGGGCTGAACCCTAGAGACTTTTGTGGCACCTCACGGTAAGCAAACAGCAGGCATGGCAAGAGGACGTCCCATTTACGCCTCATTGGTTCTTCAAGACCCATAATCATGCCTTTTAGGGTCCGGTTGAATATTTCAACCAGCCCATTACCTTGAGGGTGGTAAGGAGTGGTAAACTTGTAGGTTACCCCATACTCCTTCCACAGAGACTTCATATAATTAGAAATGAAGTTGGTGCCCTGGTCTGACACCACCTCTCTGGGGAACCCCATGCGGGAGAAAACACCCATCAGTGCCCGTCCCACCACGGGGGACGTCACTGTGCGGAGAGGGATGGCTTCCGGGTACCGGGTGGCATGGTCCACCAAGACCAGGATAAACCTGTTGCCCATGGCTGTCTTGGGGTCCAGTGGCCCCACAATGTCAATCCCCACTCGCTCAAAGGGGGATCGCCTTACCTGAATCCCCGCGTTCGCCGACAAGTTTTCCCGATCCGGTCGCGTTCTCCATGAGATGTTGTATTGTTTTAGCCATTTGCGCTGTCTCGCGACAGTTCGCGTCCGCAGTGACGTCATGCGTCGCGCGATCACGTCTTTTTTCTGGCGATCATGCACCGCGAGACAACTGAAAACAAGATGGCCGCGCCCGCGAGCAACCACAGGGGTAAGTTAGCGACCCGCAACCATGCAAAAAATATCGCGAACGGGCGGGAAAAAAACTTCCGCATCTTCGCGATATTTCCGCTTGTTTGCGGAGATTTTTAACATTTTCGCGATAATTTGCGAAAGTCGCTTTCGCAAATTCCGCCCACCCCTACTGATCACCTGTTGTTTGGGCTGAGGCCTGCTGCCTCATACCCACAAGAGAAGGGCACACTTTCTGTTCAGCACAAAATTCCTCCCTGGAGGGACCACCATCCTGCTGCCAATGGGTCAGCTCGGGCAGGTCTCCCAGTTCAGCAACTTGTTCCCCTGTAGGTTCCAGGGCATCCCCCTCAGGGTCTGCTTCCTCCTGGACCGTGGGAACGATGGGGGACGGTTTCCCGCGCCCCCTGCCTCTTCTCTTCACGGTTGGGCCCTGGGCCATACTTTCAGACTCCAGGACTCCATCAACACCCTTACTAGCTGACATGGACCGAGTGGTCGCACACGCCCACTCCGGCAGACCCAACATTTCCAGATGCGCTTTTCGCTCCACCTTAGTCCAAGGGGAGTCCTCCAAATCATTGCCCAGGAGACAATCAACAGGCATGGCGGGCCTCATAGCAACCTGAAGAGTACCTGAGACCCCCCCACTCAAAAGGAACTTGAGCTACCTCACACTTACTCTGTGAGTTGTCAGCAGCTACAATGGGGTAGAATGCATGAGGGACCATCTGCTCTCTGGATACCAAGTGACACTTGACAGCTGTCACACTTGCTCCGGTGTCTCTGAGAGCTTCCACCCTATGGCCATTAATGGTCACCCACTGCCTATATTTCTTAGTGTTATTAGGCAGAGGGGTTGGAGGGACCATTTCCACATCTCCTAAAGAGACCAGGGAGATTTCTGCGGGACCCCACCCACCGGGGGCACCCATCTCGTTCCCTCCCAGGGCTACATTCGTCACCTGACGGGGGGGTGCACATGGTGGTGCATTCGAATCCCTCATGGGACACTGGGGATCATAATAACGGTGTCCCACCTGCTTACAAACGTAGCAGGTCATGGGCCCCTGGGAACAGGTTTACCTGTCGGGACCTCTGGCTTCTTTACAGGGGGAGGCTGGGAACCCTTCCCTTGGTTCCCTTGGGGATTACTTTGGGGCCCTTTCTGAAACTCCCTCTGTTTACCCCTGCCCCCCCCCCACTCTTCTGCTGGGGACCCTGCCCACCTTTGGCTGAGTCTCCCACTGGACCCTTGTGGACCCTGGTACTGACCCAGCGGTCCGCCTCCTCAGCAAGTTTTCTAGGGTTAGATATCTTGCTATCAATAAGGTGCTGGCGTAGCTCTGGAAAACAGTTATTAGACAAGTGCTCCCATGCAAACAAATCATAAAGAGCATCATAACTATCCACCTTGCTACCCTTTACCCAACCATCCATGGCTCTGCAAAGACACATTTTCAACCCAAGTAGTACCAGGCAACTTCTTACATTCTCTAAAGGCCTGTCGGTACTTTTCTGGAGTTAAGCCATACCTTAACATTAAAGCATCTTTCATATGAGTATAAGACATCCTTTCCTCAGCGGGCATGTCCAACAAGTTATCTCTCCCTTCATTGACAAAGCGACCCCACAACCCCGCTCCCCAATCTTTCTCAGGGACCCGGTAGGCCAACAATGCTAACTCATATGCTTTGAACCATTGACCAATATCCTCATTTCTATTGTAATCTTTTATCACATCTTTGGGAAAATGAAACCTACTTTCTGCAGGCACAGATGGAGTGCTGCCACCAGAGGGATTCAACTCTAAACTCTTAGTTTTAAGCTCCATCTCCCTCAACATCTTCTCACGTTCAAACGCTAATTTCTCTCTTTCAAAATCTATTCTTTTGCTCTCCATTTCAGCTTCTCTCCTGCTTCTTGCATTCTCTAACTCCAACTGCCCTCCTAATTTAAGTTTTGCCATCTCTAATTTGTACCCCCTCTCCTTCTCCCTGTCTTCCAACTCTTCAGGAGAAAGGCTCTTAGAGGAAACACTGCTGCCGGGAGATGCCACTGGCCCATTCACGGGTTCTTCCACTTCCTCTTCCGGTACCACCACCGGATCAGAGGGATTTCTGGCCTCTAACCAGGCCTTCAGCGCTTTAAACTCTTTCACTCTGAGACCTGTGGTAGGAACTTTAAACTGCTTGCAAAATTGCTCTAGATCCTTTTTCTTGTAGGTATTTATCAATTTCCTATGAAATTCCTCCACAACAATATCAGCAGGGGTAGCAGCTCCGGCATCATCCATGGTCAAAACTGGCAGTGTTTAAAAAAATATAAGCACCAGGAAAGCGGAGAACAAAAATAGAAGATCCTACCAAAACAGATTGTGGCTGCGCTATGGTCTGCTTTCACTATGTAGCGTACACTAATTACTGCACATGTGTCATAAAAGTTCAAATCCTCACCGCTGCCCACCAATGTTAGAACCAGCAGTCTCTAGTTGGCAGAGGTATACACTTCTGACAAATAGGGACCCACCTTCTCTAGTCAGGGCAAGGGGATTACACACTCAGATAACCCCTGCTCACCCCCTTGGTAGCTTGGCAGAGCAGACAGGCTTATCTCAGAGGCAGTGTGTTAAGCATTTATGACCACATACAGTAATAAAGTGAATAAACTACAAACGGACACAACACAGGAGTTATTATAAAAATAAGTATTTTTATATAAGGCTTAGCACAAGACCAAATAACGATAAAAATATACCACAATCTTAATAAATACTCTTTGGAAGGAAAAATAATAGTTCAGGTAAAGTTTCTTCTTAGGAAATAGTTCTTTAGCAACAAAAGTAAGTATTCTTCTCAAAACACAGTTCTTTGGCAACAATGTGACCCCCACAGGAGTCACACGACGTCGAGGTTACGATATTCCCAAGGTTCGGCGTCGACCGCGAGGAGCGCTACGTCGAGCCTGGAGTCAAAACAGACCCCACAAACACAGTACCTTTAGAATGAAGCAACACGATGATCCACGGCGTCGAGAGGTCGGCTTCGAGAGGTCACCGTCGATCGTGAATCGGAGTCGGGGTGATCCGCAGCGGCATCGAGAGGTGTCGGGCCGGATCAGCGCTCACGGCGTCGAGAAGGGCGCCGCGTCGATGCGATCAGCAGCGGCGTCGAGACGGGGTCACTTGGAGCTGGAGCCGAACTCACTACTCACTGGCGTCGCTACTGACGTCGATCGGGCCCGGCGGCCGGCGTCGAAGGCTCGGAACACTGGAGCCGTACTCACGATGTCGAGCTGGATTCGGCGGCGTCCGGCGACGTCGAGATTGCAGATTTCCCCTGTGCACTGGAAACACGACGTTCCAGCAACAAGCAATTCAGCAGAGGGTGAAGTCCTTTAGCCCTGTGACTTCAACAGGAGGCTGGGACTCTTCCAGCCCTTGGAGATTTTCTTGCAAGCTTGAGAGTACACACTAAGTTCCTCTCTCCTTGTCCCTTGGAAAAAATAAAGAAGCAGCTTCAGGTTCCCCCCAGCAAACAGCACACTGGCAGAAGGGGGAGGCAAGTCCTTGGATCAGCAGGCTTCTTGTCCTTGGTAGAGGTTTCCTTGTCAGAAGTGATCTAAGTTCTTTGGTTCAGGGGTCCTTCTTTTATACCTCTTTTCTGCTTTGTTCCCTTTGTCCAAGCAGGGAAGTTCCCCCCATCCCAGGTTTGTTGTGGGTGTTGCCAGGCCGAGGCACCTGGCCTATTCACTGAGCAGGGCAGGGTCATCAGCCGCCCAGCAGGAGGTGGAGCCAGTATTGTCACTGGCAGGGCCATCAGTCGCCCGGCAGGAGGTGGAGCCAGCATTGTGTCAGGCAGAGCAGGCTACTAGGGACTACTATTCCCCCACTCTAAAGTTAAATGCCTCATTCACCCCACACTGACTCATTCAGACCTCTGGAGCCACCCAGCCCCTGACACACACATCAAACTAGCAGAGACCGGTGGATAGTTGGACAAGAAAATAGCCGCTTTCTAAAAGGGCTATTTTAAAAACAGAATTTAAAAACCATCCATCCCAAAGGATGTGTTATTAAATTCTGAGTTCAGGGATACTAAACTCGAACCACTACCATGCTCCCTGAGTCAGATAAGATTATAATGGAGTTAATAATCAGTCTGCCCATTCTGGCCTATGGAAGGCAGGTAGCCCTTCAATAGGGAAAAACGAAAATGGCTGTAATTCACTATTAGGTCATGCCACACACATCAGGGCATGACCTACCTTTTACCAACAATGCACCCAGCCCTAGGGCCTACCATAGAGGTGTCTGAAATGTGGCAAAGGGAAAGTTTTAGAGACTGGCAAGTAGGTTTCCTTGCCAAGTCGACATGGCAGTCAGGGACTGCACACAGGCTCTGCGATGTCAGGCCTGGAACACATTTTACAAGCTGCTTCTGTGGGTGGCACAACCGGTGCTGCAAGCCCACCAGCAGCAGCCTACCTACATGCCCTTGGCACACGCAGTGCACTAGACTAGGGTCTGAACAGTAAGTCAACCAAGCCAATCATGGTAACACCAATCAATGTATCAATTTAACATAGGGAGCACTTGCACTGTGGCACTGATCAGCAGCGGCACAGTGCCCAAAGCAATATTCCAGCAAAACATTGTAAACAGAGGAGGCCAACAGGAAAAAAATGGAGGAGAGACTCATGCCAATGATGCCAGGTCTAACACCTGGATTTCTGCGGGTGCGCACCTCGCCTCACCTGGCATCTGCTCAGGACTTGAGGCACCGCTCTATCCGTCGGTACCCCTCTCTGGAACCGAGCTGGACACCAAGACAGCGCCCAAATAAATACTTCAGTGTCTTGATAGTCAATTTTAACAAGCACTTTTTTCACACATTGTCACTAGCACTGCAACCATCGTCTCAATGCTGACAGCTTCTTGATCACCCATTTTAACCCACCCTTTGATGAAATTCCTAAGCAAAGTTTTAGGAAGAAAAGTACACATGCAATGCCAATTTGCATGAATAAAGGAGGGGTCAAAAGCAATTTTTGTATTTCTCCACCAACACTTTTTAACACTTGCCTACCACGGCAAATAATTTTTCAGTAGACTCAAATACAGAATTTATACCTTCCGAGGCACCTGTTTCTTGTAATTTGGTTAGTTTGTAGGTAACATTAGTAAAGTTGATGACCTAGGGGCCGATTCACAGAACTAATCTGAGATAAAATCCTAAACTTACTACTTTTGGTATTCACAGAAGGCATTCAGTAGTAGTGAAGTTAGGACTCCTAACTTTACTACTACTAAACTGAGACAAAATACTAACTTTACTACTTTCGGTATTCACAGAAGGCATTTAGTAGTAGTAAAGTTGAGAGTCCTACTACTACTAAATTCCTTCTGTGAATACCAAAAGTAGTAAGTTTAGGATTTTATCTCAGATTAGTTCTGTGAATCGGCCCCATTACTCTTATATTGGTAATTTTTTGGGGGGAATGTAAGCGCAACATTCGCTAGCATTAGTTACCTTGCAGTTTCTACCTTCCATTGTGAGAAGCATTCCTTAAGTGATGCAGTTTTGCATTATCATAGACCTCATTGCAAGCAATATTCTATTGATGACTGTTTGGGCACCTGCTGTGTTAGTAGCAAGCCTACCCACTAAGGTTGGGAAGTTCCTAATCTGAACATCGTTCAACGCTACACCTACTGAGGGTATTAATGCTCCAAACATATTGCTGAGCATCTGATTGAAGATTAGCCTGCTTTGTTTTACAGAGCTGTAGAGTTGCAGATCGTTAGCATTGGTGTGATAGACTCTTGGAAACACTAAAGCTGTGTAGCAACTACCTACCCACTTGCGTGGCAACTGGCAGCAAGCTGACTAACCGCACATGTAATATAGATCCTTAATAGTTGCCTCTAATTCAGGTAAAACTCTTCCTTTAACCAAATCACTATGCTCGCATTCGCTCAAACCCACTACCTCAAACGTGTCTGTAGAAAGCCGGCTTTCTGTACAGAAATCCCCAATCGGCACACAGAGGTAAAAGTAGCTGATACTAATGCTGTTTTCTGGGCGGCATGAGTGAGCAGTTAGACCTATCAAAGGGTAGTGCTAAGCATTTGTTGTACTCATAGAGGCAACAAATGATACACACACTCAAGAATAAATCTGAAACCAATTTATAAAAATAGTATAGATTTGTATATAATTTCTAAGACCATGAACAATTTCGGAGAAACGATTTAGCAAAGATCGGAAAATATGTCACTTTTGTGTGCAATTACGCCACCATATGAAACAATGGAGAAAAAGTAGAAGATTTTAGATCGATGTAAGGACCAGGATCAAAGTTCCAGCAGGAGAAGTTCGGGAGCATCCGGGGTCGGGTGGCAGCAGAGTGCTGAGAGTGTTGAAACCTGTTGCGCCAAGACAAAGGCGGTCACTTGATAGGAGGACTTACAGGTAAATCCAGTGGTTCTCCTTGGAGGGAAAGCACTGTAAAGGCCTAGGGACCATGGGAGCACAGCTGGTCAGTCAGTGTCGGGCCCAATGGAGCCGGGTGCAGAGCGAACAGGCCAGCCGGGTGTCATGCGTATTGAGGTCCTCACAGTCAGAAGCAGGCAACTTGGAGAGGAGATCTCGGAATAGCTGGGCCACTCAGGAAGTGGGTCTCAGGTGTGTCGATGGCCCTCAACAGGGGCTTGCTTCTCCTGCTTTGGGAGCCCTGAGTGGACTCTTCTTCTTGGTGTGACCGTTGGGGGTCCAGTACCCCGGGTATTGGAACACAGTGAATCCAGTAGGTCCTGGTGCCTCCAAACTTGGTGGGAACATAGATCTGACCTTTTGAAGCTGTTGTTCATTTTTTTGCTTTGGTGCTGCATCGAGGTCACCAGGAGCAGCAAGTAGATTAACCGAACATCATGGGATCAGTGTCTGCGGTGTGCAGGGGAGTGATAGCTTCACTCCAAGGGAGCTTCTTGGCAATTTCTTGAAGGCTGGAGGTACTCTGGGGGTCTTGGTGGCCTCCGGCTGCAGGCTCATTCCAGCCCGGTTCCCCGACGGACAGAGCGGTGTTCCTTCCTGAGCGGTTGCCAGGTGGAGGTCCTCCCACCACCCAGTTTGTACGGGTGTTGTTTGTACTTTTGAGGAGATTTGCACTCTACAATCAAGCTGAGGGTGCCCTATATCCTTTGTCACGTTGTTGTTTTTTCCTTGCAGTAGCTTTGAGGTCCTGATGAAAGCCTAGCCTAGATAGGCGCTATGGCTGAAACATGTCGACCACATTCCCTCACGTTGCCTCATTGATCAAACCAGATTAGTGTTGCCCCTACTCTTTTTTAATCTAATATCGGTACGGCATTGTTTCACAGAAGTCCTCTGGCCGTCCCGTCATTAGTTTTAATACACTTCCCTTGTTTTTTTCACTACTATCAGCACTGCGATCCCCACTCACTTCAGGCTCATTTGTGGATTTGTTCCTCTTTCCTAGTGCATAATAATCATAGCACAAAGCACTCACGTCTCATACAAGGGCGCTGCCGCCCCTTGAGATCTTGAGATTTTCTTTGGGATGAAAATCCCATGTGATGGGGTTAGTTACCCACGGTGATTGTATGACCATGGTCTTGGAGCTTTCTCCACTACGTACATTAGGTTTTACCTCCTCACCATACACACCACCTTTTTCTCTTTACTATTAGACCCCAGGATTTCTTTTGTGTTATATGTACTTGTATGGGGGAATTAATCCTGTGCGGTCTCTAAACTTGCTCCCTCGGACCCTCCGGTGCCCAACCGTTTTGTATTAGGTCTTGGTGGCCTACCAGGTTCAGGATGACACAGCAGGTAACGATTGTCGAGTCCTGGGACAGCAGGCAGGGTTTGGCACCTTTTTCTTCTGCAGCAGGGCTTCAATCCTCATACAGCAGATTTTCTACGTCCTGGTTTTCTCTTGTCCATCAAATCTGATGTTAAGGTCTCAGGGAGCCACCAAAATGTTGAATTTAGGTACTTTAAAAGGAGAGACTGGTAATAGCCAATGGGCTAGCCACCTTTATGGTGTCTACACCATCTGGTGACCACTTCCTGTAGGACGAGGCACTCCCATAGCCCTGATAGACTGTTTTTTCAGCATCCGAAGATGGTGGAACTTCAGGAAAGGGGTTCACATCACCTGCCCCACTCTAGGGGAGGTGTAGGCTCAGTGGGGATCCTCCTCTTCATCAAAATCATTTCCCCACCTTTGCTCCCGCCAAAGGTAGAGCAGGGGAGGAGGTTTGGCCTCCCCCACTATCTGGAGGTTCCTGGTTTGGATTTCAAAGGCAGCATTGCTTTTGAAGCTTCCCTCCCAAAAAGGCCAACCTGTCCTTGAGGAGGTGTGAAGGCTTTGTCTCTGTCCTCTGAGAGCGCTGGCTCTCACCCCATGAGGTCAGAAACATGTCTGGTGGTGGCAGACTGGCGAACACAAATCAGAGAGTCCTCTGAGAGCGCTGGCTCTCACCCCATGAGGTCAGAAACATGTCTGGTGGTGGCAGACTGGCGAACACAAATCAGAGAGTCCTCTGAGAGCGCTGGCTCTCACCCCATGAGGTCAGAAACATGTCTGGTGGTGGCAGACCGGCGAACACTACTCAGAGCGTCCTCTGAGAGCGCTGGCTCTCACCCCATGAGGGCAGAAACATGTCTGTTTGTTACGGGAGTCCTCGAAGGAACGTTGTCAGCCTGTACGGCGTAGCCAGCCGGGAAGAACAACCTTTCCCAGTGGGCAATGCGGCGCATCTATGGCATGCTGACGCCATGTCCTGCGCGTAACGCTGTTTCCGGCATCGCGCGCCCATGAAGAGAGGAGCAGAAACGCCGAGCAGGTGCCGGATATTCCTTATGGGTTTCTGTGAGCAGTCGGTCTGGATATAGCTAAACGGTGGTCAGACGTGGTCGGGTAAGGGTGCACAAGCACCATCGAAGTCTCCCAGGTTATTCGAGTGTGGGGTGTGGTACGGGTGGACTGCTGGCGCCTAAGACATTATCCTGGTGGTGCATACTTACTGTGCACGCGTTCTTGTACATTATCCTGGTGGTGCATACTCACTGTGCACGCGTTCTTGTACATTATCCTGGTGGTGCATACTCATTGTGCATGCGTTCTTGTACATTGTGGAGGAGACCAAATTGGTATACACCTGTTGAGTGAAATTAAGGTCTCTGGAGTATACTGGTGATCCTGTATGAGTGTGTGAGAGAGAGAGAGAGCGACGCCGTGAAGTAAACAGCTCTGGCATTTAAATCTTCAAAGGAAACCCCTCCATGATCCGAGAGTGAGCCGAGGGAAATTTGGAGCACATTGATACAGGGTGGTGCACTGAGGGCCGAAGCCGGGATTCGAACCGGCAACTAGAGTGCATTATAACCATTTGCCGAAGCCGTGTTGAGAAACGGTGGAGTTCATAGATGAGAGATTGTTTATTCATTCCAAAAGGTTACAAAGACTGGCATGCTAATACCTATTGATTCTTTTGGTAATATCACTACCTGTTCTCTGTGGTGTTTGTAGATAATGGGTACAAACAAACCCAAGTACGACCACAGAAGACCAAACCTTTAATGACGTTAAAATGAGGCCCAGTGTTATTTTCTTTTACAGGTATTAAAAGCCTCCGCAGAGTATTTTCCCATGTAAATGTTTACTTGGTAGACTACACATAGATACAGTTGTTTAATGGTGTGCTTGTATTTTCACAGGTCTCCCTCCCCGCTGTCCCCATCCTTTCCTTCCCTCACTTGATCCGATCTCTCTCCTGTGCTATAATAGCAATCAGAGAGGAATCGATCAAGAGGTGGAACCCTTTGTACAACGAACCAACTCCGAGGTGGTCGACGGATTCCACTCGTAGCTATCGGAGCTGACAGAATATCCGGCCTTAAACCTTTTTACTTCCCAGTTGGTTCGGAGCACAATGACCACCCTAGAAGACGTTCTTGCAGCCTTACAAATAGTACAAGCCGAGGTAGCGGCCTCCAGAGTAGAAACAGCTGCATTACAGGATCGCGTAGAACGATTACAACGTAATACTTTTCATGCAGTAGAGAGCAGACCTTTTGGTGGAGGGGCTTGGGTAGGGGGTCCTTCCTCATCACCGCCCACTCCTTTTACGGTGGAAATACCCACCCTCATTCCCTTAGCCGCACCAGAACGGTTCCATGGGGACGAAAAAAAGGTACAGGTATTTCTGACACAAATAATGCTCCATTTCACGTGTCGTCCCAAGGTGTTTAATACCAACCAGGCTAGAGTAGCTTTCTGATATCGTATTTGGCGGGTGACGCAGCACAATGGGCTGTCCCCTTAGTACGGAAGGATGATCCCTTGTTATATGATTGGGACGGGTTCCGGGAGGATTTTGAAGGCGTCTTTGACCACAGAGCCCACTCCTATTCAGTGGATAGGGAGTTGTTGGAGTTAAAGCAAGGGAATCGTGAACTATTGGTGTATGTAAATGCTTTTCAGCGGTTAGTGGCTGAAACGCATTGGCCCGAAGAAAAGCAAGCAGCGGTCTTTCATCATGGCCTCAGGGATGAGTTGAAAGACGTAATAGCACAAATAGACCCACAACCCCGGTCATGTACCGATCTAATCAACTTAGCTAGACGCTTAGAACATCATCTCTCAGAAAGAAGGGGGGACAGAAAGAAATTTGATCGTCCTTTTCAGAGGGGTGATAAACCACGCTCACAGGGAGTTTTGTCTGGGCCAGCGGCGGAACCCATGGAAATAGGTACGGTGAGAGCGGCCCTAACACAGGAAGAAAGGGAGCTGAGGAGAAAACAAGGCCTATGTATGTATTGTGGGAAAAAAGGGCACTACGTAAAGGAATGCTTGGCTAAGCCCAAGGCCAGAGAAGGCGGTTATGCGCGGGCTACCCCGCTGGCAGTACCGAAGGCGGAAACTAATGGGCCCGGGGACGGAAATGCCAAGGGCCATTATGAAATACCTTCTGTGATAGGCAAAAAAGACCATTTTTATGTGCGTCTTCAGTTACATCTAAAAGGGAAACCGGTAGAAGTAACTGCCCTTCTGGATTCAGGCGCTACAGGCATCTTCATGGATGAAGATTTAGTGCAGGATTTGGGGATTTCAAAAGTGGCCAAAGAATATTTGGAAAACGTTCTAACCGTAGACGGTAGGAATCTAGTTTCAGGACCCATTGGATTTAGTACCCCATCCCTTAAGGTCGGGTGTGGGGAAGCCCATAAAGAATGGTTGGCATTCAATATCATCAAGACACCCTTGTATGGGGTGATCCTGGGGTTGCCGTGGTTAACCAAACATAACCCTACCATAGATTGGAAGGATCACAGTGTAGTCTTTACGTCCCCGTTCTGTAATCAAAGCTGTTTTGCGGATACAAAGCCTATAGAAGAACATCAGCCAAAGGGGTATACCATAGCTACAGCAGCAGAACAAGACATAGTATTACCCGATATGTATAGAGAATACCTAGATGTATTTAACGAAAGACAGGCTGACCTACTTCCTCCCCATCGCCCTTACGATTGTCAGATAGATCTGGTTCCTGGGGCGGTGGTGCCATGTGGGAGGATATATGCTCTGTCGGAAAGAGAAAATTAACATTTGCGGGAATATCTTGAGAAATACCAGGCAAATGGGTTTATCAGACCATCAAAATCCCCAGCAGCGTCGCCTCTTTTCTTCATTCCGAAGGCTAACGGCGAGTTGAGAACCTGTATAGACTTTCGTGCCTTGAATAAGGTGACAATAAAGAATAGCTACCCGCTTCCTTTGATATCGGTTCTGTTGGACCAAGTGAAGAAGGCAGTAGTATACACCAAACTAGGCCTATGAGGTGCTTACCACCTTGTCCGTATGAGACAGGGTGACGAATGAAAGACGGCTTTTCGCACTAGATATGGATTATTCGAATATCAAGTGATGCCGTTTGGGCTTTGCAACGCGCCTGCCGCGTTTCAATTCTTTTTGAACGAAGTGTTGTGGGAGTATTTAGACAGGTTTGCAATAGTTTACATAGATGACATCCTAATATACTCCGAAGACGTCAACCATCACAAGCTACACATAGGAAGCGTGTTAGAGGCGCTAAGAGCTAACAATTTATACTGTAAACTCAGTAAATGTGAGTTTCATGTGGACCAGGTTGAGTTTCTGGGGGTCATGTTGTCAGCACAAGGACAGACCATGGCAGAAAGAAAGATCAAGGCGGTACAAAATTGGCCGACCCCTACAACAGTAAAGGATGTACAATCCTTTCTAGGGTTTGCCAACTTTTATGGACGGTTCATTTCCCAGTTTTCCGATATCGTAGCCCCGATAACCCAACTACTCCGAAAAAAGGTCAAATTCGCTTGGACTCCAGAGGCACACCAGGCGTTCGTCCAGCTTAGAGAAGCGTTTACAACGGCCCCTGTCCTTGCGCACCCAGATCCTGAAAAACCAAACTTGGTAGAGGCCGATGCCTCTGAAGTAGCAATTGGTGCCGTTCTATCCCAGAGAGATCCCCAGAACGGTCTTTTACATCCCATTGCTTTCATGTCCAGGAAACTAAATGGATCTGAGATCAATTACACCATAGCGGAGAAAGAGCTGCTAGCCATAAGAGATGCTTTCAAGGAGTGGCGACACTATTTAATGGGGGCCAAACATACGACCACTGTATATTCCGATCATCGGAATTTACAATACATGACATCGGCTCGCCTCCTCTCCCCCCGACAACTAAGGTGGATGCTATTCTTTGAAGAATTTCGGTTTGTGCTCACCTACAGACCCGGGAGTGCGAACAAAAAAGCTGATGCCCTCTCAAGGCAGGAAAATACACCAGAGCCCTCAGAACCGATAGCACGATCCATCATACATCCTGATTAGGCGATCTGTGTGGTGCGATCAGAGCAATTCCTCACTAAAGTGATTACGGAAATGAAAAAACCAAGGTTGCAGAAGTGGTTGTTGAACCACAAGGATTGGAAGGTCCGAGCAGGCCTCCCCATGAAAGGGAAACAGTTATTCGTACCCACACCAAGCTTGCAACAGGAAGCGCTACACTGGTGTCATACTTCTCCCACCGCGGGACACAACGGAGGAGAAAAGACCCAAGAAAGACTTCTAAGACAGTTCTGGTGGCCCACGATGACCAACGATGTGAAATTGCTTATACGGACATGCCAAGTCTGTATGCAAACCAAACCCGATCGAGGTAAGCCTTATGGGTTGCTTCGACCTTTGCCAACCCCTGACACGCCGTGGGAGCATATATCATTAGACTTCATCGTAGGATTGCCTAAGGATAAAGGTTGTACCACGATCTTGGTGGTAATCGATAGCTTGACTAAGATGGGACACTTCATTGCATGTTCTCATCTACCCACTTCCGGACAGGTGGCCAAACTATTACTAACTCACGTGGTACGTCTGCATGGCCTTCCCAAGACAATCGTAACAGACAGAGGCACCCAATTCACGTCACAGTTCTGGAGAGTGTGGTGTTCCGCCTTGCAAATCAATTCAAACATGTCTACTAGCTTCCACCCACAGACGGATGGACAGACGGAGAGATTAAACCAAACCCTGAAACAATATTTGAAATCCTATGTACAAAGCACTACAGAGGCCTGGGTGGAGTGGTTATAGCTAGCCGAAATAGCCTACAATAGTGCTCAACATAGCACCACCAAACTTGCCCCGTTTTTTGTTACCTATGGCTTTCCTACCGTTCATATTGCCCAGAGAAGCACTGAAAGTACCAGAAGTACAAACACAAATCAAAAGAATCCAAAGAATCCTGAAAACCACCCAAAGAAATGTTATGAAAGCAAAGACCACGTATAAAACACAAGCAGATAAACATCGGAGGCCCTAACCAGGGTACAAAGAAGGTGATGTGGTATGGCTATCAACCAGGAACATACGCTTTTGACGCTATAGCATCTTCAACCCCCGATACATCGGTCCTTCCAAGATCCTCAAGGTAATCAACCCAGTGGCAGTCAAACTCGCGTTACCGAATCACATGCGAATTCATCCCGTCTTCCACGTCTCTTTATTGAAACCAGCCCACACCCCAGTACCCAGACACCCAAAGCCAGTCTTGATTGACCACGAACAGGAATATGAAGTACGAGCGGTGGTGCACTCTAAGAAAAGAGGGAGGAAGGTGTGGTATTTGATATCATGGAAAGGATATGGACCGGAGGAAGACTCCTGGGAGCCCGCAGAAGCAGTCCACGCTCCTCGACTAATAAGGAAATTTCACACACTGAATCCCTTGAAACCAAAACCCTGACAACGTCCCTCTGGGGAGGGATGTACTGTTACGGGAGTCCTCGAAGGAACGTTGTCAGCCTGTACGGCGTAGCCAGCCGGGAAGAACTACCTTTCCCAGTGGGCAATGCGGCGCATCTATGGCGTGCTGACGCCATGTCCTGCGCGTAACGCTGTTTCCGGAATCGCGCGCCCGTGAAGAGAGGAGCAGAAACGCCGAGCAGGTGCCGGATATTCCTTATGGGTTCCTGTGAGCAGTCGGTCTGGATATAGCTAAACGGTGGTCAGACGTGGTCGGGTAAGCGTGCACAAGCACCATCGAAGTCTCCCAGGTTATTCGAGTGTGGGGTGTGGTACGGGTGGACCGCTGGCGCCTAAGACATTATCCTGGTGGTGCATACTTACTGTGCACACGTTCTTGTACATTATCCTGGTGGTGCATACTCACTGTGCACGCGTTCTTGTACATTATCCTGGTGGTGCATACTCATTGTGCACGCGTTCTTGTACATTGTGGAGGAGACCAAATTGGTATACACCTGTTGAGTGAAATTAAGGTCTCTGGAGTATACTGGTAATCCTGTATGAGTGTGTGAGAGAGAGAGAGAGAGAGAGAGAGCGACGCCGTGAAGTAAACGGCTCTGGCATTTAAATCTTCAAAGGAAACCCCTCCATGCTCCGAGAGTGAGCCGAGGGAAATTTGGAGCACATTGATACAGGGTGGAGCACTGAGTGCATTATAACCATTTGCCGAAGCCGTGTTGAGAAACGGTGGAGTTCATAGATGAGAGATTGTTTATTCATTCCAAAAGGTTACAAAGACTGGCATGCTAATACCTATTGATTCTTTTGGTAATATCACTACCTGTTCTCTGTGGTGTTTGTAGATAATGGGTACAAACAAACCCAAGTACGACCACAGAAGACCAAACCTTTAATGACGTTAAAATGAGGTCCAGTGTTATTTTCTTTTACAGGTATTACAAGCCTCCGCAGGGTATTTTCCCATGTAAATGTTTACTTGGTAGACTACACATAGATACAGTTGTTTAATGGTGTGCTTCTATTTTCAAAGGTCTCCCTCCCCGCTGTCCCCATCCTTTCCTTCCCTCACTTGATCCAATCTATCTCCTGTGCTATAATAGCAATCAGAGAGGAAACGATCACGAGGTGGAACCCTTTGTACAACGAACCAACTCTGAGGTGGTCAACGGATTCCACTCGTAGATATCGGAGCTGACACTGTTGGTGGCAGACTGGCGGACACAAATCAGACCACACCAGTGATTGGTAGGTTTTCAGGGGACCCTCTAAAAGGGTCTCCTGAGTGAATTTATTAATAAATCCACCACTGGTACCAAACGCCTCAGAAATCAGTGAAGCCATCATGGAGCTAGGAAACTCCTATTGACAAGCATCCAGCGCAAATACTAATTTATGGCCTCCCTGTGCACTTACTACATCTCAGAATGGACTGGACATTGTAGAGGCATATCTGCTCAAGCTGACATGCCCACACATAGGATATAGTGCACCCTACCTTAGGGCTAGATGCCTGCAGTAAGGGTGACTTACCTATACCTTATGCAGTGTATGGGTGGCATTGTACACAGTCTTTGGAGTTTTCTGCAGCAGACACGCAGCCTGCATTGGCAGAGTGCATAGTCTTGGTGAGGGGTGTAGGAGAGTAGGGTCTGCTTTCTATGTTCACCCCCACTTTTTGCTTTTGCTTCACTGGTTTTCGACTTAGATGTGGCTGTGGGCCTGCTAATCAGACCCACAGCCCAGCTGTTCTCTCTCTAAATTCATACTATGTACTTTAGGTACATAACCCAATTGGTAAGGATCACCCTCTAGGGCCCTGTACAGTGTACCTTAGGTACCCAGGGCATGGGTGTACCCTAGGCCTACAAGGGGCTGCAGCATGTATTATGTCACCCCTGGCTGGCCTTCCATCATGACACAACTGGCTGATCACTCAGCTGGGGCAAGGTCGTGTAATCACCCCTTGCTTAGGTGTAGTATCCCTATACCTGCCTTATATATAGACACATGTGTACCTATCAGTCACTCCTATGGCAGGCCTTAACAATCCTGGAGGCAGAGTGCTTGGTAACATGTGAGATGGTGCTCTAGCATGAGCTGAGCCTGTCTGCAGCTTTCGGAACCATGTCCTTATAGCTGTTCTATGATATCGCCTACCATATACTCTTAAAGTGCCTTATAATCCTCGCTGTTATGGTAACTATGGTTTGGCTTTATCAAAACATGTCGTGTAAGGTGTCTAACACTTTGGAATACTACCCCCACACCATTTCTGGTGATGAGGATAGTATTCCCCCCTTCTAGAGGGAGAAGACATGTTGAAGACCTACTACCCGGTTAAAGTAACCAGAGCCCCAGCATCACAAAATGGATGCTGCTGCCACAGACACGAGTCTGACCTCCTGCTGCTGGGAGACCTTCCAGCGAGGGAGGCTTGGACAATAGGTTTCCTGCCTTGGGAGGTGCTAGCACCACCCTAGATAGGACTTAGTGTATTGGGGCAGGGAGGGATGAAAGATACGAGACACTGCCTGAGGCACACAAGGTGTCCCATGCATAGTCCGGTTCAAACCGGTGCTGGGGCACTCCAGCCCCAGTCCTGGCGTGAAACTGGACAAAGGGAAGAGGGTGTAACCACCCCCCTCCCTGGTCCCACCCATAGGAGGGACCTAGCAGGTAACCCAGCCCCCCAGATTAGTATAAGAGTGGGAGCTGAGTCCCTAGGACTTTGGATTTTCCTGAAAACTGAAACTTGAACAGAAACTCTGGACCTTCGACATTCGACCACGGAAGAAGACTGAAGAATCTCCCTTGTGGCCAAGGAGTGGCCACCCTGTGCAAACAGGCACCATCAAGCGATCTGCCGTTTGCTTTGCCTCAGTTCTACGAGGAACCTACTGCAGAGCCCGACCAGCGCCTTGACTTCCAGACTTCACCGACCCTGATCCACATCCACAGCAAAGCTGAGATCCGTGGAGGCGACGAGAGACGTGGGACCAGCTACCTGGGGAAATTGGCTACTTGCTTCCAGCGCAGCTTCTGAGGCACCCTTGAAGTTGTGCTCTGGGGATTGAGAAGCTCCAACCCCGAGCACCATCTGCACCAAAGATCAGCCCTCCACACTCCACGAGTTCTGCGTGGGGCCCTTCTGCATTTTCCTGCTTGACGCGTCTGTCCGGTTGCTTGCCCATTGGCTAGTAGCCTTTGTGACGACGAACCCTTAACTTTCCACCACTGGTTTGGCTCCTTCAGACTGGCCCTTGCTTCCTTGTGAAAGAGAAGCACCTCAGGCCTTCCTGGTCTGCAACAGAAGCGAATCCTTCATCCTGCGTGGGTTGCGCTTGCCAAGGCTTGTTGGGTCCGAACTCGACATCGATGCCGCCAACAGCAAGAGCCCTTGTGGGACAGCTCGCCTCCTGGTTCTGGTCATCCTCGACACCTCCTGGTACCCGTGGCTGCTGCGGCAAGCTTCACCTCTTCACCTGCATCTTCACGACATCGCCTGGTTCCTTCCTGGTTCCTTCCCGGTTCCTGGCTGGTGACCTAGACTCTGTCCCATCTGCTTGCAGGTATCCTCCTTCTTGATTCCATCCTTGGGATCCACCGGACACTCTTCACTGACTGCCTGTCAGCATCTTTTCTTCAGGCATCCATAGGAGTCGACGACGAAACCCGACGCAAGTTCACACCTATGCACCCGCAGCCCGTGGGCTAGGTAACTTGAGTACTCCGGTGCTCACAAGGGTATTGACTATCCTATGGTCTAGTTTCCAAGTCTCCAACTCCTAGCTCCTTCCGAAGTGTCCTAAAAGTCTTTATTTCTAAACATTAGTATTTCTATCGACTTTAACGCATTACGCGTGAGTGTTTCCACTCTGCACCTGAATCCCGTGGGCCTCCCACTGCCTAGTAACTGGTAGTATAGTGTAGCCCCAGCGATTCCCTAGGCCTAGGCCTAACCTGTGTTCGTGACAGTGGTTCTTATACCACTTACTTAGTATATGGTTTGCGTGGCCCCTAGGGCCTAACTGTATTACTTACCTGTGTGACTTATGTATGCTTAAATAAGACTGTGTTTTACTTACCTCGAATCTCATAAAGAGTGCTGAGGGTATTTTGACTAGAATAAATACATTCTATTTTTATATATATCTGTTTTGATGTCCTTTCATTTGGTATTCAAGGGATTGCAAATGGTATAACAGCTGGCTTCACATGCCATACAGAGTTTAGCCTAAGACTGCTCTTGTCCATGCTACCACTAGGAGAGCTGGTCTATAAGGTTGACTTTACAACCAATCACCATAAGGGTTGTTCGGACTGATACAAGGTGTACACTAGAACTAGTGACATCATATATCAGGCCAACTTCTCACATTGGTGAGCAGCGGTTGGGATCTGAGCTTGCTGTTGTGATACCATTGCAATCTTGAGATATCAAATTGAAAGATCACAAAGATATTTGTAAGGTACATATAACATAGCTTATACATACTTAAGTTCTACTGAACTTAGTTGTTGTAGGTTGAAGGGCCTAGCACACCCTGACTACAACTACTAGAGAGGTTTTAGTAGATACAACTAGTGTAGGTAGGTGCACACACCACACCCTCACTAGATCATGTCTCAGAGAGGAGATCAAGATGATTCTCTCTCAGGAGGGGGATATCCTAGAAAGATACCCTCTAGATATGATACCCTAACTTTTCAGGAGATGAGACAATTGTGTACCCCCAGAAAGTTAAAACAGGGTTCAAACCCTACCCTCATTCATCTAGTGGAGATCTTAGAAGAGTATGATGCTCAGAGAGCCTGCCAGGATGGTACCTTAGGTACCAATGAGGGCCTACCCTCCACAGAAGGCTCCCCTCACAACACTGATCTAGATGAGTCAGGAGGGACTTCAGAAGATGAGGTAGACAGCCAGGTCCAAGTTAGGAGACTTAGCCAGGCTAACTTAAGCCTACATGGGAGTCTGTATGGAGTCCCCCCATTCAGACCCTCAAGTGGACTTAACCAGAGAAGCAGGAGAGGAAGATCCCCTTCCAGGGAATATATCCACTCCCATGTCTCTAATAGCTCCAATGCCTCTTCTCACAGGGGAATGACTTCTCCACAGAGAAAAGAGCATCAGGCCAGAATGAGGGAAGCCAATCTGAGGATTGAAAGGGAAGAACTTGCCCTTGCCAAAGAGAGACTTGCTGTGGCCAGAGAGCAAAAGTTAAGTGGGTTAGGACCCACTGGTGGCAGCACTATCTCTAAAGATAGAGACAGGTCCTATGACAATAGAAACCTGAGAAAGATTGTCCCTCCCTACAAGTGTGGGGATGACATCCACAAATGGATAACTGCTTTGGAGAGGGCTTGCAAAGTACAGCAGGTACCCCAAAGTCAGTGGGCAGCTATCTTGTGGTTCTCCTTCTCTGAGAAAGGTAGAGACAAGCTCCTCACAGTTAGTGATGAGGATGCTGACAATTACACTGTCCTGAAGAGTGCTCTGATTGATGGGTTTGGCCTAACCACTGAACAATACAGGTTGTTGTTCAGGGATAACCAGAAGACACAGACTCAGGACTGGACTGACTTTGTAGATTGTGCCACTAAGGCTTTGGAAGGCTGGTTATTGGGTAGTAAGGTTAAGGAATATACAGGATTGTATAATTTGATCATGAGAGAACAAATCCTTAACAACTGTCAAAACCAGTTACTGCATCAACACTTGATTGACTCTGACCTAACTTCTCCCCAGGAATTGGGAAAGAAGGCAGATAGGTGGGTCAGGACTAGAGTTAAGAAGAGAAACCAGAACCAGGGCGGTGATCAGATAAAGGCAGACCAGAAGGGTAATGAGCAGAAATCAAAAGACCAGAAGTCTTCACCAGGCCCCCAAAAGGCTCAGGGGGAGGGTGGTCCCAAAAAGGATAAAAAAAAAGATGGCCAAAAGAAACCTTGGTGTAACTATTCTACGTCAAATTCCCATTGGTTTAGTGAATGCACCAAAAAGGACAAGCCCCCAGCCACCATTGCCCCTAAGGCAACTGTACCCCCCAGTCCAGCTGTAAGTGGTGGTTCCCAGCAAAAGGGTGTAATAAGGTTAATCCTGGGATCTGAAGTGGATTCTGGCCTAGTCAGAATACCCACTCAGGCTGTTCTGATCTGTGATGGGGACATAGCTTTGTCCTCTACTGTGGGTCCCAGTAACCTGGGCAAGTACAGACAGACTCCTTTGATCAACAATAGAATGGCTCAGGCCTACAGGGACACAGGTGCTAGTGTCACAATGGTGACACCTGCTTTTGTGGACCCTGGACAGATCATGCTAGGTGAGAATTACCTAGTGACCAACGCTAGCAATGCCACTACCTCCCATAGTGTGGCAATTGTTAACTTCTCCTGGGGAGGGGTAACTGGCCTCAAGAAAGTTGTGGTGAGTTCAGACCTTCCTGTGGAGTGTCTGTTGGGAAATGACCTTGAAACTTCAGTGTGGGCTGAAGTGGAGTATAGGACCCATGCAGAAATGCTGGGAATAGATGCACATGTCCTTGCTGTGACTAGGTCACAGGCCAAAAAGTGCAACACTGAACAAGTGCTGGATCCTGGGACAATGGACCAGACACAACCCAAGAGAAAGAGCAGTAGGGTTAAGGCTGTGCCTTCCCCCCTGCCTCAGGTAGAGAGTCAGCCCTCATAGGAGGATGATTCTGAGAGCCCTGAAGTAACTGTCCTAGAAGAACTGGAACCTGACCAGGTTGAGTTTCTTGGGACAGGGGGACCTTCAAGGGCAGATCTGAGGCAGGCACAATTAGACTGTCCTTCTCTTGAACCCCTCAGACAGCAGGCTGCTGCTGAGGCTGCAGGGAATGCTTAAGGTACCCATAGAGTGTATTGGGATGAAGGGCTGCTGTACTCAGAGGCTAGAGACCCCAAGCCTGGTGCGTCCAGGAGGTTGGTCATACCATTGAGTTTCAGAGGCTTCCTTCTTACCTTGGCCCATGATATTCCCCTTGCAGGACACTTAGGCCAGAATAAGACTTGGGACAGACTTGTCCCTCACTTCCACTGGCCTCACATGTCAGAAGATACCAAGGAGTTTTGTCGCTCCTGTGTCACCTGCCAAGCCAGTGGCAAATCAGGTGGCACCACAAAGGCCCCCCTCATACCACTACCTGTGGTGGGGGTCCCCTTTGAGAGAGTGGGGATAGACATTGTTGGACCAATGGACCCCCCACCAGCATCTGGGCACAGATGCATACTGGTGATAGTGGACCATGCCACCAGGTACCCAGAAGCTATACCCCTGAGGACCACAACAGCTCCTGTTGTGGCAAGGGCCCTACTTGGAGTGTTCTCCAGAGTGGGGTTTCCAAAGGAGGTTGTCTCTGACAGAGGTGCCAACTTCATGTCAGGATATTTGACTGCAATGTGGAAGGAGTGTGGTGTTAACTACAAATTCACTACCCCCATCACCCACAATGCAATGGGCTTGTGGAAAGGTTCAACAAGACCCTAAAAGGGATGATAAAAGGGTTACCAGACAAGCTTAGGTGAAAATGGGGCATCCTTTTACCCTGCCTTCTGTTTGCTTACAGAGAGGTCCCACAAAAGGGGGTTGGCTAAGCCCTTTTGAACTTTTGTTTGGGCATCCTGTGAGGGGACCCCTATGTCTAGTAAGGGAAGGATGGGAGAGACCTCTCAGACAACCCAAGCTTGATATAGTGGATTATGTGCTTGGCCTCCGCTCAAGGATGGCAGAGTACATGAAGAAGGCTTCTAAAAACCTTGAGGCAAGCCAAGAACTCCAAAAAGCTTGGCATGACCAAAAGGCTGTGCTGACTGTGTACCAGCCAGGACAGAAAGTGTGGGTGTTGGAGCCAGTGGCCCCAGCAGCACTCCAGGACAAATGGTCTGCACCCCATCCTATTGTTGAACAGAAGGGAAAAGTCACCTACTTGGTGGACCTTGGGACTCCCAGAAGCCCCCACAGGGTGCTTCATGTCAACAGGTTAAAGGCATATGTTGACAGGGCAGACATGGGCTTACTCATGGCTGCAGATGAGGGGCAGGAGGAAGAGAGTGACCCTCTCCCAGACCTGCTGACTCAGAACCCTGATGATGGCTCAGTTGATGGTGTGGTCTTTTCTGACAGCCTCACTGTCCATCAGCAACAGGACTGCAGGCAAGTTCTGCAATCCTACAGACATATGTTCTCTCTGACCCCAAGTCAGACAAACTGGTGCACCCATGAGGTGGACACTGGTGACAGTCTGCCTGTGAAGAGTAAAATCTACAGGCAACCTGACCATGTCAGGGACTGCATAAAGATTGAGGTACAAAAGATGTTGGAGCTGGGAGTCATTGAACCTTCAGAGAGCCCTTGGGCTAGTCCTGTGGTTCTTGTGCCAAAGCCTCACACCCAAGATGGTAAGAGAGAGATGAGGTTTTGCGTGGATTACAGAGGTCTCAATGCTGTCACTAGGACAGATGCCCACGCAATACCTAGGGCAGATGAGCTCATTGACAGATTGGCAGCTGCCAAGTTTTTGAGTACATTTGACCTAACAGCAGGCTACTGGCAAATCAGACTAGCAGAGAGTGAAAAGGCCAAAACTGCTTTCTCAACCCCAGGAGGACATTATCAATTTGTGGTAATGCCCTTTGGCTTGAAGAATGCACCTGCAACTTTCCAAAGGTTGGTGAATCAAGTCCTTACAGGCCTGGATGACTACTGTGCAGCTTATCTTGATGATATTGCTGTCTTTAGCTCCACCTGGGAGGATAACCTGGTCCACCTGAGGAATGTTTTAGAGGCCCTGCAAAAGGCAGGCCGCACTATCAAGGCCACTAAGTGCCAGATAGGGCAGAGCAAGGTTGTGTACCTGGGCCACCTAGTAGGTGGGGGTCAGGTTCAACCACTGGAGAGCAAGATCCAGACCATAAAGAACTGGACTCCTCCAATTACCCAGACACAGGTCAGAGCTTTCTTGGGCCTGACTGGGTACTACAGAAAGTTTGTTGAGAACTATGGGTCCATTGTGACACCACTTAATGACTTTGCCTCTAAGAAGATGCCAAAGAAAGTTCAGTGGAAAGTAAGCTGTCAGAAGGCATTTGATGACCTGAAGCAGGCCATGTGCACTGCACCTATTCTGAAAAGTCCAGACTACTCCAAAGTGTTCATTGTCCAGACAGATGCTTCTGAGTTGGGTGTGAGAGCTGTTCTTTCACAACTGAATATAGATGGTCAAGACCAGCCCATTGCTTTTATTAGTAGAAGGCTGACCCCTAGAGAGAAACGTTGGTCAGCTATTGAGAGGGAGGCCTTTGCTGTGGTTTGGGCCCTGAAGAAGCTGAGGCCATACCTGTTTGGCACTCACTTCAAGAATCAGACAGACCATAAGCCCCTCTTGTGGCTAAATCACTCAGATGAAGGTTGAAAATCCCAAACTTCTTAGGTGGTCCATTTCCCTACAGGGGATGGACTTCACAGTGGAACATAGACCTGGGACTGACCATGCCAATGCAGATGGACTCTCCAGATATTTCCACTTAGAACATGAAGACTCAACTGGTCAAGGTTAGTTTAATGTCCCTAAATTTGGGGGGGGGGGGTGTGTAGGAGAGTAGGGTCTGCTTTCTATGTTCACCCCCACTTTTTGCTTTTGCTTCACTGGTTTTCGACTTAGATGTGGCTGTGGGCCTGCTAATCAGACCCAGAGCCCAGCTGTTCTCTCTCTAAATTCATACTAACCCAATTGGTAAGGATCACTCTCTAGGGCCCCGTACAGTGGGTGTACCCTAGGCCTACCAGGGGCTGCAGCATGTATTATGCCACCCCTTCCATCATGACACAACTGGCTGATCACTCAGCTGGGGCAAGGTCGTGTAATCACCCCTTGCTTAGGTATAGTATCCCTATACCTGCCTTATATATAGACACATGGGCACCTTTCAGTCACTCCTATGCCAGGCCTTAACAATCCTGAAGGCAGAGTGCTTGGTAGCATGTGAGATGGTGCTCTAGCATGAGCTGAGCCTGTCTGCAGCTTTCGGAACCATTTCCTTATAGCTGTTCTATGATATCGCCTACCATATAGTCTTAAAGTGCCTTATAATCCTCGCGGTTATGGTAACTATGGTTTGGCTTTATCAAAACATGTTGTGTAAGGTGTCTAACACTTTGGAATACTACCCCCACACCATTTCTGGCGATGAGGATAGTATTCCCCCCTTCTAGAGGGAGAAGACATGTTGAAGACCTACTACCCGGTTAAAGTTAACCAGAGCCCCAGCATCACAAAATGGATGCTGCTGCCACAGACACGAGTCTGACCTCCTGCTGCTGGGAGACCTTCCAGCGAGGGAGGCTTGGACAATAGGTTTCCTGCCTAGCACCACCCCAGACAGGAGTTAGTGTATTGGGGCAGGGAGGGATGAAAGAAACGAGACATTGCCTGGGGCACACAAGGTGTCCCATGCATAGTCCGGTTCAAACCGGTGCTGGGGCACTCCAGCCCCAGTCCTGGCGTGAAACTGGACAAAGGGAAGGGGGTGTAACCACCCCCCTCCCTGGTCCCACCCATAGGTGGGACCTAGCAGGTAACCCAGCCCCCCAGATTAGTATAAGAGTGGGAGCTGAGTCCCTAGGATTTTGGATTATCCTGAAAACTGAAACTTGAACAGAAACTCTGGACCTTCGACATTCGACTACGGAAGAAGACTGAAGAATCTCCCTTGTGGCCAAGGAGTGGCCGCCCTGTGCAAACAGGCACCATCAAGCGACCTGCCATTTGCTTTCCCTAAGTTCTACGAGGAACCGACTGCAGAGCCCGACCAGCGCCTTGACTTCCAGACCCTGATCCACATCCACAGCAAAGCTGAGATCCGTGGAAGCGACGAGAGACGTGGGACCGGCTACCTGGGAAAATTGGCTACTTGCTTCCAGCGCAGCTTCTGAGGCACCCTCGAAGTTGTGCTCTGGGGATTGAGAAGCCCCAACCCGAGCACCCTCTGCACCAAATATCAGCCCTCCACACTCCACGAGTTCTGCGTGGGGCCCTTCTGCATATTCCTGCTCGATGTGTCTGTCCGGTCGCTTGCCCGTTGGCTAGTAGCCTTTGTGACGACGAACCCTTAACTTTCCACTGCTGGTTTGGCTCCTTCAGACTGGCCCTTGCTTCCCTGTGAAAGAAAAGCACCTCAGGCCTTCCTGGTCTGCAACAGAAGTGAATCCTTCATCCTGCGTGGGTTGCGCTTGCCAAGGCTTGTTGGGTCCGAACTCGACATCGACGCCGCCAACAGCAAGAGCCCTCATGGGACAGCTCGCCTCCTGGTTCTGGTCATCCTCGACACCTCCTGGTACCCGTGGCTGCTGCGGCAAGCTTCACCTCTTCACCTGCATCTTCACGACATCGCCTGGTTCCTTCCTGGTTCCCTCTACTTAGCGCATGGACGCCCTCGGGCAGCAGCCGCGCTTTACAAAACCCCTTCATTTCATTTCATTTCCCGGCTCTTGGCTGGTGACCTAGACTCTGTCCCCTCTGCTTGCAGGTATCCTCCTTCTTGATTCCATCCTTGGGATCCACCGGACACTCTTCACTGACTGCCTGTCAGCATCTTTTCTTCAGGCATCCATAGGAGTCGACGACGAAACCCGACGCAAGTTCACACCTATGCACCCGCAGCCCATGGGCTAGGTAACTTGAGTACTCCGGTGCTCACAAGGGTATTGACTATCCTAGGATCTAGTTTCCAAGTCTCCAACTCCTAGCTCCTTCCGAAGTGTCCTAAAACTCTTTATTTCTAAACATTACTATTTCTATCGACTTTAACGCATTACGCGTGAGTGTTTCCACTCTGCACCTGAATCCCGTGGGCCTCCCACTGCCTAGTAACTGGTAGTATAGTGTAGCCCCAGTGATTCCCTAGGCCTAGGCATAACCTGTGTTCGTGACAGTGGTTCTTATACCACTTACTTAGTATATGGTTTGCGTGGCCCCTAGGGCCTAACTGTATTACTTACCTGTGTGACTTATGTATGCTTAAATAAGACTGTGTTGTACTTACCTCGAATCTCATAAAGAGTGCTGAGGGTATTTTGACTAGAATAAATACATTCTATTTTTATATATCTGTTGTGGTGCCCTTTCATTTGGTATTCAAGGGATTGCAAATGGTATAACAGCTGGCTTCACATGCCATACAGAGTTTAGCCTAAGACTGCTCTTGTCCATGCTACCACTAGGATAGCTGGTCTATAAGGTTGACTTTACAACCAATCACCATAAGGGGTTGTTTGGACTGATACAAGGTGTACACTAGAACTAGTGACATCATATGTCAGGCCAACTTCTCACAAGGGGTTCCTAGGGTGGCACAACCTGTGCTGAAGCCGCAGAGTACCTTCCTCAGTACCCATGCCCTAGGGACCAGGGGTACCCTTTATTAGGGACTCACAAGGGTATCTGAAGTTGTGCCAATCATGGTACAGTTTTGAGGAAAGATCTAGCTCTGGGAACCTGGTTAGCAGAGACCTAGTGCACTTACACTTCGAAATCACATCATGCATCAAATACATATTTGATCCCTTACATATTTGATCTGTTCAAAAATGGTACATTCTCTAAATAATTTTCATAATTAATATAAAACAGTTTAATAGAGTGCTGTTGATAGAACAGATTAAGAAAAACATTGGAGGAGAAGGGGTAGGACAAGGGCAGGTGAACATAGCAGTCCTCATCTGCAGGGGCTGGGTGATAGAAACACACAACGCAATCCACCATCTTCATGATTCTAACATTCCAAAATAATAGATTATAGCTTTAGACGCCTTCAGAGTGAGGGACATGCACAATTTAAACCTTCATGCATTTCTTTGCGAGCAACAGGTCTATTAGTTTGATTCATTACCGCATGGTAAACATTTCCCTCCAGGAGACGGACATGTAACATCCACCCAACTACAGAAACAGAAATGGTACCTAGCAAAACGAAACACAATTCTGCAGGGTTGCTGCACCATGCTAGCTCAAATCAGATCAAGTAAGTAAACTGCATCTTCAGTTGAAGAGATGAATCTTCTAACCCTACTTTGAAGTCACTTCCATATCTCAAAATCTACTGTGATTGTTATTCTGTGTTGACTGGATGCCCAGGGTTCTGTAATCATCTTACCATTATCTTTTTCTATTTTCCCTTCTTTTGACTTAACCAACAGTTTGCCTAGAATGAACCTTTAACTGTATTGACTCATGGAGGTTCTTCAATGTCACTCAGACTTTCATCAGATTCAGTGTCAATCCTGGGAAAGTACGTCTAATCAGGACCTGAAACATTTCGATTGGTCTTTCTCTCTCTTCTGGACCTTTCACGGACCATCAAGACTAGACACTCATCACCAGCATCTTGTCATTCTGGATGTTCTTGTTCCTCCAACTCCTCTTATCATCTCTGGTCTCCTGGTATTTGTCAACAGTCTGTTTAGTGAGGTCCTGGTTTTTGGCCACCTTCTTCTGTTGATGTCCAAATCTTCAAGATACTTGTAATTTCTGGCTCAGATGATGCTGATTATTTCTCAGGGGTGGAGCTTTCTCTGTCAACTCCACTCTCTGATTCTGCTGCATTTGTTTCAGACAGATTTGATTCTGCTTTCTATGAGTTTCCACGTTTTCTGTGAATACGTAGTTTCAATCTAGAGTCTGTAGAATCGGTCACAACTGGAAGAGCAGTACTGTCGTTCTGCTCTCGCCATTGTGGATGTTTTTCTCTGGAAGGCTGAGAAGTTTCAGACTGGCCGTTTTTTTCAGATGCTTCTGAAGCCTGACACCTAGTAGGTCTCAAAGAATTAGTGGTTGTTGGCTCCGCTTCTTCCTCTGCTAGTCCCTCCCTCTCGGCATAGGAGGCATATATCCGGTTTGGTAGTCCGGTACACTTCACTGCAGTGTTGGTAACCAAGATCACTTGGTATTGGTCTCTTCAATGTCCAATGTCCATGACTTTCGAATGTGCTTCACCCAATCACCAGGGTTCTGGTCATGAAATGGAGTTTATCCCCCAGCTGGAGTGGGAACATAGACCTAGTGGGAGATAGAATGTACCACGTCAGCCAATCCCTTTCAGCATTCGAGGACCAGATCATCTGTGATATTCACATGAGCAGCAGCTGGAACAGAGGGAATTCTCATAGCTCTCCCCATCAGCACCTCATGGGGGGATAGTCCTGTGTGTTGATTCAGCGTACTACGAATGGTCATCAGTACCAGGGGAAATGCATCGGGCATTTGAGAGATGTTGATGAACAGGTTTAGGCCAATTTCGCTTTAATAGTCCTATTTAGTCTTTCAACTATTCCTGAGGCTTCTGTCCTGTAGCTACAATGGAATCTTTGGTCTATCCCTAATATCGTACAGGGAAGCTGCTTCAATCACGTGTGGCCCATGCATGTGTCACATCATAGCCGGTAACATTAAATCCAGAAGTACAGGCTTACCCTCAATCGATTCCCCGATGTCGCTAGAATCTTTCACACATCACGTTCTTTCCATCTGGCCTTTTTGATCTCTGGATCTGGATGCTGCAGTTCCCTCAGCTCAGTGAAAGTTTGTACGGTGTTTAGTATCATGCTTGAAACTAGCTCTCCCTCAGCACCGCACGGCTCATTGAAGTAGAAGGGGTTGGGCTCAAGAGCGCAGTATTGTGCAATCTCATCCACATAGGGGCTGCCTTTAGTGACAACGTCATCAGCGCTCTTGTGTGCAGCACATGTTACCACAGCAATTCTTTTGGTCACAGAAGGGCTTCCAATAGGTTTAAGACATACAGGCCATTCTTAATGGGGGACCAGCAGAGGTCATAAATCCTCTCTGTGACCACAATTGACCAAAGTCATGCACAACGCCGCATCCGTACTAGCTATCACTGTAAATGGTAACTCATGAGCATTCTGAAGTGCAACAGATTCTGGAAAGGGCAATCAGCTCAACTACTTGTGTAGAGGTTACATGGGACAGGTAGGATGCTTCAACAACCCCGCTCGGGGTGCATGCAGCATATGCTGCTCTTAAAATTATGTGCCTGTCTCTAAAGCAAGAGCAGTCACAAAACATGGTGGGGTCAGACTCAAGAATGGTGTTGGCTTTATGCATAACTCGGTGACACTTATACAATCATGATCACACTCATTTTCGTCTGGGGTGGGCAATAAGGAAGCAGGATTTAGGGTATTCCACCTCCTTAAAGAAACATTGTCTGCTGCCAAAATAAGATCTCATAGTGGGTGAGACTGCTATTGGTCAAATGCTGGGTGCGAGTGGAAGTCATGAGAATTTCAATGGAAAGAGGCGTCAAAACAATGAGCCAGTGACCCATTCCTTCTGTTTCCTGAATGCTCAGACAGACCACTTACGACCGCTTTTAGAAAACCAGGCAATGCTGCGGCTACTTGATCAAAGGTTGATGAAAAGTAGGACACTAGTCGTTTGGCCTCTGCATGGATCTGTGTCAACACAGACAAAGCACACCCATCGTGCTCATGGTAAAAGAGTATGAACTCCTTGGTGTACTCTGGCATTCCAGTAGCGTGTCCACTGCTGAGAAAGATTTTAAGCTCCTGGAAGGCTTCCATGCATATGCTATCCCACGGTACCAGGTCCTTGACATCAGTGTGCATTTAAGGGTTATGTTTACAGGTTTAGCACCCTTAATAACATCTCTTTATGAAATTCCACACATCTTCTCTGACAGATTCCTTTAGATCTGAATGTAAGACTTCTTTAGTGAAACCGGCTGTAATCTGACTACAGGTTCTTGTGCTTGTAATCTGAACTCAGCCTCGGCTGCTTGAGTTTCCAACCATACTCCATCAGGTGAACAATACGTGACACAATTACGCTTACAGAGTAGGTCCCTCCTCAACAACTTTACAGACGTACAATATATAACACAAGTCAGCTTACAGAATAGGTCCCTCCCCAACAAGTTTGCAGAACTCAAATCACATATAACAAACTGGTGAGGCTCTTTGATGGCCCCAATTTTCATTGAGATCAGGGCTGTGGCCAGATTTGTACGCTATTGATTTGTGATGCCAACCACGTGAACTTCCTTTCCTGCGAGGGGTAGGTTCGGGACCTGAACCATTCTAACAGTTGAACGAGTCGCTCCTGTGTCTATCAGAAAGGATGCATGATGTTCATTAACCTCTGCATCCATTTATATGGCACACTGACCCACTTCTAGGACTTCACCAAGCGTGCACTCCTCTTCCCCCTCAAGCACCCTCCTTGAGCCTGTCCGGATTCCATGGATCTCCCAAGAATGATGAGAATGGGAGCAATCAGGGATGGAAAGGGGGGTTTCCTCTTTGCATCTGCATGGGCACGATGGGATTTGGTGGTAAATCTGGTTTCTGAACTCTTGAGTTCATCAGAGGGGGTTTTGGTACTGGAGGAAGTTCTTCCAGTATCACAAAATTTGAGGCTTAAGGATCGATCATGACTATGTGATCATTATAGTTAGATTTCTAACTTCCAGTGGCCGACCTTGCTGCACATATGGCAGGGATCTTCTTTGAAGTGCTTGTATTGGTTCATCTAGACCAAGGTACTCATAAACACCTGTCATAATTAAGTGAGGCACCCCTTGCCGTCACACACAGTATTCATGAGCAGTTACCCTAATAATTCTTCCCGTGACATCTGATTGAGGGTTTCTGCTTTTCACTCTGTCGTCCAGGAGGTCTGACTTGAGGATATGCCACATGGATTGATGAGTTCTTTAGAATGCTTGTCCTAGGGCATTTAGGTGTGGATGTAAGAAGAATTTTCCAATAGTTTGTTGTTTTCTGGGAAGTGTATTCCTGCAGGATAATCTTATGACAATATTTCATTCAGGGCCCATTTTAAGTCTTTACTTGATCTGCAGAGCAGTCCTTTTGCCTTTAAGATTTGAAGTTACATAAAGACAAATGTCTCTGGTTTTATAGCCACTGCTATTGTTTTTTCTCTTTTCAGGGTTACCATCTTCGAGGTCACTTACACAGATTCCTGTCGATAATGAGTTTCCTCTTGGTAGCTTTCTTCACATCAAGGGTTTTAAAGAAGCCTGTTTCACTTGCATGCCTCTGGGCTCAGGGCACCATTGTTGAGCCCTCGCCTGCCCTGTATCCACCACATCGTTATGCCACCAGCTGTCATACAGGCTGAAACTAAAGAAAATAAAAGTGCTATGATGTGGCCAGTGTTGACCTCATTGTAGCAATTTCATTTTCTCTACTTTGAGCCATATTGCATAGTGGCCACGCTGCTTTGCAATATGGCTAAAAAAACATTGACACAGCCAATAGATCTAGTATAGGCAAGACCTATTGGCTTTGACAAGACTTGTTTGTTGTTTGGGGCAAATCAAGTCTAACCATTCATAACTTTTTCCCAAAATGTATCCAGGCCAAATGTGCATCTTTTTTCAAACATGTTGGTGATTGTAAACGGACTCAGGGTTTGTGCGACTCTCCCGGAGAGAAAGAAGAAAAGAGACAAAATATAGACACATTTGGGATTTTGTTTCAAGGGGAAAGCTGTGTGTAGGAAAGTGCCCCTTTTTTCATGGTTACCCACTAACCTTTTGCCAGATACCTGATGTCAACTTGAATGAGTGTGCCATGGGCCCCAGCCAATCAGGTTCCCAGGGCCTGGTTTCTTTCCCAAAACTGTACATTTGTTTTCACAATTGTCACACCTCTGGGCCACATGTAAGTTCCTTGTATAAGGTAACCCTGGTACCAAGGGCCTTGTAACCAGAGAGGGCTTCTGAGGGCTGCAGCATGTATTATGCCACCCTCAGAGACCCCTCACCTTAACACCCACACACTGACATTGCAGGCTGCATGTTTCGGTGCAAACCAAACTGAAGCTTCGCTATGACAGACATCCCACCACCCCTCCCTGTGGCATGGGTAAGTCACCTCTCTAGCAGGCCTCGCATCCCTAAGGCAGGGTGTACTATTCCACTGGTGAGGGCATAGCTGCATGAGCAATGTGCCCCTACAGCATTTGTGCCATTCACAGACATCGTAAGTGCAGTGGAACCATTTTGAATACATGGACTGGGAGTTTGTCAACACGAATGCCACAGCTCCATGATGGCTTTACTGAAGACTGAGAAGTTTGGTACCAAACTTCTCAACATAATAAATCCACACTGATGCCAGTGTCGGATTTTTTATAAAATTCACTCAGAGGGCTTCTTAGAGATGCCCCCTGAAACACGACCTACCTCTAGTGTATTGACTGACTGATCCCTGCCAGCCAGTCACCTACAGACAGGATTCTGACCTCCTGGGGTGAGAGCCTTTGAGCTCTCAGAAGGCAGAAACAAATCCTGCTCTGGGTAGAAATGCTGCAACCCTCCCCTAGCAGGAACAGCAAAACTTGGCGGCGAGCCTCAGAGGCTCTCACCTTGTGATGTACTGATTTGGGCAGCTCTAATGGATGGAGATGCCCGGCACCCTGTCCAGACCCCACTTTTACAGTCAGGACAAGCGGGACAGACGCCATGGGCGGGAAACTTATTTAGCGGAGTATAGCCCCCTAGCTTGGCACACCCCTAGGGTCGCCAGGAGCTAAGGTGATTCCCTTCTAAGAAATTCTCCATCTTTAATTGGAGAATTGAACCCAAATGGTGTAGTCAACCTAGGGACGGTAGCCATTGCTTACTGCCCCCGACCTCAGTGACGCCCTTAAATTTGGTTTTTAAATACTCCCATGAGCCTTGCTCCTCTAGTTTGATGGACCAAAAGAAGAAGACGGACCAAAAAAGAAGTCCGAAGACAGAAGAAGACCGCTGTAGGACAAGGAACCGAACCACCGGTAGCCTGTTCGACAACAGGAGCCGCTGTCCTTCCAGAAACCCTGCCAGGTCCCCAGGCCTCCAAGAAATCCCAGAGACCTTCCAGCCTTCAAACAATCCCCAGGAACCTCCCTGTGGGCTAGAGGCACTAGTCCCCAGTGTCCACTAGTACAAAGACCTCAGTAGTTGAGAACCGGCACTTGTGTCAACATTAATCACTACTACAAAAGGAACCACAAGACCCCAGCGGTAGATGACCGAAACTTGTGTCGATATGACTCTGCCCTGCAAGAAGAAAGCACAGCAGCTGGACAGCCACCATGACTTAGAGGGATCCTCTCGACCCAATGACCACAACTGACCACAGCTCCATTCCTGAGAGCTTGTACCCTCATCCTAGGAGCCTTGCAGGCCTCCTACTGTCCTGCCTGCTCAACCAAGGCCTCTCCAAGATGGCCCAACCTCTGAAGAACTCCTCCATCCACTGCGCATGTCGTACCCATGACCGCGACTGCCAGGCTGGTAGTGCCCCCTTTGATTTACAGTGACCCACTGATGACAACTGCGTCGGTCCCAGTGTTGGTGGTCTACTGAATCTCATTCACTGCTCGCAGACTGCAAGAGCAACCATCATTGCCGGTATCCACCGCCGCGGTGTAGGTGCGAAACTCTACACCCGGCTGCCCCAGTCCCGCTGGTGGTGCAGTGCCAAGCTCAACCCGACCCTTGCTCAGGGTCGGACTCACCCTCAAACACTGGCAGCTTAAGTCGTGTACTTACCCGCTGATGCATAACACTGTTTTTCTTCCTTAAGATTGCATTGTATACTATTGATTGTCTACAGCTGTCTACCTTGTACCAGTACTAAACGTCACTGTTTCAAATGGACAATATCTAAGTACTTCCATGACCGTGAAGTATTCCTACTGTATTTCTTAAAGCATTACTAACCTGTAATTGAGTTCAACTTGGTTCCTAAAATAAAAGTAACTAAAGTAATATTTTTACAAAACTGTGGTCTGGAGTTAGTCATTGAGTGTGTGTTCCTGCCTTGTAGGAGTGGGCACAACACATGTGTAGGAGAGTAGGGTCTGCTATCCTATGGTCACCCCAAATTTTTGCTTTTTGCTTCACTTGTATTTGACATATTGAGGCTGTGGGCCTGCTAATCAGACCCCCAGCCTGCTGTTCTCTCTACTAAATTGACACTATGCACTTTAGGTGCATAACCAATTGGAATTGGATCACCCTGTGAGCCCCTGTACCAGTGTACACTAGGTACCCAGGGCATTGGTGTATCTAAGGCCTACCAGGGGCTGAAGCATGTATTGTGCCACCCCTGGCCTGGCCTAGCAATTTGACACAACTGGCTGATCACTCAGCTGGGGTAAGTTGGTGTAACCACCTCTTACTTAGGTGTAGTATACCTATGCCTAACCTTAAAATGGGACACATGTTAACCTATAAGTCACTCCTATGGCAGGCCTTAACAATCCTGAAGGCAGAGTGCTTGGTTCCATGTGAGATGGTGCTCTGGCATGAGCTGAGCCTGTCTGCAGTGGTCGGAACAACTTCCTTCTACCGTTTCCAGATATCGCCATACCATATACGCTTAAGTGCATTATGAACCTCGCGGTTAAATGCTATCTTTGGTTTAGCTTTATCAAAACATGTCGAGTAAGGTGTCATACGAATTGGAATACTAACCCCTCGCCAATTCTGGCGACGGGGTTAGCATTCCACCCTTCTAGAGGGACACGACATGTACAGTACCTGAAACCCGGGTAAAATCAGACATAGCCGAAGGCTCCACAAAATGGACGCTGCCACCACAGACACAAGTCTGCCCTCCTGCTGCTGGGAGTCCTTCCAGCTTGGGAGACGTGGACAAAGGGTTTCCTGCCAGGGGAGGTGCGTGCACCACCCCAGACAGGATTTTGTGTATTGGTCAGGTAGGGCTTGAATAGAATCAGACATGCCTGAGGCTCACAAGGAGCCTCGGTGCATATGCCAGTTCAAACCGGTCCTGGGGCACACCAGCCCCAGACCTGGGGCGAGCTGGACAAAGGATTGGGGGTGTAACCACCCCCCTTCCTGGTCCCACCCTTAGGGAGGGACCTAGCAGGTAGTCCGGCCCCTAGAATCCGCTTAAAGGTAGGAGCTGTGTCCTAAGACTTCAGACATCCTGGAATCAACTTAACACTAAGAAGAAGACGGGAACTTCGACGCTCTGCTGCACCGAGGACAGAAGGAATTCTCCCCTATGGTCAGGGAGTGACCATCTTGCTAATGCAAGCACCAACCAGCGAATCGACTACTGCTTTGCCGCCGCCTCCTGCTTGAGCCCGAGCCCAAAGACTGACAAGAATTGGACCTCCAGACCTCTCACAGCCCGATCCACAGTCCCTGCAAAGAAGGAACCCGTGGAGGCACCGAGACACGTGGAGCCAGCCATCTTAACAAGACACTCGACAAGCTGCAAGCGCAACGACAGAGGCTCCCTCCAAGTTGTGCTTTGGGTCCTGAGAAGCCCAACCCCCGAGCAGCATCTGCACCAAAGGTGAGCCCTCCAGCATCTCCACGATCTGCGTGGGGCCCCTCTGCACTTTGCAACTCGACGCGCCTGCCCGGTCCCTGGCCCATTGGCTAGTGGCCATTTTGGCAAACTATCTGGAAAACTACGATGCTGGTCTAGTTGCTCCAGACTGGCCCCTGCTGCCCTCCAAAGGAGCAGCCCCTCTGACCTTGCTGGTCAGAACCATCAGCTTTCTTCATTTCCTGCGACTCCTGCTTTTGCCAAGGCTTGTTTGCTTCCTTTGAGTCACCGACACTGCCGACAGCGAGAGCCGGCGTGGGACAGCTCGTGAACCGACTCCTGGACGTCGTCGACCTTCAGGGACCACGTGGCTGCAGAGACAAGCTACACCTCTTCACCTGTTTGCACCCGACATCGCCTGGTACCTACCTGGTGCCACGCCGGTCACTGGCTAGTGACTGTGAACACTGTCCCCTCTGCTTACAGGTCTTCTACAACTCCGATCCACCCTTGGATCCACCGCATCTCTTCTGGACCGGCCGCCTGCAGCATCTTTGTCACCAGGCTCCATTGAACAGATAGACGAAACCCGACGCACTTCGAGACCTATGCACCCGCTTCCTGTGGGTGAGGTAAAGCTGGCACTCCGGTGCACAAGTGTAGAGTAACATCTCTAATGCCTAGATCTGAAGTCTTGATTTCGTAGTTCAACCAGAAGACCCTTTTAGCAGTAACTTTTGAACTTTTACGCACCCATTGAAAACCTATGGGAGCCCGCGTGTAACTTTCCTCACTGCACACGTGACCCGTGGACCTCCTGGTCACTAACTAACTAATGTTAGCTCCTTGAAGGCCCAGCGATTCTAGAGGCCCTAGGCCTTTTCCCTTTACTAGTCGTGGTACTTATACCACTATTTTAGTATATGGTTCGAGCGGCCACCAGGGCCTATCCATATAAAGTGCAACTTCTGTATATTGTGATACTTTCTTTTTTAACGATTTGTGCTCCTGTGCTCATAAAGAGTCTAGGGGATACTTTGAGTAATAAATACATATATATTTTGAATATATATCTGTGTGGTGTCCTTTCATTGGTATAAAGGGGGGTTACATATGGTAAAACAGCCTGCTTAACACGCTTTAACGAGTTTAGCCTCAAAGACTGCTTAGCCTACGCTACCACTAGGGCAGCTAGTCCGAAAAGGTTGACTTACAACCACACCATAAGGGTTGCTTGGCATGGTACAAGGTGGTCACTTTAACTAGTGAACATCATATACCAGGCCAACTTCTCACATTGGTGAGCAGCGGTTGGATTTGAGCTTGCTGTGTTTTACCTCTGTAATCTCTTTGTTACCAATTGAAAGATCATACAGGTACCTGTAGGTACATATAAAACAAGATTAGTTATATACTTAAGTTCTACTGAACTTAGTTGTTGTAGAGCAAAGGGAGTAGCACACCCTGACTACAACTACTAGATAGGTTTAGTAAGAAAACCCAAGTGTAGGTAGTTGCAACACATCCACCCACACTTAAGAGCAATCGCTGGGGCAGAAGGGTCCAATGTACCCATCTCTGTCGAGAGTGACCCCCAGAGGGCACCAACCATCTTTGCTACCCTAAACCAGAATGAGCTCAGGCAGTTGGCAAATATCAGGGGCCTTAAACAGCCCAGGAACCCTACCTCTGCTGAACTCAGAGAACTCTTACAAGCTGATGAAGATCAGAGAGCTCTCAAGAAAGCCTCCCAGTTAGACCCCTCAGGGACTGGAACAGGAGGCCCTCCTTCTGAAGATGCTACTGAAGTACCCCTTTCTAACAGTCACCCCTTAGTTGAGAATCAGACTACAGATGATGAGGATCAGCATAGGAACAGGGATGACAAAGGGGGTGAGTCTGATAGTAGTAGTAGTTCTGATGGGAGAAATAGCCCAGTGCCAGGTGCTATACCTGGCTCAGCTAACTTAAGACTACTTGGGACTGACAATGGGTTCCCCCCATTGAATCTCCCTAGTGGACTTAACCAGGGGTTTGGGAGACAGAGGAATCACTCAGGTGACTCTAATGGCTCTCATGCCTCTAGAGGCTCTCAGGGTCACTCCAGAAGAAGGATGACCAGCCCTCAGAGGAGGGAGCATGAGGCCAGAATGCAGGAAGCTCAGCTGAGGATCAGGAAACAGGAGCTAGAAGTAGCCCTGATGGAAGAGAAACTGAACAAGGATAGGCAACCTAGAGAGAGTGGGTCTATACCCACTGGTGGCAGCATTGTCCCTAGGGACAAAGATAGGGTCTTTGATAATAGGAACCTGTCCAAGGTTGTGCCCCCCTACAAAAGTGGGAATGATATCCACAAGTGGATGACTGCTCTTGAGAGAGCCTGCAAAGTGCAGCAGGTTCCTGAAGACCAGTGGCAGCAATCTTATGGCTCTCCTTTGAAGGTAGAGGCAGAGATAGACTCCTCACTGTTAGAGAGGAGGATGTCAGAAACTACAGAGCCCTGAAGAGTGTCCTTGTTGATGGGTTAGGCTTAACCACTGAGCAGTAAAGGTTCATGTTCAGAGATACCCAGAAGGCACAGACTTAGGACTGGTCTGAATACATTGAATGTGCCACTAAGGCTTTGGAGGGTTGGTTGCTGGGAAGTAAGGTATCTGATTATACAGGATTGTACAATTTGATGATGAGAGAACAGATTGTAAATAACTGTCAAAACCAGCAACTGCATCAACACTTGGTTGACTCAGATCTGACCTCTCCCCAAGAATTGGGAAAGAAGGCAGACCAATGGGTCAGAACCAGGGTTCAGCAAAAGAACCAGAACCAGGGCCAAGGGGGTGATCAGAAGAAAACAGACCAAAAGGGTGGAGATCAGAAATCCAAAGACCAGAAGTCTTCAACAGGGCCCCAAACTAGTACTAACGAGGGTGGGTCCCAACAACCTAAAGGGAAGAAGAAAGAAGGTCCAAAGAAACCCTGGTGCAAATCTTGCAAGAATACAACTCACTGGACTAGTGATTGTAAGAAGGGTGGAGCCCCAACACTGTTGCCCCTAAGGCACCGGCACCCAGTACTACTGTTAGCAGTGTTGGTCCCCAGACAAAGGGTGTAGTGGGAATCACTATGGGAACTGAAGGAGATTCTGACTTAGACAGAACCCTTACACAGGCAGTCTTGATTTGTGATGGGGGCATGGATTTGTCCCTGACTGTGAGCCCCAGTAACCTGGGCAAATACAGACAGACTCCTTTAATAAATGCAAAAGTGGCTCAAGCCTACAGGGACACATGTGCCAGTGTCACTATGGTGACACCAGGCTTTGTGGACCCTGGACAGTTCATACCAGGTGAGAACTACCTGGTGACCAATGCCAGCAATGCCACTACTTCTCATAGTGTGGCTATTGTTAACTTCTCATGGGGAGGGGTAACTGGCCTCAAAAGGGTTGTGGTTAGTGCAGACCTCCCAGTAGAATGTTTGTTGGGCAATGACCTAGAGAGTTCTCTATGGTCAGAAGTGGAGTACAGGACACATGCAGAGATGTTAGGTATATCACCACATGTCCTTGCTGTGACCAGGTCACAGGCCAAAAAGTGCCTTACTGAACCACAGGTCTTGGATCCTGGAACAATGGACCAAGCACCTACCAAGAAGAAGAACAGGAGGGTTACGGCTGTGCCTTCCCCCCTGCCTCCAAGTGATGATCAGTCTTCCCAGGAGGATGATCTAGAGAACCCTGAAGGAACTGTCCCTGAAGAGCTTGAACCTGACCAGGTTGAGTTTCTAGGGACAGGGGGACCTTCCAGGGCTGACTTGGGGCAGGCTCAGTTATCCCGTCCATCTCTTGAACCCCTCAGACAGCTGGCTGCTGCTGAGGCTGCTGGGAATGCTCAAGGTACCCATAAAGTGTATTGGGATGATGGGCTCCTTTATTCAGAGGCTAGAGACCCAAAACCTGGTGCAACCAGGAGGTTGGTTATACCTCTGCAATTTAGGGGCTTCCTTCTTACCTTGGCCCATGATATTCCTCTAGCAGGACACTTAGACCAGAACAAGACTTGGGACAGGCTTGTCCCTCACTTTCACTGGCCTCACATGAATGAAGATACCAAGGAGTTTTGTCGCTCCTGTGTGACCTGCCAAGCCAGTGGCAAATCAGGTGGCACAACAAAGGCCCCCCTAATACCACTACCTGTGGTGGGGGTTCCCTTTGAAAGAGTGGGAATAGATATAGTGGGTCCCATGGATCCTCCCACTGCATCTGGGCACAGATTTATACTGGTGGTAGGGGATCATGCCACCAGGTATCCAGAGGCAATTCCCCTTAGGACCACTACAGCACCTGTTGTGGCCAGGGCCCTGCTGGGAGTATTCTCCAGAGTGGGGTTTCCTAAGGAGGTGGTTTCTGACAGAGGTACCAACTTCATGTCAGGATACTTGACAGCTATGTGGAAGGAATGTGGTGTCAACTACAAGTTCACCACTCCTTATCACCCACAATGCAATGGGCTTGTTGAGAGATTCAACAAGACCCTAAAGGGTATGATCAAAGGATTACCTGAAAAGCTGAGGCGAAGATGGGACATCCTTTTACCCTGCCTTCTGTTTGCTTACAGAGAAGTCCCACAAAAAGGAGTTGGCTACAGCCCCTTTGAATTGTTATTTGGGCACCCTGTAAGAGGACCCCTATGTCTGGTGAGGGAAGGATGGGAGTTACCTCTCAAAAAGCCTAAGCAAGACATAGTGGACTATGTACTTGGTCTCCGCTCCAGGATGGCTGAGTACATGGAGAAGGCATCCAAAAACCTTGAGGCAAGCCAGGCCTTACAGAAAGCTTGGCATGACCAAAAGGCTGTCTTGGTTGAGTTTCAGCCAGGACAAAAGGTATGGGTGTTGGAGCCAGTGGCCCCAGCAGCACTCCAAGACAAATGGTCTGGACCCCATACAATCCTGGAAAAGAAGGGAGAGGTTACCTACTTGGTGGACCTAGGCACTCCCAGGAGTCCCCACAGGGTACTCCATGTTAACAGGTTAAAAGCATATGTTGCCAGGGCAGACATGGGCTTGCTCATGGCTACAGATGAGGGACAGGAGGAGGAGAGTGACCCTCTCCCAGACCTGTTGTCTCAGAACCCTGAAGATGGTTCAGTTGAAGGAGTGACCCTTGGAGGCAACCTCACTGAGCATCAGCAGATTGAATGTAGACAGGTTCTACAATCATTTGAGCATATGTTCTCACTGATACCTAGTCAAACTGACTGGTGTACCCATGTGGTGGACACTGGTGACAGTCTCCCTGTAAAGAACAAACTTTACAGACAACCTGACCATGTCAGGGACTGTATAAAGGCTGAGGTGCACAAAATGCTGGAACTGGGTGTCATTGAACCCTCGGAGAGCCCCTGGGCTAGCCCAGTGGTTCTGGTCCCCAAACCTCACACCAAAGATGGCAAGAGAGAGATGAGGTTCTGTGTGGATTACAGAGGACTCAATGCTGTCACTAGGACAGATGCACATCCTATTCCAAGGGCAGATGAGCTCATAGATAAACTGGCTTCTGCTAAGTTTTTGAGCACATTTGATTTGACAGCTGGCTATTGGCAAATCAGGTTAGCTGAGGAGTCTAAGGCCAAAACAGCATTTTCAACCCCAGGAGGACACTACCAATTTGTGGTGATGCCCTTTGGTCTGAAGAATGCACCTGCCACCTTCCAAAGGTTGGTGAATCAAGTCCTTACTGGGTTGGATGACTTTTGTGCAGCATATCTTGATGACATTGCTGTCTTTAGCTCCACCTGGGAGGATCACCTGACCCACCTGAAGAAGGTACTTGAGGCTCTGCAAAAGGCAGGCCTCACTATCAAGGCTACTAAGTGCCAGATAGGGCAGAGTAAGGTTGTGTACTTGGGCCACCTTGTAGGTGGAGGCCAAGTTCAACCACTGGAGAGTAAGATACAATCCATCAAGGACTGGTCTCCTCCAACCACCCAGACTCAAGTTCGAGCTTTCTTGGGCTTGACTGGGTACTACAGGAAGTTTGTTAAGAACTATGGGTCCATTGTGACTCCTCTTAATGATCTGACATCCAAAAAGATGCCCAAAAAGGTTCAGTGGACAGTAAGCTGTCAAAAGGCATTTGATGACCTGAAGAAGGCCATGTGCTCTGCACCTATCCTGAAAAGTCCTGACTACTCCAAAGAGTTTATTGTCCAAACAGATGCTTCTGAGTTGGGTGTGGGAGCTGTGCTGTCACAACTTAATGTAGATGGTCGAGACCAACCCATTGCTTTTATTAGCAGAAGGTTGACCCCCAGAGAGAAGAATTGGTCAGCTATTGAGAGGGAGGCCTTTGCTGTGGTGTGGGCACTGAAGAAGCTGAGGCCATACTTGTTTGGCACTCACTTCAAGATTCAGACCGACCATAAGCCCCTCTTGTGGCTAAATCAGATGAAGGGTGAAAACCCCAAACTGCTTAGGTGGTCCATTTCCCTACAGGGGATGGACTTTACAGTGGAGCACCGGCCAGGTACAGACCATGGGAATGCACATGGTCTCTCCAGGTACTTCCACTTAGGACATGAAGACGAGACTGGTTAAGGCTAGTTTAATGTCCCTGCGTTTGGGGGGGGGGGTTGTGTAGGAGAGTAGGGTCTGCTATCCTATGGTCACCCCAAATTTTTGCTTTTTGCTTCACTGGTTTTTGACATATTGAGGCTGTGGGCCTGCTAATCAGACCCCCAGCCTGCTGTTCTCTCTACTAAATTGACACTATGCACTTTAGGTGCATAACCAATTGGAATTGGATCACCCTGTGAACCCCTGTACCAGTGTACAGTAGGTACCCAGGGCATTGGTGTATCTAAGGCCTACCAGGGGCTGAAGCATGTATTGTGCCACCCCTGGCCTGGCCTAGCAATTTGACACAACTGGCGGATCACTCAGCTGGGGTAAGTTGGTGTAACCACCTCTTACTTAGGTGTAGTATACCTATGCCTAACCTTAAAATGGGACACATGTTAACCTATAAGTCACTCCTATGGCAGGCCTTAACAATCCTGAAGGCAGAGTGCTTGGTTCCATGTGAGATGGTGCTCTGGCATGAGCTGCGCCTGTCTGCAGTGGTCGGAACAACTTCCTTCTACCGTTTCCAGATATCGCCATACCATATACTCTTAAGTGCATTATGAACCTCGCGGTTAAATGCTATCTTTGGTTTGGCTTTATCAAAACATGTCGAGTAAGGTGTCATACGAATTGGAATACTAACCCCTCGCCAATTCTGGCGACGGGGTTAGCATTCCACCGTTCTAGAGGGACACGACATGTACAGTACCTGAAACCCGGGTAAAATCAGACATAGCCTCAGCTCCACAAAATGGACGCTGCCACCACAGACACAAGTCTGCCCTCCTGCTGTTGGGAGTCCTTCCAGCTTGGGAGATGTGGACAAAGGGTTTCCTGCCAGGGGAGGTGCGTGCACCACCCCAGACAGGATTTTGTGTATTGGTCAGGTAGGGCTTGAATAGAATCAGACATGCCTGAGGCTCACAAGGAGCCTCGGTGCATATGCCAGTTCAAAACGGTCCTGGGGCACACCAGCCCCGGACCTGGGGCGAGCTGGACAAAGGATTGGGGGTGTAACCACCCCCCTTCCTGGTCCCACCCTTAGGGAGGGACCTAGCAGGTAGTCCGGCCCCTAGAATCCGCTTAAAGGTAGGAGCTGTGTCCTAAGACTTCAGACATCCTGGAATCAACTTAACACTAAGAAGAAGACGGGAACTTCGACGCTCTGCTGCACAGAGGACAGAAGGAATTCTCCCCTATGGTCAGGGAGTGACCATCTTGCTAACGCAAGCACCAACCAGCGAATCGACGTCTGCTTTGCCGCCGCCTCCTGCCGGAGTCCGAGCCCAGAGACCGACAAGAACTGGACCTCCAGACCTCTCACCGCCCGATCCACAGTCCCTGCAAAGAAGGAACCCGTGAAGGCACCGAGACACGTGGAGCCAGCCATCTTGAAAAGACACTCGACAAGCTGCAAGCGCGACGATAGAGGCTCCCTCCAAGTTGTGCTTTGGGTCCTGAGAAGCCCAACCCCCGAGCAGCATCTGCACCAAAGGTGAGCCCTCCAGCATCTCTACGATCTGCGTGGGGCCCCTCTGCACTTTGCAACTCGACGCAACTGCCCGGTCCCTGTCCCGTTGGCTAGTGGCCATTTTGGCGAACTATCTGGAAAACTACGACACTGGTCTGGTTGCTCCAGACTGGCCCCTGCTGCCCTCCAAAGGAGCAGCCCCTCTGACCTTGCTGGTCAGAACCATCAGCTTTCTTCATTTCCTGCGACTCCTGCTTTTGCCAAGGCTTGTTTGCTTCCTTTGAGTCGCGGGTCTGGTGGCTCAGTGGACTAATGCGTCTGCTGCAGGGGCCTGTGTTCGACCTCATGGTCACAGGTTCAAATCCCGGCGGGTCCACTCAGCCTTTCATCCATCTGAGGTCGATAAAATGAGTACCAATGAGTTGGGTAACAATAAACATCTGTTATTCAGCGCCAAGATACCCTTAGCGGTGAACGTGCGCTTTACAAATACACGTGTTTTTATGTTTTTTAACACCGCCGACAGCGAGAGCCGGCGTGGGACAGCTCGTGAACCGACTCCTGGACGTTGTCGACCTTCAGGGACCACGTGGCTGCAGAGACAAGCTACACCTCTTCACCTGTTTGCACCCGACATCGCCTGGTACCTACCTGGTGCCACGCCGGTCACTGGCTAGTGACTGTGAACACTGTCCCCTCTGCTTACAGGTCTTCTACAACTCCGATCCACCCTTGGATCCACCGCATCTCTTCTGGACCGGCCGCCTGCAGCATCTTTGTCTCCAGGCTCCATTGAACAGATAGACGAAACCTGACGCACTTAGAGACCTATGCACCCGCTTCATGTGGGTGAGGTAAAGCTGGCACTCCGGTGCACAAGTGTAGAGTAACATCTCTAATGCCTAGATCTGAAGTCTTGATTTCGTAGTTCAACCAGAAGACCCTTTTAGCAGTAACTTTTGAACTTTTACGCACCCATTGAAAACCTATGGGAGCCCGCGTGTAACTTTCCTCACTGCACACGCGACCCGTGGACCTCCTGGTCACTAACTAACGTTAGCTCCACAACATGCATTCCCACTACCCTCTAATAAGCCTAACTACTCTGCCCAGCTACCACTGAATTGAGAGTTAGGTTCTATCTACTTTAACCTCTACCATACCTCTAGGGACCAATGTTCCCTCTAACTTTTTTTTCTCTATGTGCGGCAGTAAAGGTGCTTTGTGCACTGAAGCCAAGGCTGTGTTCACTAAAGATAAGCAACAACTTAATATACAAGCATGTGCGGCGTGCAAGCTACCAAAATGAGTGCCATATTAAGGGTGCCATGGGCCCTAATGAAAACCATAAAAGAAGAACACCCCCAAACGCTTACACACCCCTCTGGGTTGGTTTTAAAAGAAACTTATTACTGGGGCGCAGAGGGTTCCTTGCACCCCTGGGCATAGGTGCCACTGCTTCTTGTGTCCTAATCATTCTACGCATAATTCCTCTCTATTTGCTATCTCCATGCCACTATTATCCCCTTCTCGCACCTTTTCTTATCTCTGTCCACTTCCACTTGAGCTTCTAGATTATCCTTATCACCTTCATTCCTTTTTTTTGTTGATTTTTTTTCTCTCCTTGCTCTTCCTTGCAATCCCACTTTTCTTTCTCTATTTCTGCTCTGCTCCACTTTTCCCTCATTCTGTCTCCTCTCTTTAATCTATGTCATACTCTTCTCTCTCCCACAAAGTCTCTCTAATCTCCCTGTTATCGCTCATTCCACCCTCACTCTCTCAAGTCTATATCTTGACTATGCTTGTCTCTCATCTTGTTCCTCTCTTTGGCTCCGACCACCTTGTATGCCGCCTCTTGGTCCACCTATCCCCTTTAGTTTGTTTCATCATCCTTTCCTTCTTTCTTTCCCTACCTTCTCCCTTTACTTTCTATGTTTCACTCCCCTTTCTTTCTTTTCCTCTCCCTTGCCTGCTTGCTATCTCACTTCCATATCTCATCCTCTCCATACGTTTCCTTTTCACTCTACACTCAAATCTCCCCTCTTCCTCACACTCCAAATTCGTCTTTCTCCTCCAACTCTCTATTATTTCTGTCCTTCCTACTTTTCTAATTTCCTATCCAGTACCTTTTCTTACTCTCCAATCCCTGTTCACTTCCAATCTGAAACCTGTCCACAGACATTTGGCACGCGCGGTGCCGGACACAAATCATTTTTCTCTCATGCTTGAGCGGCCCCTTCTCTGTGGCATCTTCCTTGTCTTCTGGATTTGCACAGTAAAGCAACATTTGTTCTGCATTGGTCATTTGGTAACCTTATATTAGCTTGCAGCACGAACACAAATTGTGCTCATAATATTGACAAGTACCTGTTTAGAGATTCTGACCTAGATGTATTAACTCTTTGCGCCTTCTTTGCATCACAAAAGTAACACAAACCCAGCACCTAGTGTTGTGGTTGGATTTACTTTCCAACACACATCATGATTTGTGTAAGTAAGTTGCCCACAGTAATGCAAAGTAGCACTGCACTAAATTGTGCTACTTTGCATCGAGGGGCATACCGTAGGTGGTGCATGGGCATTCCCAAGCAACCACCCATGGCTTTTGAGGTAAATCCCTTTCTAATTACATTTATAGATGGGGAATTGAGCCACACAATGATGTCCTCTCAAGGCAGGCGTGACAGTGGAGTCATTTTTAAAAGTCTCCATATTTTTCAAACATTGCAAGTAATAATGCACTGTACAGCACGCACACAGAGAGAGACGTCTAATGGATATTTTTTGTAATGGAAGGATCCCATTCCAGTAAAAAACCTATGCTTGACAGAATGCTCACATCCTTGTTCTAAGGTCAGGCACTGGAATTATTAGATTTTACATTTGTGCATGATGCCACATGTGCCATATAATTCGTCATCTTCGGTATAATATGCAGATTTTAATCCCCAAAAAGTTGCTTCTAGCTTGAATGGATAAAACGTTACTAAAACCAGGTCTGCCTGTATTGCTGTGAAGTGGAAGACATTTCGCAAAGGTTGACTGGTCACCTTTCTGTTGCTTCTAGATGTATTTGGGTGTTAAATGGTACTAAGGAGGTGAAACATTTGCCCAGTTAGTGTTAGCATATGTAAAATGTCAACAAAAAAAAGTAATACTATCTTAAAATATGCAGTATCACGCTGCATAACTTGCCTTTGCTTGCCTCATAATTCAACCTTGCTGCATAATTTGGTCTTCTCCTGACACATAATTCCAGTGACCCGGACTATGGCAGAAGGTAAAGGTGGGACAGCTGAGACAAGGGTCTGCTCTGGCTCTTAAAAACCCATACACAAGCCAAGGAAATATGTGGCGAGTCAATCATGCGGCACAGATTCTGTTAGACTAGAGTAAGCTATCGGAAGCACCTCATTTCAGTACATCAGATTATGTGTAAAGTATTTATCAAACATGAACTGAGAATCGTTCCGCCACCCACCACCTCCACCCAAAAGACAATGCTATTAGTGAATTAAAAGGCAAGTCTGGGGTTTTGTACAGTGCGAAGCCTGAATTCATGTATTTGAAGGTGGACTCTATGTGATGATAAATAAAAAGGAGGATCGGTTTTAAAGTATTTGCCTAAACTTTAAGATGAATGTTTAATGTATTTTTTTACAGTTTTTTGAGCAACCTGGACTGGAAAGTATTGGAGCTCTTTCCTTGAGCATCAAGACTGGAACCTGTTCCCATTGGTGGTGCCCAGTGCGACACTGTTTCTTAGCGCCCCCAACGACCACTTGCACCACAGATTCCCTTACTACCACCCTATGACAGGATTTAAAATGTCACTCCATGGTTGGGGATTCTCTGTAATAATAACAATTGTTTTCTAACTAAAGAAATATTTTTTGCAACACTAAGAAAATGAAAGACTGGGAAAAAAATCAAAACACTCTAATATATACCGTGCAGTTTGCATGCAGCTCTTTGATTACAGTTGATTGCTCGCTGTTCTATTTTAGGATTTTAACTTAGAAACTGCAAGTAACTAATGGATCCCTCTAACAAAAGCAGTAACCCACTGAGCTATCTTCATAAATACAGGTCTGTGATGTGCGTGTCCTTTGCATCAGGCATAATAACCCTCTGCGCTACCTTACATTGAGACAAAACTTTCACTAGCCAAAACTCCGCTCTCACCCCAGGAGGAACATTAAGCACCGATATCTTAACATTCTTTTTGTGGCTAGGAACGAGGCAGCAGGTGCTTTTTAAACTTTAATAGACTGGCCCTAGAGCCGCCCTGCAAGGTTCCACCAGTTCCAATGTCTGCAGCACTGGCCGTTATGACACATCCGCACCCTCTCATTGCAGTGTGAAACACATTCACATATGATTAGTTTCACACTGCCTGCCAGGGGCCTCTTGGAACACTGCAAGCAGCCCCTTGGTCATTTAGTTGCTGCACTGGGCCTCCGGGTGGGCCGCCCGCTTTGAAAAGGGACGCTTTCACGATGCCCTTTTGTTATATATTCTGCTCCTCGAGGGGAGAGGGCGCTCCCACAGAGTGTCTGGGCACTGTAGGAAGCGAGTCTGCGCGCGCGCGCACGCACGCAGCCTCGCGGGAACATAGCTGGGGACTCATTGGACTCTGTGCACACTATACCTCTTTTTGGTGCAGCATATACCGAGCCGGCTTCCTACACTGTGCTATGCACACAGTGCATTTATGTTCTAAAAATATTGGTAACAGAAAGTTTGCTGTGCTATGCTAACTCTCCTTCCAGCTGTCAAGAACCGGCAGAGTTGTTTTTGCATTATTCTATGTGGCAGTCAATGTTTCTTAATGTTTGTGGTTTCTGCCAATTTACAGTATGTGGTGGAAACAGGTGCGACCCCCTGGCTAAACCCAGAAATCTATACTTTCTTGAAAAGTAGACAAAATTCAGGATTCAGCATTGGATGATTTGTGTGCATCGCTCATGATTTTCCTGAAGAGACAAGATTAATCATAGAAATAAAAACACGATGAAAATACATAGAGGAGAACAGAAATAGGTGACAACGTTTTCATCTGTAATTCTTTTGGCCCCTGTGGCCGACTCTCAAAAGTGATATGGTGTTACAGGTGCCATACTCTTCTGATCACAGAGACATGCAGTGTTTGATGGTTGTCTAAAGGCAGGCAATACCCACAGCCTACAACTCGGACACAATTTATAATGATTTTTCTAACCGTACCAACTATGCAACAATTCTTCTGGTAAAATCTAAGGAATTATAAAATGGGTCTGAAGGAAAACTACACATTTTATAAATGCACAACAAAATGAATTTTGGAATATTGGTTATTTGTACAACTCTGCATTTGGGGTTATGTAGGATTTTATGTGATTCACAGGGCTTTTTGTAAAAAGTGTCCTTTCTTCCAAACCGACTTATGTTGGAAGCTAAAAATGAAGAGAATTGATTAATAAAACATGTTCTTTTACTCTGTCTTTTCAACATGTTTCTGTGGAGGGACGTTTCAGAACCTGTGGGTGTCCACAAAAGTCCTATCACCCAGCATTCCATTCCCACAATTCTCTTGATAAAAGCTTTACCTCTTGTGTGGCCGGACGTTTTGTCTACGGCAGGAAATCATCAAGATTTGTTTTTTTAGCTGACCCCCTCTGAGGATGTGAATGGCGACAGTATTCAGGTCCAGGCTCGGCCGCATCCAGAGATCTGTGCCAAACCCAACATGTCGGAACATTTGACCTCCGAGGGGAGTCCAGGGAGGTGTGAATCGCGTGGATCCCACTACATTGTCTTACCCAGAATGCCCTATCAACCACAAACTTGGGGTACAATCATACATTTTCCTTACATTTCTCTCCAGGAACATTCTTACCACTGAGTGCCTCCCCCTTTCTTCCGATACACAGTGGTACTCTGTCTGTGTGGGCACCTCTGGCCTAGCACAGGAACCGGTCACAGCTTGGACTGTGTGATGTGGTGACAGTTTCGGTCCATTCCAATGAAATAAATCATGTCCACCCAGGCTTGGGAGGCAGCTATCCAATCAGGAAAAGTGTGGGATGCAGAGCGGTTGGACTTTGCCATTGGCTGTGAATGCCTGAGTTGTTTGTCAGATACATATAGAAACTAGCCTTTATTAACACATACTTCGATGTTTGTAGGGAATTCTTGATAAGAAAAGACGCTGGAATGCACCCAGGTCATGTGATCATAGATTCCCCTCAGTCCTTAGGTCTCAGAAGTGTCCAGAGTTGGGACGGGGTCCTGGTCCTGGCTCCTGGTCCTGGCTGACCCAAAGCCGCCAGTGCACCCATTCACCAGCGAGAGGACATTGGAATGTCCTGGGTGTAGTTTTACACATGGGCTGGCAGAGTGTGGGCACAAATACTGTCTCATGCCAGGGGTGGGACCTGTGCCAGGATGGGCCAGTGCCCCAATCTAATTTTTCTCACATTTGTTCCATATGGGAAAAGAATAGGATAGGGTACTACCCCAATATGCCACCTCGGTGGGCAGATGTGGGTGTCTGCCACCTCTCTGCCCATCTGATGGGAGGTGGCAGGTAAGAAAGCCCACCAGACCATCAGAGGAAAAAGAGCAGAAAGAAGTGTGAGTGTGCCCATCCTGGCAGTTCTGCACCCCCAACCCCGGGGCACCAGACAGTTCTGCCAGAGACAGAACATGAACCCCCTCTGTGCTGGCCCACGTGTCAAGACTATACCCACAATGACCCACAGGTCCTCTCACTTGGCGTGGAGATGTTCAAGGCCTAAAGGGGGCAGAAAACCACTATTTGTCGGGTTGGTTTTCCAACTCTTTGGGGTTGCCAAAGTTATTTTTAAATGTGGAAATTTGGGTGTCAAATAACTTGTAAATACTAATAATGTTTCTGATAAATAGAGTTGTAAGAGATAAATTAATAATGTTGCACCGAACATGGGGCATATTATTAAGCCAGGCGATAAAGTTAAGAAAACTGCTGCTAAAACAGCGATAATGGGCTTGATATTATGATATGGAATTCCAACGGAAGCCCATGTTAGATGTGAAGGACATCTAACAAGGGCTTCAATTGGAATTCTCAAGGGCATATTATCAAGCCCTTTATCCCCGTTTTAGCTGCAGATTTCTGCCGCTAAAGCGGAGATAATTTTATCGCCTGTCTTGATAATATGCCCCATGGTTCTAGTGAGGGGTTTGTACCGGTCCACAGTACCATAGTTTTCGTAGTGACACCATTTTAATACAATGGATGCTGTTTCTGGTGTTTGTTCAACTTTCTCCTGCTCACTCCTCCTCCCAGTCAATGTTCCTCTGCGCGTTTTCTCAATGCACAGTTTTCACAAAGCACAGGACACTGTGATGCAATTGGTTGAGTTTCTGAGAGGGTGTACTGTGAATGAAACTTTTCATCATGTACCCAAAGCATCATTCTGAAGGGTATACCCATTGGGTATTCTGATGCCGGCGCACCATCACGTTAGCAGCTGAGCTGTACATCTCCCGCGGCTGCTGCTGCAGCTGAGTCATATGGAGCTGCACATCTCCCACGGCTGCTGCTGCATCTAAGTCATGTGGAGCTGCACATCTCCCACGGCTGCTGCTGCACCTGAGTCACATGGAGCTGCACATCTCCCACGGCTGCTGCTGCACCTGAGTCATATGGAGCTGCACATCTCCCACGGCTGCTGCTGCACCTGAGTCATATGGAGCTGGACATCTCCCATGGCTGCTGCTGAGTCATATGGAGCTGCACATCTCCCACGGCTGCTGCTGCATCTAAGTCATGTGGAGCTGCCCATCTCCCACGGCTGCTGCTGCACCTGAGTCACATGGAGCTGCACATCTCCCACGGCTGCTGCTGCACCTGAGTCATATGGAGCTGCACATCTCCCACGGCTGCTGCTGCAGCTGAGTCATATGGAGCTGCACATCTCCCACGGCTGCTGCTGAGTCATATGGAGCTGCACATCTCCCATGGCTGCTGCTGCAGCTGAGTCATATAGAGCTGCACATCTCTTGCGGCTGCGGATGAGTCATATGGAGCTGCACATCTCCCACGGCTGCTATTGCAGCTGAGTCATATGGAGCTGCACATCTCCCGCGGCTGCTGCAGCTGAGTCATATGGAGCTGGACATCTCCCGTGACAGCTGCTGCAGCTGAGTCATATGGAGCTGCACCTCTCCCACGGCTGCTGCTGAGTCATATGGAGCTGCACATCTCCCGCAGCTGCTGCTGCAGCTGAGTCATATGGAGCTGCACATCTCCCACGGCTGCTGCTGCAGTTGAGTCATATGAAGCTGCACATCTCCTGCGGCTGCTGCTGAGTCATATGGAGCTGCACATCTCCCGCGGCTACTGCTGCAGCTGAGTCATATGGAGCTGCACATCTCCCGCGGCTGCTGCTGCAGCTGAGTCATGGAGCTGCACATCTCCCACGGCTGCTGCTGCAGCTGAGTCATATGGAGCTGCACAACTCCCACGGCTGCTGCTGCAGCTGAGTCATATGGAGCTGCACATCTCCCACGGCTGCTGCTCAGTCATATGGAGCTGCACATCTCCCGCGGCTGCTGCTGCAGCTGAGTCATATGGAGCTAGACATCTCCCATGGCTGCTGCTGCAGCTGAGGAATATGGAGCGGCACAACTCCCATGGCTGCTGCTGAGTCATATGGAGCTGTACATCTCCCACGGCTGCTGCTGAGTCATATGGAGCTGCACATCTCCTGCGGCTGCTGCTGCAGCTGAGTCATATGGAGCTGTACATCTCCCACGACTGCTGCTGCAGCGGAGTCACATGGAGCTGCACATCTCCCACGGCCGCTGCTACAGCGGAGTCATAAGAAGCTGTACATCTCCCACGACTGCTGCTGCAGCTGAGTCACATGGAGCTGCACATCTCCCACGGCCGCTGCTACAGCGGAGTCATAAGAAGCTGTACATCTCCCACGACTGCTGCTGCAGCTGAGTCACATGGAGCTGCACATCTCCCACGACTGCTGCTGCATCTAAGTTACATGGAGCTGCACATCTCCCACAACTGCTGCTGCAGCTAAGTCACATGGAGCTGCACATCTCCCACGGCTGCTGCTGCACCTGAGTCACATGGACCTGCACATCTCCCACGGCTGCTGCTGCACCTGAGTCATATGGAGCTGCACATCTCCCACGGCTGCTGCTGCTGCACCTGAGTCACATGGAGCTGCACATTTCCTGCGGCTGCTGCTGCAACTGAATCATATGGAGCTGTACATCTCCCATGACTGCTGCTGCAGCTGAGTCACATGGAGCTGTACATCTCCCACGGCCGCTGCTGCAGCTGAGTCACATTGAGCTGTACATCTCCCACGGCTGCTGCTGCACCTGAGTCATATGGAGCTGTACATCTCCCACGGCCGCTGCTGCTGCTGAGTCACATGGAGCTGTACATCTCCCACGGCTGCTGCTGCACCTGAGTCATATGGAGCTGCACATCTCCCACGGCTGCTGCTGCACCTGAGTCACATGGAGCTGCACATCTCCCACGGCTGCTGCTGCTGCACCTGAGTCATATGGAGCTGCGCATCTCCTGTGGCTGCTGCTGCAGCTGGGTCATATGGAGCTGTACATCTCCCACGACTGCTGCTGCAGCTGAGTCACATGGAGCTGTACATCTCCCACGGCCGCTGCTGCAGCTGAGTCACATGGAGCTGCACATCTCCCACGGCCGCTGCTGCAGCGGAGTCATAAGGAGCTGTACATCTCCCGCGGCTGCTGCTGCATCTGAGTCATATGGAGCTGTACATCTCCCACGGCCGCTGCTGCTGCTGAGTCACATGGAGCTGTACATCTCCCACGGCTGCTGCTGCACCTGAGTCATATGGAGCTGCACATCTCCCACCGCTGCTGCTGCACCTGAGTCATATGGAGCTGCACATCTCCCACGGCTGCTGCTGCTGCACCTGAGTCATATGGTGCTGCGCATCTCCTGCGGCTGCTGCTGCAGCTGGGTCATATGGAGCTGTACATCTCCCACGACTGCTGCTGCAGCTGAGTCACATGGAGCTGTACATCTCCCACGGCCGCTGCTGCAGCTGAGTCACATGGAGCTGCACATCTCCCACGGCCGCTGCTGCAGCGGAGTCATAAGGAGCTGTACATCTCCCGCGGCTGCTGCTGCAGGTGAGTCATGGAGCTGCACATCTCCGGCAGCTGCTGCTGCAGCTGAGTCACATGGAGCTGTACATCTCCCGCGGCCGCTGCTGCTGCTGAGTCACATGGAGCTGCACATCTCCCACGGCCGCTGCTGCAGCGGAGTCATAAGGAGCTGTACATCTCCCGCGGCTGCTGCTGCAGCTGAGTCATGAAGCTGCACATCTCCGGCAGCTGCTGCTGCAGCTGAGTCACATGGAGCTGTACATCTCCCGCGGCCGCTGCTGCTGCTGAGTCACATGGAGCTGCACATCTCCCACGGCCGCTGCTGCAGCGGAGTCATAAGAAGCTGTACATCTCCCACGACTGCTGCTGCAGCTGAGTCACATGGAGCTGCACATCTCCCACGACTGCTGCTGCATCTAAGTTACATGGAGCTGCACATCTCCCACAACTGCTGCTGCATCTAAGGCACATGGAGCTGCACATCTCCCATGGCTGCTGCTGCACCTGAGTCACATGGAGCTGCACATCTCCCACGGCTGCTGCTGCACCTGAGTCATATGGAGCTGCACATCTCCCACGGCTGCTGCTGCTGCACCTGAGTCACATGGAGCTGCACATCTCCGGCAGCTGCTGCTGCAGCTGAGTCACATGGAGCTGTACATCTCCCGCGGCCGCTGCTGCTGTGCCAGCTAATGGTAGATGACTTCTTCTTATGAATGGGTTAGTGTTAGATTAGTTTATGTGGCAATCTACATTCTGATTTGTCAAATATAAGTTATTATTAACCATGCCATGCTGAGTTTGCTGGTTACTTATTTGTAAGATGAGTATAAAAACCCCTTGTTTTGGGGGTGAGCCAGAGACTTTCCATTTTTCTCCCAGAGACTCTGTCCGATTGTAAAGAGACTTTACCTTTCTGGTTAGGAACGCTGCTGGTTTCTTTTGAGATTCTGACAGTTATAACTCAGGGTTCGCTCATGTATAGAGAAGTTTTCTTTAACTTTTGCTGCTGATTAGATCTTGGGGTGTTCTGACCATGGACTCTGTGGCTGAGTGTTGATAACATTCCTTTTTCCCCAAATGACTCATTTGAGGTTTCAGAATAAAAACCATGAATTTTTCATTGGAATAGAACTCAGTTATTGAGTGGACCAAGTCATTTATTAAATTAATCTGCCACTTATTGGACCGAATGTTAAAAACAGGGGGCGACTCATATTGCTAGATCAGGGGTACCAGAGCTGAGCTGCAAAAGGTACATTTTGGGGTCGGCAAAATATTGGGGTACAGTCAACTGTTGGGGTTCGGCTCTCACAGGGTAGGATTGTGGATAATTCCTTTATTCACCCCCGGGGGAGCAAGACGACCGTTGAAGTTTCAGGGTTGGAGTGGTGTTGCTGACCCTGCAGTAGGATCACCCATGGGCGTAGGAAGTAGGGTGACCAACTGGCATTGGTGCAAATTCAGGACAGTGAGTGTAAAAATTCAGGACAAAGGGTCAAAATTCAGGACACAAATTCAGGACAGGAGGTCAAAATTCAGGACAAAACTTCAGTACAATAGATACGTTTTACAGACACATCAGAGGAGGTTGTGCAATAGTATATAAGTAAGCCCAGCCATATCCAAACATATTCAACCATTTGCAAACCTATCCATCATGTATCCTTCCATCTATCATTTCACTCATCCATCCCTTCATCCATCCTTTCACTCATCCATCCATCATCCATCCACCCGTTCACTCTATCCATCTGTACACTCATCCATCCACTCTTCTACCCATCCATCCATCCATTCACTCATCCATCCAGCCATTTACCCTTTCACCCATCCAGCCATCCTTTCACTTACTCATCCATCCACCCACTCAGTCATCCTTCTACCCATCCACCCTTTCAGTTATCCATCCATCCTCCCTTTCTCTCTCCATCGACCCTTTCTCTTAGCCTTCCTTCCATCCATCCACCCACCCACCCATCCATCTACTCATCTACTCATCTACTCATGAATCGATCCATTGACACTATCACTCATCCATCCTTTCTCTCATCCATCTATCCTTTCACTCCTTCACTCATCTATTCATCCTTTTGTCCATCTACCCTCCCTTTCACTCACTCATCCATCCTTACATCCACCCTTTCACTCATCCCTCCATCCATTCACCCTTGCACTTATCAATTCATCAATCCATCCATCCATCATTTCACTCATCCATCCACCCACTCACTTACTCATCATCCATCCTTTCACTCATCCATCCTTTCACTCATCCATCCACCCTTTTACCCATCCAGCTACCCTTCCACCCATACATCCAGGTATTTACCTTTTCTCTCATCCATTCTTCCACTCACTCATCAATCCATCCATCCTCTCTCATTCTCCATCTATTCAATCTTTCATTCATGCCTTCACCCTTTCACTAATTCATCCACCCATCCCATCACTTACTCACTCGCTCACCTTTTCATATTAATTTTGAGCTGAGCCTTTTTGAGAAGAGGCCCATCAAGAACTTCACCCTCGCTGCAGGAGCCATTCCAGGACTGGGGCAGAAGCCACCCAGGGTGGAGACAGGATCCACCACAGGGGGGGCAGGAGCCATCACAGGCAGGGGGTGGGGGACAGGAGCCACCACATGGGGGGATAGGAGCCATCACTGGGGGGGCAGGAGCCATCACAGGAGGATCCACCAGGGTGGGCAGGCAGTATTCTAGTATCATCTTGGTCTCTTCCAGGGTGGGGTAGGGCTCCTCACCCCCTCCTGGACAAGACAACGAGAGGACAGGCTCTCTTTCTAAAATGTTAGTTTTGCCATCCCCCACTTTGATGTACAGTACTTAAAGGAGATACTCCAAGAGAACTGATTTAACTGATTGTCCTCCATACTTTGTTAATCAGTGTGAGTGCGATTGTGCCATTTCTTTATTTTATTACATTATAGACTGCATGTTTGAAGAACCGAGGTTTGCTTAGAATCAGTAAGTAAGCTCCGTGAAGAGAACCATGTGCTGCCTCGGTGTAATCGGGCAGGACCGGTTCTACGATTTTTGGGGCCCTGGGCAGAATGGGAATGTGTGAGGCCCCTCTAAATTGCAGAGACATGAGGCATTCAGGGCTGTTTGCATCTGAATAGATGCCCCTGCTCCTGAAGCTTCAGCCCCCCCTCTCAGTCACCTTCAATCACCTCTTAACAGCTCATCAAGGGCGGAAGGTGCGAGGGTTGCCATCCCGCTGTGCCTCTCCAATGCTGCTGGGTATCTGAGCTTTGGTACTGCATGGGAGTCTGTTACACCCCACCTCAGCAGCATCGGAGTCTGTTACACCCGACCTCAGCAGCATTGGAGTCTGTTACACCTGACCTCAACAGCATCGGAGTCAAGCAGGGAGGTGGGTGGAAGCTGTGCCGGCTTTAGGGTGGTGCGACCGGTGCCCGGTTAAAATTACGGACAAATGGCGTCCGTTAAAGAATCCTTCACGGACAACGGACAGACGGCCGAAATTACGGACTGTCCGTGAAATTTACGGACGGTTGGTCACCCTAGTAGGAAGTGTGGGGGACGCGAGGGATATATCCCCCCCAGATTTTGGAGTGGGGGGGACACGGGGGACAAGGGTGGGGGGGGACGAGGGGGCAAAGGAATTTCCCCTCTCCCTTCTGTTATCGCAGGGCCATTAGCACGCGGAAGCGCTCCCTAATGGCCCTGCACTTGACCTGCCTGGAGTCAGAGGCCGCCCGCCCTCTGCCTTTTGTTATGCTGCAGGAAGGCTCAGCCGTGCTGGGAAGGGCAGAGAACGGAGGAAAAATAAACGCTGTCTCTTTTCCTTCATGGCAAGGACCGTGCCCACTACTCCTGATCTGCCTCTGGCGCCGCCCTCCTCTCTTTATTCCTCCATCTCTTTCTGTCTCTGTCTCGCTCCTGCTTACGTGCTGATTTCAAGAGGCAGCTCTTAAGGTACTCTCTCTTGCCTCTCCTTTTCTTTATTTGTTCCCCTGTGAAATTGATCCAAAAAAGGCTGAACACTTTGGCTGTAAATGTCCTCATTTTCTGACCGTTTTCTATTGAAAAGAAAAACCTCGGAATGGAGAGAAAAAATAGTTAAATACCTAAAGTGGACAGCAGACAGGCCAGACTGTTATTTACACCCACACACATTAGCGCCACTTTACAGAGTTTGCCAGTGAAAGCGCTACTTTCTTTTTATCTTCTTTCTTTGAACAACATTGTTCTCCCAGGGTGGGTAAGTGCGCCATTCCTAAAGGGACTGCAATACCTGGTTGATGGGTAGAGTGGAAACGTTTAATATGATCGTTTTCAACTTTTTAATTATTTTAGCTTATAAAATGCGGCTCTGTGTTTGGGGATGTGGACTTTTTGAAACCAAACTGCATACATTTTGAAAGGATATAACCAATGGACATTGTAAGGGGTCCCTTCCTGGTCCTGTAGCCATGTCTTGAACTTTTCAGGCAAAATCACTTACTGATTTCTGAATAATGAGTTTAAAACCGTTAAGGTAACCATGTTTTTTTCTGATTACAGTTCACATGCTTTGCTTATTCTTGCATTCCCTATGAGTGTTTGCTTTTTCCAGGGTGTTATTCCTTTTTTTTCAGGCAGCATTTTACTGTTGTCTAGTGCATAATTTGAATTTAGTCGCAGCACAATTGAGTTGTGCTGAAGGCAGTGCGAGTTTCTCTCAGTGGGGCAGTATGGTGTTCAGTGTGGGAGAGAATGTGGCACTCTGGCCAGAGCTGCTGAATTTGGAACTGGAGAACCATGTTCAGACCTTCATGACCAGTTCACCATACTGTAGGAGAGTAGGGTCTGCTTTCTATGTTAACCCCCACTTTTTGCTTTTGCTTTACTGGTTTTCGACTTAGATGTGGCTGTGGGCCTGCTAATCAGACCCACAGCCCTGCTGTTCTCTCTCTAAATTGATACTATGTACTTTAGGTGCATAACCCATTTGGATAGGATCACCTTATTGGCCCCTGTACAGTGTATTTATTATTTTTTATTTATCAATACAGGCCTAAGACTCAGAAGGTATATTTATTGTGAGCTGTGGTTCAAATCCTATTACTTTAGGTATATTATACTCCCCGTATTTTTAAATTTGGGGTAGTCACCAACAAAGCTAACCACCTTCAGTTTAAAAATTAAGAGTTTTACTTATGGCAATCCCCTAATAGACCTCAATGTGCAAGAACTCACGTCAAATACACCAAGTATTTTTTCTAATACAAATAATAAGAAAAAAATGTGAAAGAGACGAGATGGCACCTCACGTGCGCAACACCAATTGAGCCTGCTGATTGGTACTCATCAGCTCTGCCCACTCTTATCATCATTGGTTGCCATCACGCTCCAAAAAATCAAAAAGCAAAGTGTCCACAAAAATAAACCAAAACTGTGAAGGTAAGTGGTGAGGAAATCACATACCAAGTGAGACTAAATAGTGAAGATAAAAAAGTTGAAGAGGATGCACCCTCAATAGGTTCAAACTTTATTCTTCCTTCGATGTGCACCCAAATCAAGACTTAAAAAGGCTGCTTAATATGCATACCGTATTGTTGTGCCAACATGTTTCATCGCCAAATATGTTTGTGGCGATTTCGTCAGGGCAACTCTAGTTGCTTGGCACACGCAGGGGACACTGCTTAAAATTTCATTCGGGGACTGCCAAAAGTAAAAAACAAAACACACAACACTCAACTCTTTCCACATCCCCTTCTACATAGATGGATATATGTCTTTCGTTTGAATCTGTCAATTACCCTTATTGAGCCATGGCCTCGCGTACCAGCTCGTTATAACAGGTCACACACGGGCTCCTAGAGTGAGTCCTCGCAGTGGTTACGCATTCAGCTGTAATGCGAATCTAAGGAAAGGGCATTTTAGACATGTTCAAAATCCTCTTCTTCACATAATCTTGTGAATGGTGTAGTAGGCTTCACATAGATCTATCAAATCCCTTGTTTATTGTTATAGTAAACCCTCCCCCTTTAAAGGGACCTAGCTTCCCACTCCTCTGCGATAGAAGTTGAAGGAGATAAGATATACATTCAAACTCGATGTGTTATCACTCATTGTACACACCCACACGCACACAGCCCGAATAAGGGAAACCCTTCTTTTAGCTGTGTCTGGGCTACCTATGAATGTCTCGGTAGCTCCGATGTATAAAACGGGACGTTATCAACAACAATGGTGTGTTATAAGTGACCCAAGGGATTTTATCCATTACCATGGTTACCAACTTAGATTCTGTGGTGCTTTCACCTCCATTTTTTCAATAAGTGTGGTCGTGATATTTCCACTTCGAACATGAAGACTCAACTGGTCAAGGTTAGTTTAATGTCCCTACGTTTGGGGGGGGGGGTTGTGTAGGAGAGTAGGGTCTGCTTTCTATGTTCACCCCCACTTTTTGCTTTTGCTTTACTGGTTTTTGACTTAGATGTGGCTGTGGGCCTGCTGATCAGACCCACAGCCCTGCTGTTCTCTCTCTAAATTGATACTATGTACTTTAGGTGCATAACCCATTTGGATAGGATCAACTTATTGGCCCCTGTACAGTGTACCCCAGGTACCCAGGGTATAGGTGTACCCTAGGACTACCAGGGGCTGCAGCATGTATTATGCCACCCCTGGCCTGGCCTTCCTTTATGACACAACTGGCTGATCACTCAGCTGGGGCAAGGTCGTGTAATCACCCCTTGCTTAGATATAGTATGCCTATATCTACCCTTATATATAGACACATGTGTACCTATCAGTCACTCCTATGGCAGGCCTTAACAATCCTGGAGGCAGAGTGCTTGGTAACATGTGAGATGGTGCTCTAGCATGAGCTGAGCCTGTCTGCAGCTTTCGGAACCATGTCCTTATAGCTGTTCTATGATATAGCCTACCATATACTCTTAAAGTGCCTTATAATCTTAAACGGTTATGGTAACTATGGTTTGGCTTTATCAAAACATGTTGTGTAAGGTGTCTAACACTTTGGAATAATACCCCCATCCCATTTCTGGGGATGAGGATATTATCCCTCCCTTCTAGAGGGAGAAGACATGTTGTAACCTACTTACCCGGTTAAAGTTAACCAGAGCCCCAGCATCACAAAATGGATGCTGCTGCCACAGACACGAGTCTGACCTCCTGCTGCTGGGAGTGATCCCGGCAAGGGAGGCTTGGACAATAGGTTTCCTGCCTTGGGAGGTGCGAGCACCACCCCAGACAGGCCTTAGTGTATTGGGGCAGGGAGGGATGAAAAGAATGAGACATGCCTGGGGCACACAAGGTGTCCCGTGCATAGTCCAGTTCAAACCGGTGCTGGGGCACTCCAGCCCCAGTCCTGGCGCGAAACTGGACAAAGGGAAGGGGGTGTAACCACCCCCCTCCCAGGTCACACCCATAAGGCGTGACCTAGCAGGTAACCCAGCCCCCCAGATTAGTATAAGAGTGGTAGCTGGGCCCCAGGAGATTAGATTATCCTGAACCTGCAACTTGAACAGAAACTCTGGACCTTCGACATTCGATGAAAGAAGAAGACTGAAGAATCTCCCTTGTGGCCAAGGAGTGGCTACCCTGTGCAAACAGGCACCATCAAGAGACTACCCTTTGCTTTGCTGAAGTTCTACGAGGGACCGACTGCAGAGCCCGACCAGAGCCTTGACTTCCAGACTTCTCTGACCCTGATCCACATCCACAGCCGAGCTGAGATCCGTGGAGGCGACGAGAGACATGGGACCGGCTACCTGGGAAAAGTGGCTAGTATCTTCCAGCGCAGCTTCTGAGGCACCCTCGAAGTTGTGCACGGGGGATTGAGAAGCCCCAACCCCAAGCACCATCTGCATCGAAGATCAGCCTCCCACACTCCACGAGTCCTGCGTGGGGCCCTTCTGCATTTTTCTGCTTGCCGCACCTGTCCGGTTGCTTGCCCGTTGGCTAGTGGCCTCTGTGACGATGCATCCTGAAATCTTCACTGCTGGTTTGGCTCCTCCAGACTGGCTCCCGCTTCCTTGCAAAAGAGAAGCACCCCAGACCTTCCTGGTCTGCACCAGAAGCAAGTCCTCTGTTCTTCGTGGGTTCCGCTTGCCAAGGCTTGGTGAGTCCTAGTTCAACTTCGACACCGCCGACAGCAAGAGCCTTCGTGGGACAGCTCGCCTCCTGGTCCTGGTCATCCTCGACATCTCCTGGTACCCGTGGCTGCAGCGACAAGCTTCACCTTCACCTGCAATCTTCACGACATCGCCTGGTTCCTTCCTGGTTCCACGTGGTCACTGGCTAGTGACCTTGACTCTGTCCCTTCTGCTTGCAGGTCTCCTCTCTTCTTGATCCCAGCCTTGGGATCCACCGGACACTCTTCACTGACTGCCTGTCAGCAACTTTCCTTCAGGCATCCATAGAAGTCCACGACGAAACCCAACGCAAGTTCACACCTATGCACCCGCAGCCCGTGGGCTAGGTAACTTGGGTACTTCGGTGCTCACAAGGGTAGTGACTATCCTAGGGTCTAGTTTCCGAGTCTCGACTCTCTAGCTGCTTCAGAAGTGTCCTTAAACTGTTAATTTCTAACTGCTAGTAATTCTATCGACTTTTACGTATTACGCGTGAGTGTTTCCACTCTGCACCTGAATCCCGTGGGCCTCCCACTTCCTAACTGTTGCTAGTGTAGTGTAGCCCCAGCGATTCCCTAGGCCTAGGCCTATCCTATTTCCGTGACAGTGGTCCTTATACCACTTCTTTAGTATATGGTTTGCGTGGCCCCTAGGGCCTAACTGTATTACTTACCTGTGTGACTTAATGTATGCATAAATAAGACTGTGTTGTACTTACCTCTAATCTCATAAAGAGTGCTGAGGGTTTGATTAGAATAAATACACTTTATTTCATATATATATATATATCTGTTGTGGTGTCCTTTCATTTGGTATTCAAGGGATTATATATGGTATCACAGCTGGCTTCACATGCCATTCAGAGTTTAGCCTAAGACTGCTCTTGTCCATGCTACCACTAGGATAGCTGGTCTATAAGGTTGACTTTACAACCAATCACCATAAGGGTTGTTTGGACTGATATAAGGTGTACACTAGAACTAGTTACATCATACATCAGGCCAACTTCTCACATTGGTGAGCAGCGGTTGGGATCTGAGCTTGCTGTTGTAATACCATTGTAATCTTGAGATACTAAATTGAAAGATCACACAGATTTTGTTTAGGTACATATAACATAGATTATAATACTTAAGTCCTACTGGACATAGTGGTTGTAGGTTGAAGGCAGTAACACACCCTGACTACAACTACCAGAGAGGTTTAGTAGAAACAACTAGTGTAGGTAGGTGCACACACCACACCCTCACTAGATCATGTCTCTGGGAGGAGATCAAGTAGATGCTCTCTCAGGAGGGGCAGGTCTGAAGAAGACCCCCTCTAGATATGATACCCTAACTTTTCAGGAGATGAGACAATTGTGTACCTCCAGAAAGTTAAAACAGGGTGCAAACCCTACCCTCCTTCAGTTAGTACAGCTCCTAGAGGAGTATGATACTTTGAGGGCCTCACAGGCCAGTACCCTAGGTACAAAGGAGGGTCTACCCACCACAGATGAGTCAGATGGGACTTCAGATGAAGAGGTAGACAGCCAGGGCCAAGTAGGAAGACTTAGCCAGGCTAACCTAAGCTTACATGGGAGTTTGCATGGGGTCCCCCCATACAGACCCCCAAGTAGGCTTACACAGAGAAGCAGGAGGGACAGATCCCCTTCAAGGGAATCCATCCACTCCCATGTGTTGGAAGGCGGACCCCGAGAAATCGGCGGGACCACTCAGGGGGCCCCCCACGCTCTACGAAGTAGCCGAGCGCTGCAGAGAAGCCTCCTGGGAGATCCTTCTCCTATTATGTACTAGCACAGTAACACCACCACACAGGACTCAAGGAGGTTGTCTCAAGACGAGCAATTCTTTATCAGCACTTAACGGTTACGGGATCAATATTTACACGAAAAGGGATCCAGGGATCCACAAAAGTCTCAGTGTCTCTTTAGAAGGGAAGGGGTAGCGGGACAGTCTTTGGCAGGAGCTTGGTACGAGGGTACCTGGGGCTCAGTTCTTATCCTCAAGCTGGAGGGCCTCCGGAACTCGGAGGGGTCGAGCCGCGACGGCGTCAGCAGGGCTCTGGCGTTCAGTTCGTGGAGAGCCGCGAGCAGGTCAGCGGGGCTCTCAAGATGGTTTCTGCTCAGCTCGAGCCGCGACGTCGTCAGCAGGGCTCCGAGGGAGGTTTCAGCGCGGTTGGGCCGCGACAGCGTCAGCAGGGCCCCGATGTTCCGGGGGGCTTCAAGGTTTCAGCAAGAAGGAGCCGCGACGCAGTCTGCAGGGCTCGTGGTGGTTTCAAGCAAGAGTTCTTCTCCGTAAGGTCGGCCGCGATTCAATCAGCAGGGCTCTCGACTCCGGGATACAACTGCCGGTCTGTTGCGGGGTCGCCCCAGATATAGGCCTGGAGCCCTTTGAAGTCCGGACCCTTGCGCCCGGAGGGGCGGAGAGGCCGGGTTGGGAGCGGCCAGACGCCCAGCAGGAGAGGCGCCGGGCCCAGGAGAGATGGAGGCCGATCGCACCTCGGTGTGTGGGGACGGTTGGGGGTCCCATCGATACCGCCCTCCGCCAGGGCGATGAGGTGTTCACGTGATACCCCCTGGCCAGCTCTTGGTGCCACAATGTCTGGGCCTCGCTGGGGCCGAGGCCGGGTTGAGCGGAGTCAGGTGGACTGGTGTGCAGGGTCACGTGGCAGGCAACAAAATGGTGGAGCCCTGAGGTGTATGCGACCTCGTGCGGCTCAAATGGGTGGCCCGTGGAGGCCAGGGCGGGGAACGGGCCCAACCCCAGGGAAGTCAGGACCACGCCACGAGGCCGGGTCCAACACCATGTCTCTAGCATCTCTAATGCTTCCTCTCACAGGGGAATGACTTCCCCTGAGAGAAAGGAGCATGAAGCCAGAATGAGGGAAGCTAATCTGAGGATTCAGAGGGAAGAACTTGCCCTTGCCAAGGAGAAGCTTGCTCTGGCTAGAGAGCAAAAGTTAAGTGGGTCAGAACCCACTGGTGGCAGCAATATCCCTAAGGATAGAGACAGGCACTATGATAATAGAAACCTGAGCAAGATTGTCCCTCCCTACAAGTGTGGGGATGACATCCACAAATGGATAACTGCTTTGGAGAGAGCTTGCAAAGTACAGCAGGTACCCCAAAGTCAGTGGGCAGCTATCTTGTGGCTCTCCTTTTCTGAGAAAGGTAGAGACAAGCTCCTCACAGTTAGTGATGAGGATGCAGACAATTACACTGTCCCGAAGAGTGCTCTAATTGATGGGTTTGGCCTAACCACTGAACAATACAGGTTGTTGTTCAGGGATACCCAGAAGACACAGACTCAGGACTGGACTGACTTTGTAGATTGTGCCACTAAGGCTCTGGAAGGCTGGCTAGTGGGAAGTAAGGTTAAGGACTATACAGGATTGTATAATTTGATCATGAGAGAACAAATACTTAACAACTGTCAAAACCAGCTACTGCATCAACAGCTTATTGATTCTGATCTGACTTCTCCCCAAGAATTGGAAAAGAAGGCAGATAGATGGGTCAGGACTAGAGTTAAGCAGAAAAACCAGAACCAGGGCGGTGATCAGAAAAAGGCAGACCAGAAGGGTAATGATCAGAAACAAAAAGACCAGAAGTCTTCACCAGGCCCCCAAAAGGCTCAGGGGGAGGGTGGTCCCAAAAAGGATAAAAAGAAAGATGGCCAAAAGAAACCATGGTGCAACTATTGTAAGTCCAACTCACATTGGTTTAGTGAGTGCACCAAAAAAGATAAGCCCCCAGCCACCATTGCCCCTAAGGCAACTGTACCCCCTAGTCCAGCTGTAAGTGGTGGTTCCCAGCAAAAGGGTGTAGTAGGGTTAACCCTGGGAACTGAGGAGGATTCTGGCCTAGTCAGAATACCTACTCAGGCTGTTCTGAGCTGTGATGGGGACTTAGCTTTGTCCTCTACTGTAGGCCCCAGTAACCTGGGCAAGTACAGACAGACTCCTTTTATCAACCAAAGAATGGCTCAGGCCTACAGGGACACTGGGGCTAGTGTCACAATGGTGACACCTGCCTTTGTGGACCCTGGACAGATCATACTAGGTGAGAATTACCTAGTGACCAACGCTAGCAATGCCACTACCTCCCATAGTGTGGCTATTGTTAACTTCTCCTGGGGAGGGGTAACTGGCCTCAAGAAAGTTGTTGTTAGTTCAGACCTTCCTGTAGAGTGTTTACTGGGCAATGATCTTGAAACTCCAGTTTGGTCTGAAGTGGAGTATAGGACCCATGCAGAAATGCTGGGGATAGATGCACATGTCCTTGCTGTGACCAGGTCACAGGCCAAAAAGTGCACCACTGAACAAGTGCTGGATCCTGAAACTATGGACCAGTCACAACCCAAGAGAAAGAGCAGTAGGGTTAAGGCTGTGCCTTCCCCCCTGCCTCAGGTGGTGGATCAGCCCTCCCAGGAGGATGATTCTGAGAGCCCTGAAGGAACTGTCCTAGAAGAACTTGAACCTGATCAGGTTGAGTTTCTTGGGACAGGGGGACCTTCAAGGGCAGATCTGAGGCAGGCTCAATTAGACTGCCCCTCTCTTGAACCCCTCAGACAGCTGGCTGCTGCTGAGGCTGCAGGGAATGCTCAAGGTACCCATAGAGTGTATTGGGATGAAGGGCTACTGTATTCAGAGGCTAGAGACCCCACGCCTGGTGCATCCAGGAGGTTGGTCATACCACTGAAGTTCAGAGGCTTCCTTCTTACCTTGGCCCATGATATTCCCCTTGCAGGACACTTAGGCCAGAACAAGACTTGGGACAGGCTTGTCCCTCACTTTCACTGGCCCCATATGTCAGGAGATACCAAGGAGTTTTGTCGTTCCTGTGTCACCTGCCAAGCCAGTGGCAAATCAGGTAGCACCACAAAGGCCCCCCTCATACCACTACCTGTGGTGGGGGTTCCCTTTGAAAGAGTGGGCATAGATATTGTAGGACCAATGGACCCACAAACAGCATCTGGGCACAGATTCATACTGGTGATAGTGGACCATGCCACCAGGTATCCAGAAGCTATTCCCCTGAGGACCACAACAGCTCCTGTTGTGGCAAGGGCCCTGCTTGGAGTATTCTCCAGAGTGGGCTTTCCAAAGGAGGTCATTTCTGACAGAGGTGCCAACTTCATGTCAGGATACTTGACTGCAATGTGGAAGGAGTGTGGTGTGAACTACAAGTTCACCACACCCTATCACCCACAGTGCAATGGGCTTGTTGAGAGATTCAACAAGACCCTAAAGGGAATGATAAAAGGTTTACCAGACAAGCTTAGGCGAAGATGGGACATCCTTTTACCCTGCCTTCTGTTTGCTTACAGAGAGGTCCCACAAAAGGGGGTTGGCTACAGCCCTTTTGAGCTTTTGTTTGGGCATCCTGTAAGAGGACCCCTATGTTTAGTAAGGGAAGGATGGGAGAGACCTCTTAGACAACCCAAACTTGATATAGTGGATTATGTACTTGGTCTCCGCTCCAGGATGGCAGAGTATATGAAGAAGGCTTCTGAAAACCTTGAGGCAAGCCAAGAACTCCAAAAAGCTTGGCATGACCAAAAGGCTGTGCTGACTGTTTACCAGCCAGGGCAGAAAGTGTGGGTGTTGGAGCCAGTGGCCCCAGCAGCACTCCAAGACAAATGGTCTGGACCCCAGACTATTGTTGAGAAAAAGGGAGAAGTCACCTACTTGGTGGACATTGGGACTCCCAGAAGCCCCCACAGGGTGCTTCATGTCAACAGATTGAAGGCATATGTTGACAGGGCAGACATGGGCTTACTCATGGCTACAGATGAGGGGCAGGGGGAAGAGAGTGACCCTCTCCCAGACCTGTTGACTCAGAACCCTGATGATGGCTCAGTTGATGGTGTGGTCTTTTCTGACAGCCTCACTGTCCATCAGCAACAGGACTGCAGACAAGTTCTACAATCCTACAGACATATGTTCTCTCTGACCCCAAGTCAGACAAACTGGTGCACCCATGAGGTGGACACTGGTGACAGTCTGCCTGTGAAGAGTAAAATCTACAGGCAACCTGACCATGTCAGGGACTGCATAAAAGTTGAGGTACAAAAGATGTTGGAGCTGGGAGTCATTGAACCTTCAGAGAGCCCTTGGGCTAGTCCTGTAGTCCTTGTGCCAAAGCCTCACACCCAAGATGGTAAGAGAGAGATGAGGTTTTGCGTGGATTACAGAGGTCTCAATGCTGTCACTAGGACAGATGCCCACCCAATACCTAGGGCAGATGAGCTCATTGACAGACTGGCAGCTGCTAAGTTTTTGAGCACATTTGACCTGACAGCAGGCTACTGGCAAATCAGACTAGCTGAGAATGCAAAGGCCAAAACTGCTTTCTCGACCCCAGGAGGACATTATCAATTTGTGATAATGCCCTTTGGTTTGAAGAATGCACCTGCCACTTTCCAAAGGTTGGTGAATCAAGTCCTTACTGGGTTGGATGATTATTGTGCAGCTTATCTTGATGATATTGCTGTCTTTAGCTCCACCTGGGAGGATCACCTGGTCCACCTGAGGAATGTTTTAGAAGCCCTGCAAAAGGCAGGCCTCACTATCAAGGCCACTAAGTGCCAGATAGGGCAGAGCAAGGTTGTATACCTGGGCCACCTAGTTGGTGGGGGTCAGGTTCAACGACTGGAGTGCAAGATCCAGACCATAAAGGACTGGACTCCTCCAACTACCCAGACTCAGGTCAGAGCTTTCTTGGGCCTGACTGGGTACTACAGAAAGTTTGTTAAGAACTATGGGTCCATTGTGACACCACTTAATGACTTGACCTCCAAGAAGATGCCAAAGACAGTTCAGTGGACAGTAAGCTGTCAAAAAGCATTTGATGACCTGAAGCAGGCCATGTGCAGTGCACCTATTCTGAAAAGTCCAGACTACTCCAAAGAGTTCATTGTCCAGACAGATGCTTCTGAGTTAGGTGTGGGAGCTGTTCTTTCACAACTGAATGTAGATGGTCAAGACCAGCCCATTGCTTTTATAAGTAGAAGGCTGACCCCTAGAGAGAAACGTTGGTCAGCTATTGAGAGGGAGGCCTTTGCTGTGGTTTGGGCCCTGAAGAAGCTGAGGCCATACTTGTTTGGCACTCACTTCAAGATTCAGACAGACCATAAGCCCCTCTTGTGGCTAAATCATATGAAGGGTGAAAATCCTAAACTTCTTAGGTGGTCCATTTCCCTACAGGGGATGGACTTCACAGTGGAACATAGACCTGGGACTGACCATGCCAATGAAGATGGACTCTCCAGATATTTCCACTTAGAACATGAAGACTCAACTGGTCAAGGTTAGTTTAATGTCCCTAAGTTTGGGGGGGTTGTGTAGGAGAGTAGGGTCTGCTTTCTATGTTCACCCCCACTTTTTGCTTTTGCTTTACTGGTTTTTGACTTAGATGTGGCTGTGGGCCTGCTAATCAGACCCACAGCCCTGCTGTTCTCTCTCTAAATTGATACTATGTACTTTAGGTGCATAACCCATTTGGATAGGATCAACTTATTGGCCTCTGTACAGTGTACCCTAGGTACCCAGGGCATAGGTGTACCCTAGGCCTACCAGGGGCTGCAGCATGTATTATGCCACCCCTGGCTTTCCATAATGACACAACTGGCTGATCACTCAGCTGGGGCAAGGTCGTGTAATCACTCCTTGCTTAGGTGTAGTATTCCTATACCTAACTTACATATAGACACATGTGTACCTATCAGCCACTCCTATGGCAGGTCTTAACAATCCTGGAGGCAGAGTGCTTGGTAACATGTGAGATGGTGCTCTAGCATGAGCTGAGCCTGTCTGCAGCTTTCGGAACCATGTCCTTATAGCTGTTCTATGATATAGCCTACCATATACTCTTAAAGTGCCTTATAATCTTAAACGGTTATGGTAACTATGGTTTGGCTTTATCAAAACATGTTGTGTAAGGTGTCTAACACTTTGGAATAATACCCCATCCCATTTCTGGGGATGAGGATATTATCCCTCCCTTCTAGAGGGAGAAGACATGTTGTAACCTACTTACCCGGTTAAAGTTAACCAGAGCCCCAGCATCACAAAATGGATGCTGCTGCCACAGACACGAGTCTGACCTCCTGCTGCTGGGAGTGATCCCGGCAAGGGAGGCTTGGACAATAGGTTTCCTGCCTTGGGAGGTGCGAGCACCACCCCAGACAGGCCTTAGTGTATTGGGGCAGGGAGGGATGAAAAGAATGAGACATGCCTAGTCCAGTTCAAACCGGTGCTGGGGCACTCCAGCCCCAGTCCTGGCACGAAACTGGACAAAGGGAAGGGGGTGTGTTGGACCCGGCCTCGTAACATGGCTCTACTGGTCCCCACACCACCTAACCTGGTGCCGGCGGCCCCAATCCCCCGGCCTCACCAAGCCTTTCCACCAGAACACACGCACTCAACCCGGACACCCTCGTCCATGGCCTCTCTCCCTTCGGCCACCCCGGGCCCGCGTGCCCACTTCATGCACCAAGATGGCCGCCCGGCCCCAGCGCGACCCGGGCCTAGAGGCGCCACTCCGGCTGGAGAACATCACGCTTCCAGGGGTTGAGAGAGGGAGGAGCAGTTTCTATCGCACCTCTGAACTCCCCTGGGACGATGGGTTTCGATCAGCCCTCCGGCCTCCCTGAAGGCTGGCTCCACGCCTGCTGGGTGTCTGGGACTCCTCCCGACCCGGCCCTGAAAGGATCAAAAGACAATGGCAGGAAACCCCCGACAAGCGACCCCCAGGTGACAAGACCCCTGCCTGCACAGACTCCGGACATCAAAGAGGGGTCGACCTATAACCAGGGGTGCTCTGGGACTGTCCGGCAGATTCGACGCTGGAACAACGAGAGCCTGCCGACGCGGTCGCGGCTCCAGGAACTTAGAACTACCTGAGCCCTGCTGAGTGACTCGCGGCTCCCCGAAGATCGTAAGACCTCCGAACTTGTACCTGAGCCCTGCTGAGTGACTCGCGGCTCCCTGAAGATCGTAAGACCTCCGAACTTGTACCTGAGCCCTGCTGAGTGACTCGCGGCTCCCTGAAGATCGTAAGACCTCCGAACTTGTACCTGAGCCCTGCTGAGTGACTCGCGGCTCCCTGAAGATCGTAAGACCTCCGAACTTGTACCTGAGCCCGCTGAGTGACTCGCGGCTTCCACAGACTCCACTGGTCCCGCCGGACCCCACGACAACCAGCCTACCCCCCAGCTCGAGGATTGTGAGCTGTGCGCCGGGGACAACCTTACCTTGAACTTTTGTGCCAAAGACTGTCCCGCTACCCCCTATCCCTTCCGAGACTCATTGAGCCCGCGCTCTCCTTGTACATATTTGCAGTGCTAACCTATTTGATAAAGATTGGTTCCTGAGAACGCACGGTGTGTTGTTTCTGTGTCGTGTGGTGCCCGAAGTACGATCCTCGATACGAGACTTCTCCTCCTGAGGAGTCTCCCGCCAGTGCCCGGCTACGATACTTGAGGGTGGGTCTCAGGGTAGTCAGGACTCCCTTCCCGGGCTCCTCTGAGGTCGCCGTCTAACATTGGTGGCAGCGGTGGGATTCGGGCCCATCACCGAGAGATCGTACTGTGAACGACGGACGCACTACCAACAAAGATGGCAGAAGGAAACACCGTGATCCCCGCAGAAATCAACGCCAACAGGGTGTTCCAGGTGGAACAACTAGAAGAATACACACACAAAGAACTAAAGCAATTCTGCAAAGAACTTAGAATCACTACCACCGGTCTCAACACCAAGGAAGATTTGCAGAAAGCACTGAAAGCCTTGGTGGATACCGGGGCCTCCCGCCCGGAAAACACGGGGGAGCGCCCCGACGAGGCCGAACCTCCCCAAGGCGAAAGCAGCAACAATCAGGTGCGAAACATCGTACCAGAAGGGGGCCTATCCCCGGAGGAACTCGCGGACAGAGAGAGAAGCCGCAAACACGAACTCGAGTTAGCTAAGCTCAAAATCGAAGGCGAATTAAAGTTAGCAGAGAAAAAGCTAGCAGTAGAGCAAATGCGCGTGCAAGGCGAGCTAGAAGAGAAGAAGCTCCAACGGGAACACGAAGGAAGGAAGCTCCAACTGGAGCACGAACGCAGCTTGAAGGAAATCGAACTCAAGGCCAGAAGTGAGGAAGGGAGGCCCCCGGGAAACCGAGAGGCGACCTCCCCAGCGGAGCAGAAGGTCCACATCCCCAAAGATGTGGTCAAGGAATGTTATAAAAACGATGACATTCAGCAATGGTTCCGGGCCTACGAGGTCGCCATGACCTCCCATCGGGTCCCGCAGAAGGACTGGGGGGCAGGGTTGTGGGGACGATTTCTGAGCGAAGGAAGAGACACCCTGCTCGACCTACCCCTCTCTCTGCAGACCTCCTACAGCCACATGAAAGAGGCTCTACTCACAAGGTACGGTCTCACCCCCGAGATGTACCGTCAACGATTCCGGGACTGCAGGAAAATCCCGGGCACCACCTGGGTAGAATATGTAAACTTTTTTAGTCGGGCCTTCGATGGGTGGGTCAAGGGCAGCAAAGTCACCACTCTTGAGGAACTCACCGACCTTCTATTGTGGGAACACCTGGCTGCGAACTGCTTTGTGGAACTACGCCAGCATCTGCTCAACAGCAAACTCACCGATCCCAGGAAGCTGGCGGTGGAAGCAGACCGCTGGACCAACACCCGGGTCACCCGGGGCATGGTAGGAGAATACCCCCGAGCCAGTCAGGGACCACCCCGCCAGAGAGGAGGGGGGAACCAGGGAGGCCAGAGAGAGTCCCAGCCTAGTCCTCCGAAGACCCAATCTCCACCTTTCCCAGCGCCCCCCCCACCAGTAACCGGATCCCCCGGGAGACGGGGACACAGGGTAACCGTCACTTGTTTCCGTTGCCAGAAGCCCGGGCACTACGCCAATGACCCAGAGTGCCCCATGGCCACCCAAAACACCCCTGCAAGACAGATAGCCAACGTAGCTCTGGGGGAGGAGGTTGAGGAAGCCGGGGAATGGGAACCCGCAGCCATGGCCCTAGTATCCCTGGGAGATAGGGAGATGGTCCCTGGTAGCCTCCTGCCCTCCAACACGAAGAAATACGGGCAGCTCGTTAAGATCAATGGCCACCAAATAGAGGCCCTGCGGGACACCGGGGCCAGCATCACCGGTGTCCTCAGGCACTTAGTCCCCGAGGAGCAGATCCTCCCCAACGTCTTTTGCCCAGTCATTTCCGCCGATAATAGAGAGAGTATGTGTCAGGTAGCTCTGGTGCCGTTTGAGTGGGGTGGAGTAATAGGTAAACTGAGGGTGGCCGTAAGAACCTCCCAGCCGGTCGACTGCCTCCTAGGGAACGACCTAGAGAGTTCGCCCTGGAAGCACGTCGAACGCAAGGCCCACCTAGGGATGACGGGGCTCCCCGAGTGGGTGTGCGCCACCACCCGATCTATGTCAGCCCGACTCACCCCCCTGGGAGAAGTCGAAGACGCCCCGACCGAAGAAGTCAGAGCAGTAACCCCCGAGGGTCCTCCCGTCCCCCCATCGGAGGGGCCCGTCGCCGGCGACGAGCCCTCCCTGTCCGACACCGCCCCGGTCCCTGAGTTAGGCGATCTACCCGAGTTGGCCCAATGGCGCCACGAGGGTGGACCCACCCGGGAGGAGTTTTGCCGGGAGCAAGCCACCTGTCCTTCCCTGGTCGGACTACGGCGCCAGGCCGAGGGCCAAGCCGCAGGCGACCAAACTGGCACGCACCGAATGTATTGGGAAAATAGCATTCTGTATAGTGAGCAGAAGTCGGTGGAGCTGGGATCCGGACGGGTGCTGGTGGTACCCCTCCGCTTCCGAGACTTCCTCCTGGGCTTAGCCCACGACGTCCCCCTTGCCGGCCACCTGGGTCAAGACAAGACTACAGCCGTCTCGTGACCCATTTTTACTGGCCTAAGATGAGAGCAGCCGTAGAAGCCCACTGCAAGTCCTGTCCCACGTGCCAAGCTAGCGGGAAGAGTGGGGGGAAGCGCAAGGCTCCCCTCCAACCCTTCCCGGTCGTCAGTACCCCCTTTGAACGAGTCGGGATCGACATCGTGGGGCCCCTGGACCCCCCCACCTCCCAAGGTCACCGTTTCATCCTGGTCCTGGTGGATCACGCCACCCGATACCCTGAGGCGATCCCCCTACGCACCGTCACGGCCCCCGTAGTGGGCCGGGCCCTGATGGGGATCTTTTCCCGGGTAGGGTTCCCCCGCGAGGTCGTGAGCGATCGCGGCACTAATTTTATCTCGAGGTACATGACGTCCCTGTGGCAACAATGTGTAGTGTCCTACAAATTCACTACCCCGTACCATCCCCAGGGGAACGGCCTAGTAGAGAGGTTTAACCGGACTCTGAAAGGGATGATCACCGGCCTAGAAGAGCCCCTCTGGCGTAAGTGGGACGTCCTGCTCCCCTGCCTCTTGTTCGCCTACCGAGAGGTCCCCCAGAAGTCCCTAGGGTTCAGCCCGTTTGAGTTGCTCTATGGACACCCCGTCCGGGGTCCCCTCAGCTTGGTTAAGGAAGGGTGGGAGGCGGCACCCCAGACCACCCCACGAGATGTGTTCCACTATGTTCTGACCCTCCGGAACCAGACCAGGAAGTTCCGAGCACTGGCCGAGGCCAACCTAGAGACAAGCCAAGAAGAGATGAAGCGCTGGTACGACCAGAATGCCACTCTGGTCGAGTTCCAGCCGGGCCAACAAGTATGGGTCATGGCTCCCGTGAAGCCAGGCGCCCTCCAGGACAGGTGGACCGGGCCCTACAAAGTGATTGAGCGGAAGAGCCCAGTCACATACTTGGTGGACGTCCAGTCGCCTCGGGATCCCCTCCGGGTCCTTCACGTGAACCGCCTCAAGCCTCACTTCGTGCGGACAGAACTAAGCCTCCTGCTGGCCACCGATGACGGGGCCGAAGATGAGTCCGATCCCCTCCCGGACCTCCTGTGTGTCAAGGAGCAGGATGGCTCCGTGGAGGGAGTGAATCTCTCCCCAGCTCTCACTGCCCAGCAGCAAGAGGACTGCCGCCAGCTACTAGGACAATTTGCCGACCTCTTCTCCCTGATCCCCCGAGTCACCGACTGGTGTGTCCATGACGTGGACACCGGGGACAGCCCGCCGGTGCGACACCGAGCCTACCGGGTCCCCGACCGGGTCCGGTCCTGCATTCAAGCTGAAGTCTCAAAGATGTTGACCATGGGAGTGATCGAGCCATCTGACAGTCCCTGGGCCAGCCCCGTGGTCCTGGTCCCGAAGGCAGCGGCCCCCGGTGTCGCCCCCGAGCTCCGGTTCTATGTGGACTACCGGGGGCTCAATGACGTCACCCGAGCCGATGCCCACCCCATTCCACGAGCCGACGAGCTCATTGACCGACTCGGGGCAGCACGGTTCCTCAGCACCTTCGACCTCACCTGCGGATACTGGCAGATTGCGCTCACCGAGGGGGCCAAGGAGCGGTCTGCCTTCTCCACCCCAGATGGGCATTACTGCTTCCGCGTAATGCCCTTCGGAATGAAAAATGCCCCGGCCACCTTCCAGCGACTGGTAAATAGAGTCCTGGCCGGGCTAGAACAGTTCAGCGCGGCATATCTGGACGACATCGCCGTTTTCAGTTCCGGATGGAGTGAGCACCTCCAGCACCTCCGGAGGGTGCTAACCGCCCTGCACCAGGCAGGCCTGACAGTAAAAGCCAGCAAGTGCCAAATTGGACAAGGATCAGTAGTCTACCTGGGGCACCAGGTCGGGAGTGGCCAGGTCGCCCCTCTACAACCAAAAATCGACGCCATCGTGGCCTGGGAACCCCCCACCACCCAAACGGAGGTCCGAGCCTTTCTGGGCCTCACTGGCTACTACCGCAGATTCATCAAGGGGTATGGCAGCCTTGTCGGCCCCCTCACAGAACTCACATCCAAAAAACAGCCAAAAAAGGTTCAGTGGACAACCGCCTGCCAGGAGGCGTTCGATGCCCTCAAGAAGGCCATGTGCACGGCCCCCGTCCTCCAGGCTCCCGACTACTCCAAGGAGTTTGTAGTCCAGACCGATGCCTCCGAGCATGGCATTGGGGCCGTCCTGTCCCAGATGAATGACCAAGGCCTGGACCAGCACGTTGCATTCCTCAGCCGGCGGCTGTTACCCAGAGAGCAGCGATGGAGTACCATTGAGCGCGAAGCCTTTGCCGTGGTCTGGGCACTCAAGAAACTACGCCCTTACCTGTCCGGCACCCGTTTCAAAGTCCAAACCGATCATCGGCCCTTGCGATGGCTTATGCAGATGCGGGGAGAAAACCCCAAGCTACTGCGGTGGTCAATCTCCCTTCAGGGGATGGATTTCACCGTGGAACACCGTCCTGGGACGGACCACGCCAACGCCGATGGCCTCTCCCGGTTCTTCCGCCTCAGCGAAGAGAACCCCCCAAGATGATGGGAAGTTCTCTCCGGCTTTCAGCTGGGGGGGATGCGTGTTGGACCCGGCCTCATAACATGGCTCTACTGGTCCCCACACCACCTAACCTGGTGCCGGCGGCCCCAATCCCCCGGCCTCACCAAGCCTTTCCACCAGAACACACGCACTCAACCCGGACACCCTCGTCCATGGCCTCTCTCCCTTCGGCCACCCCGGGCCCGCGTGCCCACTTCATGCACCAAGATGGCCGCCCGGCCCCAGCGCGACCCGGGCCTAGAGGCGCCACTCCGGCTGGAGAACATCACGCTTCCAGGGGTTGAGAGAGGGAGGAGCAGTTTCTATCGCACCTCTGAACTCCCCTGGGACGATGGGTTTCGATCGGCCCTCCGGCCTCCCTGAAGGCTGGCTCCATGCCTGCTGGGTGTCTGGGACTCCTCCCGACCCGGCCCTGAAAGGATCAAAAGACAATGGCAGGAAACCCCCGACAAGCGACCCCCAGGTGACACGACCCCTGCCTGCACAGACTCCGGACATCAAAGAGGGGTCGACCTATAACCAGGGGTGCTCTGGGACTGTCCGGCAGATTCGACGCTGGAACAACGAGAGCCTGCCGACGCGGTCGCGGCTCCAGGAACTTAGAACTACCTGAGCCCTGCTGAGTGACTCGCGGCTCCCCGAAGATCGTAAGACCTCCGAACTTGTACCTGAGCCCTGCTGAGTGACTCGCGGCTCCCTGAAGATCGTAAGACCTCCGAACTTGTACCTGAGCCCTGCTGAGTGACTCGCGGCTCCCTGAAGATCGTAAGACCTCCGAACTTGTACCTGAGCCCTGCTGAGTGACTCGCGGCTCCCTGAAGATCGTAAGACCTCCGAACTTGTACCTGAGCCCGCTGAGTGACTCGCGGCTTCCACAGACTCCACTGGTCCCGCCGGACCCCACGACAACCAGCCTAGCCCCCAGCTCGAGGATTGTGAGCTGTGCGCCGGGGACAACCTTACCTTGAACTTTTGTGCCAAAGACTGTCCCGCTACCCCCTATCCCTTCCGAGACTCATTGAGCCCGCGCTCTCCTTGTACATATTTGCAGTGCTAACCTATTTGATAAAGATTGGTTCCTGAGAACGCACGGTGTGTTGTTTCTGTGTCGTGTGGTGCCCGAAGTACGATCCTCGATACGAGACTTCTCCTCCTGAGGAGTCTCCCGCCAGTGCCCGGCTACGATACTTGAGGGTGGGTCTCAGGGTAGTCAGGACTCCCTTCCCGGGCTCCTCTGAGGTCGCCGTCTAACAGGGTGTAACCACCCCCCTCCCAGGTCCCACCCATAAGGCGTGACCTAGCAGGTAACCCAGCCCCCCAGATTAGTATAAGAGTGGTAGCTGGGCCCCAGGAGATTAGATTATCCTGAACCTGCAACTTGAACAGAAACTCTGGACCTTCGACATTCGACGAAAGAAGAAGACTGAAGAATCTCCCTTGTGGCCAAGGAGTGGCTACCCTGTGCAAACAGGCACCATCAAGAGACTACCCTTTGCTTTGCTGAAGTTCTACGAGGGACCAACTGCAGAGCCCGACCAGAGCCTTGACTTCCAGACTTCTCCGACCCTGATCCACATCCACAGCCGAGCTGAGATCCGTGGAGGCGACGAGAGACGTGGGACCGGCTACCTGGGAAAAGTGGCTAGTATCTTCCAGCGCAGCTTCTGAGGCACCCTCGAAGTTGTGCACCGGGGATTGAGAAGCCCCAACCCCAAGCACCATCTGCACCGAAGATCAGCCCCCCACACTCCACGAGTCCTGCGTGGGGCCCTTCTGCATTTTCCTGCTTGCCGCGCCTGTCCGGTTGCTTGCCCGTTGGCTAGTGGCCACTGTGACGACGCATCCTGAAATCTTCACTGCTGGTTTGGCTCCTCCAGACTGGCTCCCGCTTCCTTGCAAAAGAGAAGCACCCCAGACCTTCCTGGTCTGCACCAGAAGCAAGTCCTCCGTTCTTCGTGGGTTCCGCTTGCCAAGGCTTGGTGAGTCCTAGTTCAACTTCGACACCGCCGACAGCAAGAGCCTTTGTGGGACAGCTCGCCTCCTGGTCCTGGTCATCCTCGACGTCTCCTGGTACCCGTGGCTGCAGCGACAAGATTCACCTTCACCTGCAATCTTCACGACATCGCCTGGTTCCTTACTGGTTCCACGTGGTCACTGGCTAGTGACCTTGACTCTGTCCCTTCTGCTTGCAGGTCTCCTCTCTTCTTGATCCCAGCCTTGGGATCCACCGGACACTCTTCACTGACTGCCTGTCAGCAACTTTCCTTCAGGCATCCATAGAAGTCCACGACGAAACCCGACGCAAGTTCACACCTATGCACCCGCAGCCCGTGGGCTAGGTAACTTGGGTACTTCGGTGCTCACAAGGGTAGTGACTATCCTAGGGTCTAGTTTCCGAGTCTCGACTCTCTAGCTGCTTCAGAAGTGTCCTTAAACTGTTAATTTCTAACTGCTAGTAATTCTATCGACTTTTATGCATTACGCGTGAGTGTTTCCACTCTGCACCTGAATCCCGTGGGCCTCCCACTTCCTAACTGTTGCTAGTGTAGTGTAGCCCTAGCGATTCCCTAGGCCTATCCTATTTCCGTGACAGTGGTCCTTATACCACTTCTTTAGTATATGGTTTGCGTGGCCCCTAGGGCCTAACTGTATTACTTACCTGTGTGACTTAATGTATGCATAAATAAGACTGTTGTACTTACCTCTAATCTCATAAAGAGTGCTGAGGGTTTGACTAGAATAAATACACTTTATTTTATATATATATCTGTTGTGGTGTCCTTTCATTTGGTATTCAAGGGATTATATATGGTATCACAGCTGGCTTCACATGCCATTCAGAGTTTAGCCTAAGACTGCTCTTGTCCATGCTACCACTAGGATAGCTGGTCTATAAGGTTGACTTTACAACCAATCACCATAAGGGTTGTTTGGACTGATATAAGGTGTGCACTAGAACTAGTGACATCATACATCAGGCCAACTTCTCACACATACCACACTCCTGACAGAGCTTATTCCGATGCTACACCTTAGAAGGCCCGATAGACCTTAGAAGCCCAGGTGTCTTAGCACCCGCAGGTGGACCTGTCCACCACAATCCATACTGCAGTTCACTTCCAGTCTTACGGGCAGGCATATGAAGAAGCACATCCTAGATCGACAGTGAATCTGTCACTGAGGTCACAAGACCCTTGAGGCCAGTCCACCTCACCCATTGGTACCTCCATTGGCCTTTTTCCAGCACTAGCAGTGCAACTTGCCAGGGGTTGGCAATGTAGGATTTGCATGCACACCAAACTTAGGGGGTGATTATAATGGCAGTGGGACCGCCACGTCACCCCGTCGGTGGCGGTCCCACCGCCATTGGTGACTGCATCACAGCCCGCCATATTACAATGGCGTGTGGTTACCTGGCGGTCGGAAAGACCAACCACCACGCACCCGACGGGCTTCTTGAGCCCGCCGGTGTGGGGGAGGGGCTCGTGGTTCCTACAATGCTGGTGGTGCCTACCATGCACCGCAGCAGGGATTACGATGTCCCTTACCCGCCAGCTTATCAATGGCGGTTCACCTGCCATGGAAATGCTGGCGAAAGGGACATTGGGGGCCCGTAGCAGGCCCCTTTACCCCTGGCCCTCAGACATGGGTCCTGGGGGGCATCTATGATGCCCCACAACATATCACTGCACCATGTGGCAGGCACCGATATATTTAACATGTTCCTTTTTTTTTTACTTTGCGGCGGATGATGCAGCCAGCAGCACCTGCTGCAATGTAAAAGATAGGCATTGCGAACACCGTAGTGGCAGTCGCATTGTATTGCCTATCGTGGGGCCTCCACCTTGAAGGCCAGCGGTCCCATTCCCCGATTCGATGGCGGTGGTACTGAAGTCCGCCTGCCATCGTATTAGGCTCCTGAGGCTTGAGCCGGGAGCGAGTGGTACGCAGTCACTTGGTATCGTACCCTGTTATTTTATGTGCTATCTTGTTAACGCGTCGTTTCTTAAACTTTGTTTACTCTGATAAAGATTGAAAACATTCATTTTTAACTTACCTAATTTCACCTGTGGCATTACAAGTGCTGTTGAGTCGCTGTGAGCAGTGGGCGAGGCTTGGGGGCTTGGGGCTTCCACTTCCTCCGGACGGTCGGAGTAGTTTCGGCAATCTTGGATTGGGGGGAAGCAAGCTTTACAGTCACCCAGGCCGGATCCTCCCAGAGGCCCATAAATGCAGGCGCAGCCGCTACCGCGCAGCAGACGCGCGCCGCTGGCGCACCTAAGGCAAGCCCGTCTGCGCCCGTCCGCGCCCATCCGCGACCGTCCGACGCCAGGCTCTCTCTCACATGCACTATTAACCGAGTCAGGTACTCACGGGAGGATCTCCTTGCCCTGGCCTCTGCAGGAACACTCTTATCATTGTGATCTTTGTTCACTTGATTTGCCCCTAGTACAGAGGGACGTCTGCCCATCAGGGTTTAAGGAGTTTAGACTCCTTAGCCTTAACTGCCGTTCCCTGATAAAGCATCACGCTGAAGTTTTTGACCTTCTGCTTGAAGAATCCCCTGATGCCCTCTTCCTTACGGAGACCTGGCTCAGCCAAGATATAGTGGCAGTACCTTGGCTGGCTCTTCCACCTGGCTACGTGTTAAAAACGCTGAATCGTGAAGGGGGAAGAGGGGGCGGGGTGGCAGTGGTAGTCAAGGAGGCCCACACTGTTAGCCTGGATAGGGAAAGTATAGTGGGTTGTGAATGCGCCTTCTTTAAAATTGGGCTAACTCACAATTTTACACTGACGGGTCTTCTGATATATAGACCTCCCGGGCCGGCCACCGGCTTTAGGGAAGATCTTTTAAATAAAATGGGGCACTTCGCCAGCAGGGCAGCAAATTTCACTATCCTGGGCGATCTTAACCTCCATTTTGAAAATGAAGAGAGAGCGGAGATCGGTGTTTTTTTGGCAGATCTAGAAGCTTTCCAATTGAGGCAGCATGTGCTCGAAGCTACACACGTAGCAGGCCACTTGCTGGAGCCTGTTTTTTCCAACCTTCCTCGGATTCAAATGTGTACTCCAATCCCGCAGGCCTGGACGGACCACTTCCTGGTCTCCTTCTCCTTACTATTGCAGATTAGGACAGACCCTATCTGCCCTACTAAGCTTTTTAAACGCCCTTGGTATCGGCTTGATCCTCAGGTCCTCTCTGTCTGGCTATCTGGCCATTTACCTCAGATATCTTCGGATGTTGACGTGGCTAACCAGTGTTACCACGATTGGCTGACGGCCGGCTTGGATAACTATATCCCAGCCAGATGGAGTAGGAAAGGTCGTGGACCTTCTAATCCATGGTTTGACGACACTCTGTCCCTAGCAAAGAAGGGCTGTAAGCGACTGGAGCGTGCTTGGAGACGCTCTTATGATGTAACAGCAAAACTTGAGTATCGAATGGCCCTTAAGCAATATCATAAGGGTATTCAAAGAGCGCGGGTGGATTTTGTGGCCAGCAAAATTCTGGGTAGCTCCAACCCTTCCCAGACTATTTTCTCTTTGTTGGGGGACATGAAGAGTACAGGTGCTATTGGGGCTTCGCCTGTCACTTCTAACCGTCAATGTGATGAGCTAGCTCAGTACTTTGTTAAAAAGGTGGAACTGATTTATCTGGCTCTCCCTAAGGCAGCTCCACTGCCAGAGGAAGATGGCTTGCGGGGGGGAGCTGTCATGGAGGGTCGTAGTTTGGCGACACTTCCTCCCCTTTTGCCTCAGGAGTTTGAGGCACTATGTTTAAAAATCAAATCAGGCTCCCCGGCCGATCCAGTAACCCCTACCCATTTTCACCAGCTCTATTCCTCCATATCAGCCGTGGGCCTGGATCTTGCTAATCTGTCGCTGCGGTCGGCATTAGTCCCTCGGGCATGGAAACATGCAAAGGTCGTCCCCTTGTTAAATAAACCTTCTTTGGACGCTGCCAATCCGGCCAACTATCGACCTATCTCCCAATTGCCTTTTCTGGCTAAAGTTGTGGAGGCTCATGTGAATTCCATTCTGGCCAACTTTGTCGAGCAACATGCTATATTTGATTCTACTCAACACGGCTTCCGGCCCAGACATCGCACTGAATCCGCCCTCCTAGCTGTGTCAGAAACCATTAAGAGCAGTCTTGATATTGGGGACTCAGCGGCCTTGGTCCTTTTGGACCCAAGTGCCGCTTTTGATACGGTGTCCCATAATATACTTCTCAAGCGTCTGCAGGATATTGGGATCAGGGACTCAGCCTTGGCCTGGATTAAATCATTTTTATCGGAAAGATCTTTCCAGGTCCTGGCACCCCCTTTTCCTCACAGGAATTTGCACTACACCAGGGGGTTCCACAGGGCTCCATTTTGAGCCCTTTATTATTCAATCTATACGTCAGCCCTCTGGCAGTGCTGGCGAAAGAGAGGGGGCTGTCGCTGGTGTCGTATGCAGACGACACCCAATTAGTGATATCCTTTTCTAGGAAATGTACCTCCAGTTTAGATAATTTTAAGGACGATCTGTTAGCTATCTCTTATTGGATGGCAATTAATTGCTTTCAGCTTAATTCTGGCAAATCAGAGATCCTTCTATTTGGAAAGGATAGGGAGCTGTGGTCAGATCTATATTGGCCGGATCGTCTAAAACCTGCCCCACTTCCGAAGGAAACCGTAAAAAATCTTGGGGTATGGTTTGATCAGGGACTAACCTTTGAGAAACAAACTAAAACGGTTGCGGGGGTCTGTTTCGGATTGATTGCATACTACACTCTCCTACAGGTATTAATTTGAGTGTCATTAGGAGTGTCTGGGACCAATTGTTTTCTTAGGAATTGTTTTCTTTACTAACCTTTGCAAAGGGCCCTAAACTTCACAGCAACACAAGTCACATTTCTTTTAGTAATTTGGGATCCGTTTGAGCTACAAAATTGTTTTGGAGGAAATCGTTAGATTATGCAGCAGATGATGTATTATGTGGCAAATATGATACAGCCATAGTTAAGTGGAAAACATTTTTCCACTTAATTTTGCCCCAACATTGTAGTTGATCAATTTGTAAGTTCCCCAAACCCAAAAGTGGAGTTTGGGCACAATTTGCATTTTAAAAGCAGCCCTATAACACAGGGCTACTTTTAAACTGACCTCAGGCTTCAGCAGTGCACACATGCAAGCGCAGAAAGGGCTGCTGGCCTCTAAACTGCCATGCCTTATTATATTCTAGGGACTTAAAAGTAGTTCTAATCCCCCTGCCCTATTATGTACTAGGGCCTTATAGGAGAGGCCATGCCAATCATAGGGGTACCCTAACCCATAGTGCACCCTAGTGTATGTAGGTGTTTTCACTGTATTTTTAAGTGCCTCTTTCAGAATAGCACTGGCTGTTTCGGCAGAGGCCAGGGTCAGTCAGTCGGGTGCCACCAGTACCAGTCAGCAAAAAGTTGGGGAGTGCCCAGGGCGGCTTTGCAACACTAGAGAAACACAAACTCAGAATGTAAAACATAACACCATGGTTGGGGGGTTCTCTTCAATAATCAGAATTGATTTCTATCCTAATGAACCCATTTTCCAACATTAGGATAGGGAAAGACTGGGGAAAAATCCTAACGTTCTAATCTATACATTGAAGTTTTTATGCAGCTCTTTGATGACGGTTAATAGCTCATTGTTCAATGTTAGGATTTTAACTTATAAACTTCAAATACCAAAAGAATATCTCAGACAAAAGCAGTAACTCACTGACCTATTGAATTAAAACTTTCACTAGACAAGCCTTCGATCTCCTCTCTCAAAAAAAGAACATTAATCACCAAAGTTATCTTCACATTTTTATTGTTGCCTGAAAATTGCTGGAGACCTGGAATGCAGCAGCAGGTACTTTTCAAACCCTAATGCACTTGCAAACACGACGCCCCCACCCTAAGTCAGCGGCCTTTGTTTGCTTTGTGCATTATGATGCAAGATTCATATATCTGTTTTTTTTAAATATTTGGTCTCATTCTATATGAATGTAAATAACAATAAAGCATACATGCAAACTGTGACTACATGCCTGCTTTTCTCAATATTTCACTTCGAAAGTATGCGATTGTATTTGTTTAACGGGCGGTGATTTGTATAGGGTCACTGGAAAGTGCACAAGGTTGTCCCTGTCCCCCCCAGAATTTTAGTGTCTCCTACGCCCCTGGGATCACCCCGCGGTGACTGAGGGAGGCCTTATTACTTCTGGGTCCGATGCCTCATTCAACGCTGCATCCCCCCCACCCCATCCTTCTCGCCGGCCGGGTGGGGGTTGGGATAACACGATCCGCTCTTCAGGGGAAACATCTTGAAGAACGACGTCAGCAGCAGGCGGTCTCTTAAGCTCGCGCTCTGAGTCTGAACCAGCCAAAGTCTTTACCACGCGCACAAATGGATGATCCACGCACGTCCGAAACAAGCACAGTATAAAACCACATATATATTACACAAATCCTAATTTGAATAAGGAAAATAAATAGGTGTATTGGATTTAGTTACGGATAATAAAAAGCAGTTTTGGTTCATTAAATACTTACATTGAACTCTAGATGGCAGTATTTGCTAACAGGTTAATGTCAGACCAGTGCTCCGCACTAAACGCTTGTGATCTCAAGGGAAGTCACTGGACACAAACTCGTGAACGTTAGTGGAAGAAAAGAAGGGTTACTGAGGAAACGGGAAATCTAGAAACCCATTTGAGAGTTGTAAATGTATGTAGGATTCTTAATCGCTAATCTTTTATGTGCATTTATTCTCTAATTCCCAACAAATGGTGCTTAATATTCTTTAAAATGTTGACTTAGAAAAAAAATATTTGTGTTTTGAATATTACATGTTGTGTATACTACAGTATATGCGTTGTTGTGGTTTGTGGGCAAAAGTACCGCTTGGTAATGGAATGTGTGGTTTAGGTACAGTTGATATACTAGCGTCTATTTGCGCTGTTCACACGTGCATGCTAAACACTTCCGTGGTTTAGGCATCGCCATCGTTCCCCTTCCGTGGTTTAGGCTTCGACATGGTTCCATTTCCGTGGTTTAGGCATCGCCATCGTTCCCCTTCTGTGGTTTAGGTTTAGGCTTTGCCATGGTTCCACTTCCGTGGTTTAGGCATCGCCATGGTTCCACTTCCGTGGTTAAGGCTTCGCCATGGTTCCACTTCCGTGGTTTAGGCTTCGCCAGGGTTCCCCTTCCGTGGTTTAGGTTTAGGCATCGCCATGGTTCCACTTTCGTGGTTTAGGCATCACCATGGTTCCACTTCCATGGTTTAGGCATCGCCATTGTTCCACTTCCATGGTTTAGGCATCGCCATGGTTCCACTTCCGTAATTTAGGCATCGCCATGGTTCCACTTCCGTGGTTTAAACATCACCGTGGTTCCACTTCCGTGATTTAGGCATCGCCATGGTTCCACTTCCGTGGTTTAGGCTTCGCCATGGTTCCACTTCCGTGGTTCAGGCATCGCCATGATTCCACTTCTGTGGTTTAGGCATCGCCATGGTTCCACTTCCGTGGTTTAGGCATCGCCATGGTTCCACTTCTGTGGTTTAGGCATCGCCATGGTTCCACTTCCGTGGATTAGGCATCGCCATGGTTCCACTTCCGTGGTTTAGGCATCGCCATGGTTCCCCCGCCGTGGTTTAGGCACCGCCATGGTTTCCCGTCTGTGGTTTAGGCTTCACCATGGTTCCATTTCCATGGTTTAGGCATCGCCATGGTTCCACTTCCGTGGTTTAGGCATAGCCATGGTTCCACTTCCGTGGTTTAGGCATAGCCATGGTTCCACTTCCGTGGTTTAGGCACAGCCATTGTTCCACTTCCGTGGTTTAGGCACCACCATGGTTCCACTTCCGTGGTTTAGGCACCGCCATGGTTCCACTTCTCTGGTTTAGGCATCACCATGGTTCCACTTCCGTGGTTTAGGCTTCGCCATGGTTCCACTTCCATGGTTTAGGCATCGCCATGGTTCCACTTCCGTGGTTTAGGCATCGCCATGGTTCCACTTCCGTGGCTTAAGCTTTGCCATGGTATCACTTCCGTGGTTTAGGCATCGCCATGGTTCCACTTCCGAGGTTAAGGCATAGCCATGGTTCCACTTCCGTGGTTTAGGCACAGCCATGGATTCCCTTCCATGGTTTAGGCACTGCCATGGTTCCACTTCCGTGGTTTAGGCATCGCCATGGTTCCACTTCCGTGGTTTAGGCTTAACCATGGTTCCAATTCCGTGGTTTAGGCTTCGCCATGGTTCCACTTCCGTGGTTTAGGCATCATCATGGTTCCACTTTCGTGGCTTAGGCTTTGCCATGGTATCACTTCCGTGGTTTAGGCATCGCCATGGTTCCACTTCCGTGGTTTAGGCTTCGCCATGGTTCCACTTCCGTTGTTTAGGCATCGCCATGGTTCCACTTCCGTGGTTTAGGCATAGCCATGGTTCCAATTCTGTGGTTTAGGCATAGCCATGGTTCCACTTCCGTGGTTTAGGCATAGCCATGGTTCCCCCTCCGTAGTTTAGGCATCGCCATGGTTCCACTTCCATGGTTTAGGCATCGCCATGGTTCCACTTCCGTAGTTAAGGCATTGCATGGTTCCACTTCCGTGGTTTAGGCATCGCCATGGTTCCACTTCCGTGGTTTAGGCATCGCCATGGTTCCACTTTCGTGGTTTAGGCATCGCCATGGTTCCACTTCCGTGGTTTAGGCATCGCCATGGTTACACTTCCGTGGTTTTGGTTTAGGCATCACCATGGTTCCACTTCCGTGGTTAAGGCATCGCCATGGTTCCACCTCTGCGGTTTAGGTTTAGGCATCACCAAGGTTCCACTTCCGTGGCTTAGGTTTAGGCATCGCCATGGTTCCACTTCCGTCGTTTAGGCATCGCCATGGTTCCGCCTCTGTGATTTAGGCTTCGCCATGGTTCCCCCTCCGTGTTTTAGGTTTAGGCATCACCATGGTTCCACTTCCATGGTTTAGGCATAGCCATGGTTCCACTTCCGTGGTTTAGGCTTCGCCATGGTTCCACTTCCGTGGTTTAGGCATCACCATGGTTCCACTTCCGTGGTTTAGGCATCGCCATGGTTCCACTGCCGCGGTTTAGGCATCGCCATGGTTCCACTTCCATGGTTTAGGTTTAGTCATTGCCATGGTTACACTTCCGTGGTTTAGGTTTAGGCATCACCATGGTTCCACTTCCGTGGTTTAGGTTTAGGCATCACCATGGTTCCACTTCCGTGGTTAAGGCATCGCCATGGTTTCACCTCCGCGGTTTAGGGTTCGCCATGGTTCCACTTCCGTGGTTTAGGCTTCGCCATGGTTTCCCTTCCGTGGTTTAGGTTTAGGCATCACCAAGGTTCCACTTCCGCAGCTTAAGTTTAGGCATCACCATGGTTCCACTTCCATGGTTTAGGCATCGCCATGGTTCCCCCTCTGTGATTTAAGCTTCGCCATGGTTCCCCCTCCGTGGTTTAGGTTTAGGCATCGCCATGGTTCCACTTCCGTGGTTTAGGCATAGCCATGGTTCCACTTCCGTGGGGTAGGCTTCGCCATGGTTCCACTTCTGTGGTTTAGCCATCGCCATGGTTCCCCTTCCGTGGTTTAGGTTTAGGCATCGCCATAGTTCCACTTCTGTGGTTTAGGTTTAGGCATCGCCATGGTTCCACTTTCGTGGTTTAGGTTTAGGCATCGCCATGGTTCCACTTCCGTAGTTTAGGCATCGCCATGGTTCCACTTCCTTGGTTTAGGTTTAGGCATCGCCATGGTTCCACTTCTGTGGTTTAGGTATCGCCATGGTTCCACTTCTGTGGTTTAGGCATCACCATGGTTCCACTTCCGTGGATTAGGCATCGCCATGGTTTCACTTCCGTGGTTTAGGCTTCGCCATGGTTCCACTTCCATGGTTTAGCCATCACCATGGTTCCCTTCCGTGGTTTAGGTTTAGGCATCACCATGGTTCCACTTCTGTGATTGAGGCATCGCCATGGTTCCACTTCCGTGGTTTAGGCATCACCATGGTTTCACTTCCGTGGTTTAGCCATCGTCATGGTTTCACTTCCGTGGTTTAGCCATCGTCATGGTTTCACTTCCGTGGTTTAGCCATCGTCATGGTTCCACTTCCGTGGTTTAGGCTTCGCAATGGTTCCACTTCCGTGATTTAGGCTTAGCCATAGTTCCCTCTCTGTAGTTTAGGCATAGCCATGGTTCCACCTCCGTGGTTTAGGCATCACCATGGTTCCACTTCCGTGGTTTAGGCTTCGCAATGCTTCCACTTCCGTTATTTAGGCTTCGCCATTGTTCCCCTTCCGTGGTTTAGGTTTAGGCATCGCCATGGTTCCACATCCATTGTTTAGGTTTAGGCATCGCCATGGTTCCACTTCCGTGGTTTAGGTTTAGGCATCGCCATGGTTCCACTTCCATGGTTTAGGCATCGCCATGGTTCCACTTCCGTGGTTTAGGTTTAGGCATCGCCATGGTTCCACTTCCATGGTTTAGTTTTAGTCATTGCCATGGTTACACTTCTATGGTTTAGGTTTAGGCATCACCATAGTTCCTCTTCCGTGGTTTAGGTTTAGGCATCGCCATGGTTCCACTTCCGTGGTTTAGGCATCGTCATGGTTCCATTTCCGTGGTTTAGGCATTGCCATGGTTCCACTTCCGTGGTTTAGTCATCGCCATGGTTCCACTTCCGTGGTTTAGTTTTAGTCATCGCCATAGTTACACTTCTATGGTTTAGGCATCGCATGGTTCCCCCTCCGTGGTTTAGGCATCGCCATGGTTCCACTTCCATGGTTTAGGCATCGCCATGGTTCCACTTCCGTGGTTTAGGCTTCGCCTTGGTTCCCCCTCCGTGGTTTAGGCTTCGCCATGGTTCCCTTTCTGTGGTTTAGGCATCGCCATGGTTCCACTTCCGTGGTTTAGGCATAGCCATGGTTCCAGTTCCATGGTTTAGGCATAGTCATGGTTCCACTTCCGTGGTTTAGGCATCACCATGGTTCCACTTCTGTGGTTTAGGCATCGCCATGGTTCCACTTCCGTGGGTTAGGCTTCACCTTGGTTCCCCCTCCATGGTTTATGCTTCACCATGGTTCCCTCTCTGTGGTTTAGGCATCGCCATGGTTCCACCTCCGTGGTTTAGGTATCGCCATGGTTACACTTCTATGGTTTAGGCATCGCATGGTTCCCCCTCCATGGTTTAGGGATCGCCATGGTTCCACTTCTGTGGTTTAGGCATCGCCATGGTTCCACTTCTGTGGTTTAGGCATCGCCATGGTTCCACTTCTGTGGTTTAGGCATCACCATGGTTCCACTTCCGTGGTTTAGTTTTAGTCATCGCCATGGTTACACTTCTATGGTTTAGGCATCGCATGGTTCCCCCTCCGTGGTTTAGGGATCGCCATGGTTCCACTTCTGTGGTTTAGGCATCGCATGGATCCCCCTCCATAGTTTAGGCATCGCCATGGTTCCACTTCCGTGGTTTAGGCATCGCCATGGTCCCCCCTCCATAGTTTAGGCATCGCCATGGTTCCACTTCCATGGTTTAGGCATCGCCATGGTTCTACTTCCGTGGTTTAGGCATCGCCATGGTTCCACTTCCGTGGTTTAGGCTTCGCCTTGGTTCCCTCTCTGTGGTTTAGGCATAGCCATGGTTCCACCTCTGTCGTTTAGGCATCACCATGGTTCCACTTCCGTGGTTTAGGCATCGCCATGGTTCACCCTCTGTAGTTTAAGCATCGCCATGGTTCCACTTCCATGGTTTAGGCATCGCCCTGGTTCTCCCTCCGTAGTTTAGGCATCGCCATGGTTCCACTTCCGTGGTTTAGGCATCACCATGGTTCCACTTCCGTGGTGTAGGCATTGCCATGGTTCCACTTCCGTGGTTTAGGCATCGCCATGGTTCTACTTCGCCATGGTTCCCCTTCCGTGGTTTAGGCATAGCCATTGTTCCACCTCCGTGGTTTAGGCATCGCAATGGTTCCACTTCCGTGGTTTAGGTATCGCCATGGTTCCACTTCCGTGGTTTAGGCACAGCCATTGTTCCACTTCCGTGGTTTAGGCACCACCATGGTTCCACTTCCGTGGTTTAGGCACCGCCATGGTTCCACTTCTCTGGTTTAGGCATCACCATGGTTCCACTTCCGTGGTTTAGGCTTCGCCATGGTTCCACTTCCATGGTTTAGGCATCGCCATGGTTCCACTTCCGTGGTTTAGGCATCGCCATGGTTCCACTTCCGTGGCTTAAGCTTTGCCATGGTATCACTTCCGTGGTTTAGGCATCGCCATGGTTCCACTTCCGAGGTTAAGGCATAGCCATGGTTCCACTTCCGTGGTTTAGGCACAGCCATGGATTCCCTTCCATGGTTTAGGCACTGCCATGGTTCCACTTCCGTGGTTTAGGCATCGCCATGGTTCCACTTCCGTGGTTTAGGCTTAACCATGGTTCCAATTCCGTGGTTTAGGCTTCGCCATGGTTCCACTTCCGTGGTTTAGGCATCATCATGGTTCCACTTTCGTGGCTTAGGCTTTGCCATGGTATCACTTCCGTGGTTTAGGCATCGCCATGGTTCCACTTCCGTGGTTTAGGCTTCGCCATGGTTCCACTTCCGTTGTTTAGGCATCGCCATGGTTCCACTTCCGTGGTTTAGGCATAGCCATGGTTCCAATTCTGTGGTTTAGGCATAGCCATGGTTCCACTTCCGTGGTTTAGGCATAGCCATGGTTCCCCCTCCGTAGTTTAGGCATCGCCATGGTTCCACTTCCATGGTTTAGGCATCGCCATGGTTCCACTTCCGTAGTTAAGGCATTGCATGGTTCCACTTCCGTGGTTTAGGCATCGCCATGGTTCCACTTCCGTGGTTTAGGCATCGCCATGGTTCCACTTTCGTGGTTTAGGCATCGCCATGGTTCCACTTCCGTGGTTTAGGCATCGCCATGGTTACACTTCCGTGGTTTTGGTTTAGGCATCACCATGGTTCCACTTCCGTGGTTAAGGCATCGCCATGGTTCCACCTCTGCGGTTTAGGTTTAGGCATCACCAAGGTTCCACTTCCGTGGCTTAGGTTTAGGCATCGCCATGGTTCCACTTCCGTCGTTTAGGCATCGCCATGGTTCCGCCTCTGTGATTTAGGCTTCGCCATGGTTCCCCCTCCGTGTTTTAGGTTTAGGCATCACCATGGTTCCACTTCCATGGTTTAGGCATAGCCATGGTTCCACTTCCGTGGTTTAGGCTTCGCCATGGTTCCACTTCCGTGGTTTAGGCATCACCATGGTTCCACTTCCGTGGTTTAGGCATCGCCATGGTTCCACTGCCGCGGTTTAGGCATCGCCATGGTTCCACTTCCATGGTTTAGGTTTAGTCATTGCCATGGTTACACTTCCGTGGTTTAGGTTTAGGCATCACCATGGTTCCACTTCCGTGGTTTAGGTTTAGGCATCACCATGGTTCCACTTCCGTGGTTAAGGCATCGCCATGGTTTCACCTCCGCGGTTTAGGGTTCGCCATGGTTCCACTTCCGTGGTTTAGGCTTCGCCATGGTTTCCCTTCCGTGGTTTAGGTTTAGGCATCACCAAGGTTCCACTTCCGCAGCTTAGGTTTAGGCATCACCATGGTTCCACTTCCATGGTTTAGGCATCGCCATGGTTCCCCCTCTGTGATTTAAGCTTCGCCATGGTTCCCCCTCCGTGGTTTAGGTTTAGGCATCGCCATGGTTCCACTTCCGTGGTTTAGGCATAGCCATGGTTCCACTTCCGTGGGTTAGGCTTCGCCATGGTTCCACTTCTGTGGTTTAGCCATCGCCATGGTTCCCCTTCCGTGGTTTAGGTTTAGGCATCGCCATAGTTCCACTTCTGTGGTTTAGGTTTAGGCATCGCCATGGTTCCACTTTCGTGGTTTAGGTTTAGGCATCGCCATGGTTCCACTTCCGTAGTTTAGGCATCGCCATGGTTCCACTTCCTTGGTTTAGGTTTAGGCATCGCCATGGTTCCACTTCTGTGGTTTAGGTATCGCCATGGTTCCACTTCTGTGGTTTAGGCATCACCATGGTTCCACTTCCGTGGATTAGGCATCGCCATGGTTTCACTTCCGTGGTTTAGGCTTCGCCATGGTTCCACTTCCATGGTTTAGCCATCACCATGGTTCCCTTCCGTGGTTTAGGTTTAGGCATCACCATGGTTCCACTTCTGTGATTGAGGCATCGCCATGGTTCCACTTCCGTGGTTTAGGCATCACCATGGTTTCACTTCCGTGGTTTAGCCATCGTCATGGTTTCACTTCCGTGGTTTAGCCATCGTCATGGTTTCACTTCCGTGGTTTAGCCATCGTCATGGTTCCACTTCTGTGGTTTAGGCTTCGCAATGGTTCCACTTCCGTGATTTAGGCTTAGCCATAGTTCCCTCTCTGTAGTTTAGGCATAGCCATGGTTCCACCTCCGTGGTTTAGGCATCACCATGGTTCCACTTCCGTGGTTTAGGCTTCGCAATGGTTCCACTTCCGTTATTTAGGCTTCGCCATTGTTCCCCTTCCGTGGTTTAGGTTTAGGCATCGCCATGGTTCCACATCCATTGTTTAGGTTTAGGCATCGCCATGGTTCCACTTCCGTGGTTTAGGTTTAGGCATCGCCATGGTTCCACTTCCATGGTTTAGGCATCGCCATGGTTCCACTTCCGTGGTTTAGGTTTAGGCATCGCCATGGTTCCACTTCCATGGTTTAGTTTTAGTCATTGCCATGGTTACACTTCTATAGTTTAGGTTTAGGCATCACCATAGTTCCTCTTCCGTGGTTTAGGTTTAGGCATCGCCATGGTTCCACTTCCGTGGTTTAGGCATCGTCATGGTTCCATTTCCGTGGTTTAGGCATTGCCATGGTTCCACTTCCGTGGTTTAGTCATCGCCATGGTTCCACTTCCGTGGTTTAGTTTTAGTCATCGCCATAGTTACACTTCTATGGTTTAGGTATCGCATGGTTCCCCCTCCGTGGTTTAGGCATCGCCATGGTTCCACTTCCATGGTTTAGGCATCGCCATGGTTCCCCCTCCGTGGTTTAGGCTTCGCCATGGTTCCCTTTCTGTGGTTTAGGCATCGCCATGGTTCCACTTCCGTGGTTTAGGCATAGCCATGGTTCCAGTTCCATGGTTTAGGCATAGTCATGGTTCCACTTCCGTGGTTTAGGCATCACCATGGTTCCACTTCTGTGGTTTAGGCATCGCCATGGTTCCACTTCCGTGGGTTAGGCTTCACCTTGGTTCCCCCTCCATGGTTTATGCTTCACCATGGTTCCCTCTCTGTGGTTTAGACATCGCCATGGTTCCACCTCCGTGGTTTAGGTATCGCCATGGTTACACTTCTATGGTTTAGGCATCGCATGGTTCCCCCTCCATGGTTTAGGGATCGCCATGGTTCCACTTCTGTGGTTTAGGCATCGCCATGGTTCCACTTCTGTGGTTTAGGCATCGCCATGGTTCCACTTCTGTGGTTTAGGCATCACCATGGTTCTACTTCCGTGGTTTAGTTTTAGTCATCGCCATGGTTACACTTCTATGGTTTAGGCATCGCATGGTTCCCCCTCCGTGGTTTAGGGATCGCCATGGTTCCACTTCTGTGGTTTAGGCATCGCATGGATCCCCCTCCATAGTTTAGGCATCGCCATGGTTCCACTTCCGTGGTTTAGGCATCGCCATGGTCCCCCCTCCATAGTTTAGGCATCGCCATGGTTCCACTTCCATGGTTTAGGCATCGCCATGGTTCTACTTCCGTGGTTTAGGCATCGCCATGGTTCCACTTCCGTGGTTTAGGCTTCGCCTTGGTCCCCCTCTGTGGTTTAGGCATAGCCATGGTTCCACCTCTGTCGTTTAGGCATCACCATGGTTCCACTTCCGTGGTTTAGGCATCGCCATGGTTCACCCTCTGTAGTTTAAGCATCGCCATGGTTCCACTTCCATGGTTTAGGCATCGCCCTGGTTCTCCCTCCGTAGTTTAGGCATCGCCATGGTTCCACTTCCGTGGTTTAGGCATCACCATGGTTCCACTTCCGTGGTGTAGGCATTGCCATGGTTCCACTTCCGTGGTTTAGGCATCGCCATGGTTCTACTTCGCCATGGTTCCCCTTCCGTGGTTTAGGCATAGCCATTGTTCCACCTCCGTGGTTTAGGCATCGCAATGGTTCCACTTCCGTGGTTTAGGCATTGCCATGGTTCCACTTCCGTGGTTTAGGTATCGCCATGGTTCCACTCCCGTGGTTTAGGTTTAGGTTCCCCTTCCGTGGTTTAGTTTTAGGCATCACCATGGTTCCACTTCCGTGGTTTAGGCATCGCCATGGTTCCACTTGCGTGGTTTAGGCATTGCCAAGGTTGCACTTCCGTGGTTTAGTTTTAGTCATCGCCATGCTTCCACTTCCGTAGTTTAGGCCTTGCCATGGATCCATGTCCGTGGTTTATGCTTCGCCATGGTTCCATGTCCGTGTTTGAGGCTTCGCCATGGTTCCACTTCCATGGTTTAGGCATCGCCATGGTTTCCCCTCCGTGGTTTAGGCATCGCCATGGTTCCACTTCCGTGGTTTGGGCATTGCCATGATTTCAATTCCGTGGTTAAGGTTTGCCACGGTTCCACTTCTGTGGTTTAGGCATCGTCATGGTTCCCCCTCCATGGTTTAGGCATCGCCATGGTTCCACTTCCGTGGTTTAGGCATCACCATGGTTCCACTTCCGTGGTTTACGCTTCGCAATGGTTCCACTTCCGTTATTTAGGCTTCGCCATTGTTCCCCTTCCGCGGTTTAGGTTTAGGCATCGCCATGGTTCCACATCCATTGTTTAGGTTTAGGCATCGCCATGGTTCCACTTCCGTGGTTTAGGTTTAGGCATCGCCATGGTTCCACTTCCGTGGTTTAGGCATCGCCATGGTTCCACTTCCGTGGTTTAGGTTTAGGCATCGCCATGGTTCCACTTCCGTGGTTTAGTTTTAGTCATCGCCATGGTTACACTTCTATGGTTTAGGTTTAGGCATCACCATAGTTCCTCTTCCGTGGTTTAGGTTTAGGCATCGCCATGGTTCCACTTCCGTGGTTTAGGCATCGTCATGGTTCCATTTCCGTGGTTTAGGCATTGCCATGGTTCCACTTCCGTGGTTTAGTCATCGCCATGGTTCCACTTCCGTGGTTTAGTTTTAGTCATCGCCATAGTTACACTTCTATGGTTTAGGCGTCGCATGGTTCCCCCTCCGTGGTTTAGGCATCGCCATGGTTCCACTTCCGTGGTTTAGGCATCGCCATGGTTCCACTTCCGTGGTTTAGTTTTAATCATCGCCATGGTTACACTTCTATGGTTTAGGTTTAGGCATCACCATAGTTCCTCTTCCGTGGTTTAGGTTTAGGCATCGCCATGGTTCCACTTCCGTGGTTTAGGCATCGTCATGGTTCCATTTCCGTGGTTTAGGCATCGCCATGGTTACACTTCCGTGGTTTAGTCATCGCCATGGTTCCACTTCCGTGGTTTAGTTTTAGTCATCGCCATAGTTACACTTCTATGGTTTAGGCATCGCATGGTTCCCCCTCCGTGGTTTAGGCATCGCCATGGTTCCACTTCCGTGGTTTAGGCATCGCCATGGTTCCACTTCCGTGGTTTAGGCTTCGCCTTGGTTCCCCCTCCGTGGTTTAGGCTTCGCCATGGTTCCCTTTCTGTGGTTTAGGCATTGCCATGGTTCCACTTCCGTGGTTTAGGCATAGCCATGGTTCCAGTTCCATGGTTTAGGCATAGACATGGTTCCACTTCCGTGGTTTAGGCATCACCATGGTTCCACTTCTGTGGTTTAGGCATCGCCATGGTTCCACTTCCGTGGGTTAGGCTTCACCTTGGTTCCCCCTCCATGGTTTATGCTTCACCATGGTTCCCTCTCTGTGGTTTAGGCATCGCCATGGTTCCACCTCCGTGGTTTAGGCATCGCCATGGTTACACTTCTATGGTTTAGGCATCGCATGGTTCCCCCTCCGTGGTTTAGGCATCGCCATGGTTCCACTTCCATGGTTTAGGCATCGCCATGGTTCCACTTCCATGGTTTAGGCTTCGCCTTGGTTCCCCCTCCGTGGTTTAGGCTTCGCCATGGTTCCCTTTCTGTGGTTTAGGCATCGCCATGGTTCCACTTCCGTGGTTTAGGCATAGCCATGGTTCCAGTTCCATGGTTTAGGCATAGTCATGGTTCCACTTCCGTGGTTTAGGCATCACCATGGTTCCACTTCTGTGGTTTAGGCATCGCCATGGTTCCACTTCCGTGGGTTAGGCTTCACCTTGGTTCCCCCTCCATGGTTTATGCTTCACCATGGTTCCCTCTCTGTGGTTTAGGCATCGCCATGGTTCCACCTCCGTGGTTTAGGTATCGCCATGGTTACACTTCTATGGTTTAGGCATCGCATGGTTCCCCCTCCATGGTTTAGGGATCGCCATGGTTCCACTTCTGTGGTTTAGGAATCGCCATGGTTCCACTTCTGTGGTTTAGGCATCGCCATGGTTCCACTTCTGTGGTTTAGGCATCACCATGGTTCCACTTCCGTGGTTTAGTTTTAGTCATCGCCATGGTTACACTTCTATGGTTTAGGCATCGCATGGTTCCCCCTCCGTGGTTTAGGGATCGCCATGGTTCCACTTCTGTGGTTTAGGCATCGCATGGATCCCCCTCCATAGTTTAGGCATCGCCATGGTTCCACTTCCGTGGTTTAGGCATCGCCATGGTCCCCCCTCCATAGTTTAGGCATCGCCATGGTTCCACTTCCATGGTTTAGGCATCGCCATGGTTCTACTTCCGTGGTTTAGGCATCGCCATGGTTCCACTTCCGTGGTTTAGGCTTCGCCTTGGTTCCCTCTCTGTGGTTTAGGCATAGCCATGGTTCCACCTCTGTCGTTTAGGCATCACCATGGTTCCACTTCCGTGGTTTAGGCATCGCCATGGTTCACCCTCTGTAGTTTAAGCATCGCCATGGTTCCACTTCCATGGTTTATGCATCGCCCTGGTTCTCCCTCCGTAGTTTAGGCATCGCCATGGTTCCACTTCCGTGGTTTAGGCATCACCATGGTTCCACTTCCGTGGTGTAGGCATTGCCATGGTTCCACTTCCGTGGTTTAGGCATCGCCATGGTTCTACTTCGCCATGGTTCCCCTTCCGTGGTTTAGGCATAGCCATTGTTCCACCTCCGTGGTTTAGGCATCGCAATGGTTCCACTTCCGTGGTTTAGGCATTGCCATGGTTCCACTTCCGTGGTTTAGGTATCGCCATGGTTCCACTCCCGTGGTTTAGGTTTAGGTTCCCCTTCCGTGGTTTAGTTTTAGGCATCACCATGGTTCCACTTCCGTGGTTTAGGCATCGCCATGGTTCCACTTGCGTGGTTTAGGCATTGCCAAGGTTGCACTTCCGTGGTTTAGTTTTAGTCATCGCCATGCTTCCACTTCCGTAGTTTAGGCCTTGCCATGGATCCATGTCCGTGGTTTATGCTTCGCCATGGTTCCATGTCCGTGTTTGAGGCTTCGCCATGGTTCCACTTCCATGGTTTAGGCATCGCCATGGTTTCCCCTCCGTGGTTTAGGCATCGCCATGGTTCCACTTCCGTGGTTTGGGCATTGCCATGATTTCAATTCCGTGGTTAAGGTTTGCCACGGTTCCACTTCTGTGGTTTAGGCATCGTCATGGTTCCCCCTCCATGGTTTAGGCATCGCCATGGTTCCACTTCCGTGGTTTAGGCATCACCATGGTTCCACTTCCGTGGTTTACGCTTCGCAATGGTTCCACTTCCGTTATTTAGGCTTCGCCATTGTTCCCCTTCCGCGGTTTAGGTTTAGGCATCGCCATGGTTCCACATCCATTGTTTAGGTTTAGGCATCGCCATGGTTCCACTTCCGTGGTTTAGGTTTAGGCATCGCCATGGTTCCACTTCCGTGGTTTAGGCATCGCCATGGTTCCACTTCCGTGGTTTAGGTTTAGGCATCGCCATGGTTCCACTTCCGTGGTTTAGTTTTAGTCATCGCCATGGTTACACTTCTATGGTTTAGGTTTAGGCATCACCATAGTTCCTCTTCCGTGGTTTAGGTTTAGGCATCGCCATGGTTCCACTTCCGTGGTTTAGGCATCGTCATGGTTCCATTTCCGTGGTTTAGGCATTGCCATGGTTCCACTTCCGTGGTTTAGTCATCGCCATGGTTCCACTTCCGTGGTTTAGTTTTAGTCATCGCCATAGTTACACTTCTATGGTTTAGGCGTCGCATGGTTCCCCCTCCGTGGTTTAGGCATCGCCATGGTTCCACTTCCGTGGTTTAGGCATCGCCATGGTTCCACTTCCGTGGTTTAGTTTTAATCATCGCCATGGTTACACTTCTATGGTTTAGGTTTAGGCATCACCATAGTTCCTCTTCCGTGGTTTAGGTTTAGGCATCGCCATGGTTCCACTTCCGTGGTTTAGGCATCGTCATGGTTCCATTTCCGTGGTTTAGGCATCGCCATGGTTACACTTCCGTGGTTTAGTCATCGCCATGGTTCCACTTCCGTGGTTTAGTTTTAGTCATCGCCATAGTTACACTTCTATGGTTTAGGCATCGCATGGTTCCCCCTCCGTGGTTTAGGCATCGCCATGGTTCCACTTCCGTGGTTTAGGCATCGCCATGGTTCCACTTCCGTGGTTTAGGCTTCGCCTTGGTTCCCCCTCCGTGGTTTAGGCTTCGCCATGGTTCCCTTTCTGTGGTTTAGGCATTGCCATGGTTCCACTTCCGTGGTTTAGGCATAGCCATGGTTCCAGTTCCATGGTTTAGGCATAGACATGGTTCCACTTCCGTGGTTTAGGCATCACCATGGTTCCACTTCTGTGGTTTAGGCATCGCCATGGTTCCACTTCCGTGGGTTAGGCTTCACCTTGGTTCCCCCTCCATGGTTTATGCTTCACCATGGTTCCCTCTCTGTGGTTTAGGCATCGCCATGGTTCCACCTCCGTGGTTTAGGCATCGCCATGGTTACACTTCTATGGTTTAGGCATCGCATGGTTCCCCCTCCGTGGTTTAGGCATCGCCATGGTTCCACTTCCATGGTTTAGGCATCGCCATGGTTCCACTTCCATGGTTTAGGCTTCGCCTTGGTTCCCCCTCCGTGGTTTAGGCTTCGCCATGGTTCCCTTTCTGTGGTTTAGGCATCGCCATGGTTCCACTTCCGTGGTTTAGGCATAGCCATGGTTCCAGTTCCATGGTTTAGGCATAGTCATGGTTCCACTTCCGTGGTTTAGGCATCACCATGGTTCCACTTCTGTGGTTTAGGCATCGCCATGGTTCCACTTCCGTGGGTTAGGCTTCACCTTGGTTCCCCCTCCATGGTTTATGCTTCACCATGGTTCCCTCTCTGTGGTTTAGGCATCGCCATGGTTCCACCTCCGTGGTTTAGGTATCGCCATGGTTACACTTCTATGGTTTAGGCATCGCATGGTTCCCCCTCCATGGTTTAGGGATCGCCATGGTTCCACTTCTGTGGTTTAGGAATCGCCATGGTTCCACTTCTGTGGTTTAGGCATCGCCATGGTTCCACTTCTGTGGTTTAGGCATCACCATGGTTCCACTTCCGTGGTTTAGTTTTAGTCATCGCCATGGTTACACTTCTATGGTTTAGGCATCGCATGGTTCCCCCTCCGTGGTTTAGGGATCGCCATGGTTCCACTTCTGTGGTTTAGGCATCGCATGGATCCCCCTCCATAGTTTAGGCATCGCCATGGTTCCACTTCCGTGGTTTAGGCATCGCCATGGTCCCCCCTCCATAGTTTAGGCATCGCCATGGTTCCACTTCCATGGTTTAGGCATCGCCATGGTTCTACTTCCGTGGTTTAGGCATCGCCATGGTTCCACTTCCGTGGTTTAGGCTTCGCCTTGGTTCCCTCTCTGTGGTTTAGGCATAGCCATGGTTCCACCTCTGTCGTTTAGGCATCACCATGGTTCCACTTCCGTGGTTTAGGCATCGCCATGGTTCACCCTCTGTAGTTTAAGCATCGCCATGGTTCCACTTCCATGGTTTATGCATCGCCCTGGTTCTCCCTCCGTAGTTTAGGCATCGCCATGGTTCCACTTCCGTGGTTTAGGCATCACCATGGTTCCACTTCCGTGGTGTAGGCATTGCCATGGTTCCACTTCCGTGGTTTAGGCATCGCCATGGTTCTACTTCGCCATGGTTCCCCTTCCGTGGTTTAGGCATAGCCATTGTTCCACCTCCGTGGTTTAGGCATCGCAATGGTTCCACTTCCGTGGTTTAGGCATTGCCATGGTTCCACTTCCGTGGTTTAGGTATCGCCATGGTTCCACTCCCGTGGTTTAGGTTTAGGTTCCCCTTCCGTGGTTTAGTTTTAGGCATCACCATGGTTCCACTTCCGTGGTTTAGGCATCGCCATGGTTCCACTTGCGTGGTTTAGGCATTGCCAAGGTTGCACTTCCGTGGTTTAGTTTTAGTCATCGCCATGCTTCCACTTCCGTAGTTTAGGCCTTGCCATGGATCCATGTCCGTGGTTTATGCTTCGCCATGGTTCCATGTCCGTGTTTGAGGCTTCGCCATGGTTCCACTTCCATGGTTTAGGCATCGCCATGGTTTCCCCTCCGTGGTTTAGGCATCGCCATGGTTCCACTTCCGTGGTTTGGGCATTGCCATGATTTCAATTCCGTGGTTAAGGTTTGCCACGGTTCCACTTCTGTGGTTTAGGCATCGTCATGGTTCCCCCTCCATGGTTTAGGCATCGCCATGGTTCCACTTCCGTGGTTTAGGCATCACCATGGTTCCACTTCCGTGGTTTACGCTTCGCAATGGTTCCACTTCCGTTATTTAGGCTTCGCCATTGTTCCCCTTCCGCGGTTTAGGTTTAGGCATCGCCATGGTTCCACATCCATTGTTTAGGTTTAGGCATCGCCATGGTTCCACTTCCGTGGTTTAGGTTTAGGCATCGCCATGGTTCCACTTCCGTGGTTTAGGCATCGCCATGGTTCCACTTCCGTGGTTTAGGTTTAGGCATCGCCATGGTTCCACTTCCGTGGTTTAGTTTTAGTCATCGCCATGGTTACACTTCTATGGTTTAGGTTTAGGCATCACCATAGTTCCTCTTCCGTGGTTTAGGTTTAGGCATCGCCATGGTTCCACTTCCGTGGTTTAGGCATCGTCATGGTTCCATTTCCGTGGTTTAGGCATTGCCATGGTTCCACTTCCGTGGTTTAGTCATCGCCATGGTTCCACTTCCGTGGTTTAGTTTTAGTCATCGCCATAGTTACACTTCTATGGTTTAGGCGTCGCATGGTTCCCCCTCCGTGGTTTAGGCATCGCCATGGTTCCACTTCCGTGGTTTAGGCATCGCCATGGTTCCACTTCCGTGGTTTAGTTTTAATCATCGCCATGGTTACACTTCTATGGTTTAGGTTTAGGCATCACCATAGTTCCTCTTCCGTGGTTTAGGTTTAGGCATCGCCATGGTTCCACTTCCGTGGTTTAGGCATCGTCATGGTTCCATTTCCGTGGTTTAGGCATCGCCATGGTTACACTTCCGTGGTTTAGTCATCGCCATGGTTCCACTTCCGTGGTTTAGTTTTAGTCATCGCCATAGTTACACTTCTATGGTTTAGGCATCGCATGGTTCCCCCTCCGTGGTTTAGGCATCGCCATGGTTCCACTTCCGTGGTTTAGGCATCGCCATGGTTCCACTTCCGTGGTTTAGGCTTCGCCTTGGTTCCCCCTCCGTGGTTTAGGCTTCGCCATGGTTCCCTTTCTGTGGTTTAGGCATTGCCATGGTTCCACTTCCGTGGTTTAGGCATAGCCATGGTTCCAGTTCCATGGTTTAGGCATAGACATGGTTCCACTTCCGTGGTTTAGGCATCACCATGGTTCCACTTCTGTGGTTTAGGCATCGCCATGGTTCCACTTCCGTGGGTTAGGCTTCACCTTGGTTCCCCCTCCATGGTTTATGCTTCACCATGGTTCCCTCTCTGTGGTTTAGGCATCGCCATGGTTCCACCTCTGTGGTTTAGGCATCGCCATGGTTACACTTCTATGGTTTAGGCATCGCATGGTTCCCCCTCCGTGGTTTAGGCATCGCCATGGTTCCACTTCCATGGTTTAGGCATCGCCATGGTTCCACTTCCATGGTTTAGGCTTCGCCTTGGTTCCCCCTCCGTGGTTTAGGCTTCGCCATGGTTCCCTTTCTGTGGTTTAGGCATCACCATGGTTCCACTTCCGTGGTTTAGGCATAGCCATGGTTCCAGTTCCATGGTTTAGGCATAGTCATGGTTCCACTTCCGTGGTTTAGGCATCACCATGGTTCCACTTCTGTGGTTTAGGCATCGCCATGGTTCCACTTCCGTGGGTTAGGCTTCACCTTGGTTCCCCCTCCATGGTTTATGCTTCACCATGGTTCCCTCTCTGTGGTTTAGGCATCGCCATGGTTCCACCTCCGTGGTTTAGGTATCGCCATGGTTACACTTCTATGGTTTAGGCATCGCATGGTTCCCCCTCCATGGTTTAGGGATCGCCATGGTTCCACTTCTGTGGTTTAGGCATCGCCATGGTTCCACTTCTGTGGTTTAGGCATCGCCATGGTTCCACTTCTGTGGTTTAGGCATCACCATGGTTCCACTTCCGTGGTTTAGTTTTAGTCATCGCCATGGTTACACTTCTATGGTTTAGGCATCGCATGGTTCCCCCTCCGTGGTTTAGGGATCGCCATGGTTCCACTTCTGTGGTTTAGGCATCGCATGGATCCCCCTCCATAGTTTAGGCATCGCCATGGTTCCACTTCCGTGGTTTAGGCATCGCCATGGTCCCCCCTCCATAGTTTAGGCATCGCCATGGTTCCACTTCCATGGTTTAGGCATCGCCATGGTTCTACTTCCGTGGTTTAGGCATCGCCATGGTTCCACTTCCGTGGTTTAGGCTTCGCCTTGGTTCCCTCTCTGTGGTTTAGGCATAGCCATGGTTCCACCTCTGTCGTTTAGGCATCACCATGGTTCCACTTCCGTGGTTTAGGCATCGCCATGGTTCACCCTCTGTAGTTTAAGCATCGCCATGGTTCCACTTCCATGGTTTAGGCATCGCCCTGGTTCTCCCTCCGTAGTTTAGGCATCGCCATGGTTCCACTTCCGTGGTTTAGGCATCACCATGGTTCCACTTCCGTGGTGTAGGCATTGCCATGGTTCCACTTCCGTGGTTTAGGCATCGCCATGGTTCTACTTCGCCATGGTTCCCCTTCCGTGGTTTAGGCATAGACATTGTTCCACCTCCGTGGTTTAGGCATCGCAATGGTTCCACTTCCGTGGTTTAGGCATTGCCATGGTTCCACTTCCGTGGTTTAGGTATCGCCATGGTTCCACTCCCGTGGTTTAGGTTTAGGTTCCCCTTCCGTGGTTTAGTTTTAGGCATCACCATGGTTCCACTTCCGTGGTTTAGGCATCGCCATGGTTCCACTTGCGTGGTTTAGGCATTGCCAAGGTTGCACTTCCGTGGTTTAGTTTTAGTCATCGCCATGCTTCCACTTCCGTAGTTTAGGCCTTGCCATGGATCCATGTCCGTGGTTTATGCTTCGCCATGATTTCAATTCCGTGGTTAAGGTTTGCCATGGTTCCACTTCTGTGGTTTAGGCATCGTCATGGTTCCCCCTCCATGGTTTAGGCATCGCCATGGTTCCACTTCCGTGGTTTAGGCATCACCATGGTTCCACTTCCGTGGTTTACGCTTCGCAATGGTTCCACTTCCGTTATTTAGGCTTCGCCATTGTTCCCCTTCCGCGGTTTAGGTTTAGGCATCGCCATGGTTCCACATCCATTGTTTAGGTTTAGGCATCGCCATGGTTCCACTTCCGTGGTTTAGGTTTAGGCATCGCCATGGTTCCACTTCCGTGGTTTAGGCATCGCCATGGTTCCACTTCCGTGGTTTAGGTTTAGGCATCGCCATGGTTCCACTTCCGTGGTTTAGTTTTAGTCATCGGCATGGTTACACTTCTATGGTTTAGGTTTAGGCATCACCATAGTTCCTCTTCCGTGGTTTAGGTTTAGGCATCGCCATGGTTCCACTTCCGTGGTTTAGGCATCGTCATGGTTCCATTTCCGTGGTTTAGGCATTGCCATGGTTCCACTTCCGTGGTTTAGTCATCGCCATGGTTCCACTTCCGTGGTTTAGTTTTAGTCATCGCCATAGTTACACTTCTATGGTTTTGGCGTCGCATGGTTCCCCCTCCGTGGTTTAGGCATCGCCATGGTTCCACTTCCGTGGTTTAGGCATCACCATGGTTCCACTTCCGTGGTTTAGTTTTAATCATCGCCATGGTTACACTTCTATGGTTTAGGTTTAGGCATCACCATAGTTCCTCTTCCGTGGTTTAGGTTTAGGCATCGCCATGGTTCCACTTCCGTGGTTTAGGCATCGTCATGGTTCCATTTCCGTGGTTTAGGCATCGCCATGGTTACACTTCCGTGGTTTAGTCATCGCCATGGTTCCACTTCCGTGGTTTAGTTTTAGTCATCGCCATAGTTACACTTCTATGGTTTAGGCATCGCATGGTTCCCCCTCCGTGGTTTAGGCATCGCCATGGTTCCACTTCCGTGGTTTAGGCATCGCCATGGTTCCACTTCCGTGGTTTAGGCTTCGCCTTGGTTCCCCCTCCGTGGTTTAGGCTTCGCCATGGTTCCCTTTCTGTGGTTTAGGCATTGCCATGGTTCCACTTCCGTGGTTTAGGCATAGCCATGGTTCCAGTTCCATGGTTTAGGCATAGACATGGTTCCACTTCCGTGGTTTAGGCATCACCATGGTTCCACTTCTGTGGTTTAGGCATCGCCATGGTTCCACTTCCGTGGGTTAGGCTTCACCTTGGTTCCCCCTCCATGGTTTATGCTTCACCATGGTTCCCTCTCTGTGGTTTAGGCATCGCCATGGTTCCACCTCCGTGGTTTAGGTATCGCCATGGTTACACTTCTATGGTTTAGGCATCGCATGGTTCCCCCTCCGTGGTTTAGGCATTGCCATGGTTCCACTTCCGTGGTTTAGGTATCGCCATGGTTCCACTCCCGTGGTTTAGGTTTAGGTTCCCCTTCCGTGGTTTAGTTTTAGGCATCACCATGGTTCCACTTCCGTGGTTTAGGCATCGCCATGGTTCCACTTGCGTGGTTTAGGCATCGCCAAGGTTGCACTTCCGTGGTTTAGTTTTAGTCATCGCCATGCTTCCACTTCCGTAGTTTAGGCTTTGCCATGGATCCATGTCCGTGGTTTATGCTTCGCCATGGTTCCATGTCCGTGTTTGAGGCTTCGCCATGGTTCCACTTCCATGGTTTAGGCATCGCCATGGTTTCCCCTCCGTGGTTTAGGCATCGCCATGGTTCCACTTCCGTGGTTTAGGCATTGCCATGATTTCAATTCCGTGGTTAAGGCTTTGCCACGGTTCCACTTCTGTGGTTTAGGCATCGTCATGGTTCCCCCTCCATGGTTTAGGCATCGCCATAGTTCCACTTCCGTGGTTTAGGCATTGCCATGGTTCCACTTCCAGAGTTTAGGCTTCGCCATGGTTCCACTTCCATGGTTTAGGCATCGCCATGGTTCCACTTCCGTGGTTTAAGCATCGCCATGGTTCCACTTCCATAGTTTAGGGTTCGCCATGGTTCCCCCTCCGTGGTTAAGGCTTCGCCATGGTTCCGCTTCCGTGGTTTAGGCATTGCCATGGTTCCACTTCCGTGGTTTAGGTATCGCCATGGTTCCACTCCTGTGGTTTAGGTTTAGGTTCCCCTTCCGTGGTTTAGGTTTAGGCATCACCATGGTTCCACTTCCGTGGTTTAGGCATCGCCATGGTTCCACTTCCGTACTTTAGGCTTTGCCATAGTTCCACTTCTGTGGTTTAGGCATCACCAAGGTTGCACTTCCGTGGTTTAGTTTTAGTCATCGCCATGGTTCCACTTCCGTAGTTTAGGCTTTGCCATTGATCCCCGTCCGTGGTTTATGCTTCGCCATGGTTCCATGTCCGTGGTTGAGGCTTCGCCATGGTTCCACTTCCATGGTTTTGGCATCGCCATGGTTACCCCTCCGTGGTTTAGGCATCGCCATGGTTCCACTTCCGTGGTTTAGGCATCGCCATGGTGCCACTTCCGTACTTTAGGCTTTGCCATAGTTCCACTTCTGTGGTTTAGGCATCACCAAGGTTGCACTTCCGTGGTTTAGTTTTAGTCATCGCCATGGTTCCACTTCCTTAGTTTAGGCTTTGCCATGGATCCCCGTCCGTGGTTTATGCTTCGCCATGGTTCCATGTCCGTGGTTGAGGCTTTGCCATGGTTCCACTTCCATGGTTTTGGCATCGCCATGGTTTCCCCTCTGTGGTTTAGGCATCGCCATGGTTCCACTTCCGTGGTTTAGGCATCGCCATGGTTTCAATTCCGTGGTTAAGGCTTTGCCACGGTTCCACTTCTGTGGTTTAGGCATCGTCATGGTTCCCCCTCCATGGTTTAGGCATCGCCATGGTTACACTTCCGTGGTTTAGGGATTGCCATTGTTCCACTTCCATAGTTTAGGCTTCGCCATGGTTCCACTTCCATGGTTTAGGCATCGCCATGGTTCCACTTCCATGGTTTAGGCATCGCCATGGTTCCACTTCCATAGTTTAGGGTTCGCCATGGTTCCCCCTCCGTGGTTAAGGCTTCGCCATGGTTCCACTTCCGTGGTTTAGGCATCGCCATGGTTCCACTTCCGTGGTTTAGGCATCGCCATGGTTCCACTTTCGTGGTTTAGGCATCGCCATGGTTCCACTTCCGTGGTTTAGGCATCGCCATGGTTACACTTCCGTGGTTTTGGTTTAGGCATCACCATGGTTCCACTTCCGTGGTTAAGGCATCGCCATGGTTCCACCTCTGCGGTTTAGGTTTAGGCATCACCAAGGTTCCACTTCCGTGGCTTAGGTTTAGGCATCGCCATGGTTCCACTTCCGTGGTTTAGGCATCGCCATGGTTCCGCCTCTGTGATTTAGGCTTCGCCATGGTTCCCCCTCCGTGTTTTAGGTTTAGGCATCACCATGGTTCCACTTCCATGGTTTAGGCATAGCCATGGTTCCACTTCCGTGGTTTAGGCTTCGCCATGGTTCCACTTCCGTGGTTTAGGCATCACCATGGTTCCACTTCCGTGGTTTAGGCATCGCCATGGTTCCACTGCCGCGGTTTAGGCATCGCCATGGTTCCACTTCCATGGTTTAGGTTTAGTCATTGCCATGGTTACACTTCCGTGGTTTAGGTTTAGGCATCACCATGGTTCCACTTCCGTGGTTTAGGTTTAGGCATCACCATGGTTCCACTTCCGTGGTTAAGGCATCGCCATGGTTTCACCTCCGCGGTTTAGGGTTCGCCATGGTTCCACTTCCGTGGTTTAGGCTTCGCCATGGTTTCCCTTCCGTGGTTTAGGTTTAGGCATCACCAAGGTTCCACTTCCGCAGCTTAGGTTTAGGCATCACCATGGTTCCACTTCCATGGTTTAGGCATCGCCATGGTTCCCCCTCTGTGATTTAAGCTTCGCCATGGTTCCCCCTCCGTGGTTTAGGTTTAGGCATCGCCATGGTTCCACTTCCGTGGTTTAGGCATAGCCATGGTTCCACTTCCGTGGGTTAGGCTTCGCCATGGTTCCACTTCTGTGGTTTAGCCATCGCCATTGTTCCCCTTCTGTGGTTTAGGTTTAGGCATCGCCATAGTTCCACTTCTGTGGTTTAGGTTTAGGCATCGCCATGGTTCCACTTTTGTGGTTTAGGTTTAGGCATCGCCATGGTTCCACTTCCGTAGTTTAGGCATCGCCATGGTTCCACTTCCTTGGTTTAGGTTTAGGCATCGCCATGGTTCCACTTCTGTGGTTTAGGTATCGCCATGGTTCCACTTCTGTGGTTTAGGCATCACCATGGTTCCACTTCCGTGGATTAGGCATCGCCATGGTTTCACTTCCGTGGTTTAGGCTTCGCCATGGTTCCACTTCCATGGTTTAGCCATCACCATGGTTCCCTTCCGTGGTTTAGGTTTAGGCATCACCACGGTTCCACTTCTGTGATTGAGGCATCGCCATGGTTCCACTTCCGTGGTTTAGGCATCACCATGGTTTCACTTCTGTGGTTTAGCCATCGTCATGGTTTCACTTCCGTGGTTTAGCCATCGTCATGGTTTCACTTCCGTGGTTTAGCCATCGTCATGGTTCCACTTCCGTGGTTTAGGCTTCGCAATGGTTCCACTTCCGTGATTTAGGCTTAGCCATAGTTCCCTCTCTGTAGTTTAGGCATAGCCATGGTTCCACCTCCGTGGTTTAGGCATCACCATGGTTCCACTTCCGTGGTTTAGGCTTCGCAATGGTTCCACTTCCGTTATTTAGGCTTCGCCATTGTTCCCCTTCCGTGGTTTAGGTTTAGGCATCGCCATGGTTCCACATCCATTGTTTAGGTTTAGGCATCGCCATGGTTCCACTTCCGTGGTTTAGGTTTAGGCATCGCCATGGTTCCACTTCCATGGTTTAGGCATCGCCATGGTTCCACTTCCGTGGTTTAGGTTTAGGCATCGCCATGGTTCCACTTCCATGGTTTAGTTTTAGTCATTGCCATGGTTACACTTCTATGGTTTAGGTTTAGGCATCACCATAGTTCCTCTTCCGTGGTTTAGGTTTAGGCATCGCCATGGTTCCACTTCCGTGGTTTAGGCATCGTCATGGTTCCATTTCCGTGGTTTAGGCATTGCCATGGTTCCACTTCCGTGGTTTAGTCATCGCCATGGTTCCACTTCCGTGGTTTAGTTTTAGTCATCGCCATAGTTACACTTCTATGGTTTAGGCATCGCATGGTTCCCCCTCCGTGGTTTAGGCATCGCCATGGTTCCACTTCCATGGTTTAGGCATCGCCATGGTTCCACTTCCGTGGTTTAGGCTTCGCCTTGGTTCCCCCTCCGTGGTTTAGGCTTCGCCATGGTTCCCTTTCTGTGGTTTAGGCATCGCCATGGTTCCACTTCCGTGGTTTAGGCATAGCCATGGTTCCAGTTCCATGGTTTAGGCATAGTCATGGTTCCACTTCCGTGGTTTAGGCATCACCATGGTTCCACTTCTGTGGTTTAGGCATCGCCATGGTTCCACTTCCGTGGGTTAGGCTTCACCTTGGTTCCCCCTCCATGGTTTATGCTTCACCATGGTTCCCTCTCTGTGGTTTAGGCATCGCCATGGTTCCACCTCCGTGGTTTAGGTATCGCCATGGTTACACTTCTATGGTTTAGGCATCGCATGGTTCCCCCTCCATGGTTTAGGGATCGCCATGGTTCCACTTCTGTGGTTTAGGCATCGCCATGGTTCCACTTCTGTGGTTTAGGCATCGCCATGGTTCCACTTCTGTGGTTTAGGCATCACCATGGTTCCACTTCCGTGGTTTAGTTTTAGTCATCGCCATGGTTACACTTCTATGGTTTAGGCATCGCATGGTTCCCCCTCCGTGGTTTAGGGATCGCCATGGTTCCACTTCTGTGGTTTAGGCATCGCATGGATCCCCCTCCATAGTTTAGGCATCGCCATGGTTCCACTTCCGTGGTTTAGGCATCGCCATGGTCCCCCCTCCATAGTTTAGGCATCGCCATGGTTCCACTTCCATGGTTTAGGCATCGCCATGGTTCTACTTCCGTGGTTTAGGCATCGCCATGGTTCCACTTCCGTGGTTTAGGCTTCGCCTTGGTTCCCTCTCTGTGGTTTAGGCATAGCCATGGTTCCACCTCTGTCGTTTAGGCATCACCATGGTTCCACTTCCGTGGTTTAGGCATCGCCATGGTTCACCCTCTGTAGTTTAAGCATCGCCATGGTTCCACTTCCATGGTTTAGGCATCGCCCTGGTTCTCCCTCCGTAGTTTAGGCATCGCCATGGTTCCACTTCCGTGGTTTAGGCATCACCATGGTTCCACTTCCGTGGTGTAGGCATTGCCATGGTTCCACTTCCGTGGTTTAGGCATCGCCATGGTTCTACTTCGCCATGGTTCCCCTTCCGTGGTTTAGGCATAGCCATTGTTCCACCTCCGTGGTTTAGGCATCGCAATGGTTCCACTTCCGTGGTTTAGGCATTGCCATGGTTCCACTTCCGTGGTTTAGGTATCGCCATGGTTCCACTCCCGTGGTTTATGTTTAGGTTCCCCTTCCGTGGTTTAGTTTTAGGCATCACCATGGTTCCACTTCCGTGGTTTAGGCATCGCCATGGTTCCACTTGCGTGGTTTAGGCATTGCCAAGGTTGCACTTCCGTGGTTTAGTTTTAGTCATCGCCATGCTTCCACTTCCGTAGTTTAGGCCTTGCCATGGATCCATGTCCGTAGTTTATGCTTCGCCATGGTTCCATGTCCGTGTTTGAGGCTTCGCCATGGTTCCACTTCCATGGTTTAGGCATCGCCATGGTTTCCCCTCCGTGGTTTAGGCATCGCCATGGTTCCACTTCCGTGGTTTGGGCATTGCCATGATTTCAATTCCGTGGTTAAGGTTTGCCACGGTTCCACTTCTGTGGTTTAGGCATCGTCATGGTTCCCCCTCCATGGTTTAGGCATCGCCATGGTTCCACTTCCGTGGTTTAGGCATCACCATGGTTCCACTTCCGTGGTTTACGCTTCGCAATGGTTCCACTTCCGTTATTTAGGCTTCGCCATTGTTCCCCTTCCGCGGTTTAGGTTTAGGCATCGCCATGGTTCCACATCCATTGTTTAGGTTTAGGCATCGCCATGGTTCCACTTCCGTGGTTTAGGTTTAGGCATCGCCATGGTTCCACTTCCGTGGTTTAGGCATCGCCATGGTTCCACTTCCGTGGTTTAGGTTTAGGCATCGCCATGGTTCCACTTCCGTGGTTTAGTTTTAGTCATCGCCATGGTTACACTTCTATGGTTTAGGTTTAGGCATCACCATAGTTCCTCTTCCGTGGTTTAGGTTTAGGCATCGCCATGGTTCCACTTCCGTGGTTTAGGCATCGTCATGGTTCCATTTCCGTGGTTTAGGCATTGCCATGGTTCCACTTCCGTGGTTTAGTCATCGCCATGGTTCCACTTCCGTGGTTTAGTTTTAGTCATCGCCATAGTTACACTTCTATGGTTTAGGCGTCGCATGGTTCCCCCTCCGTGGTTTAGGCATCGCCATGGTTCCACTTCCGTGGTTTAGGCATCGCCATGGTTCCACTTCCGTGGTTTAGTTTTAATCATCGCCATGGTTACACTTCTATGGTTTAGGTTTAGGCATCACCATAGTTCCTCTTCCGTGGTTTAGGTTTAGGCATCGCCATGGTTCCACTTCCGTGGTTTAGGCATCGTCATGGTTCCATTTCCGTGGTTTAGGCATCGCCATGGTTACACTTCCGTGGTTTAGTCATCGCCATGGTTCCACTTCCGTGGTTTAGTTTTAGTCATCGCCATAGTTACACTTCTATGGTTTAGGCATCGCATGGTTCCCCCTCCGTGGTTTAGGCATCGCCATGGTTCCACTTCCGTGGTTTAGGCATCGCCATGGTTCCACTTCCGTGGTTTAGGCTTCGCCTTGGTTCCCCCTCCATGGTTTAGGCTTCGCCATGGTTCCCTTTCTGTGGTTTAGGCATTGCCATGGTTCCACTTCCGTGGTTTAGGCATAGCCATGGTTCCAGTTCCATGGTTTAGGCATAGACATGGTTCCACTTCCGTGGTTTAGGCATCACCATGGTTCCACTTCTGTGGTTTAGGCATCGCCATGGTTCCACTTCCGTGGGTTAGGCTTCACCTTGGTTCCCCCTCCATGGTTTATGCTTCACCATGGTTCCCTCTCTGTGGTTTAGGCATCGCCATGGTTCCACCTCCGTGGTTTAGGCATCGCCATGGTTACACTTCTATGGTTTAGGCATCGCATGGTTCCCCCTCCGTGGTTTAGGCATCGCCATGGTTCCACTTCCATGGTTTAGGCATCGCCATGGTTCCACTTCCGTGGTTTAGGCTTCGCCTTGGTTCCCCCTCCGTGGTTTAGGCTTCGCCATGGTTCCCTTTCTGTGGTTTAGGCATCGCCATGGTTCCACTTCCGTGGTTTAGGCATAGCCATGGTTCCAGTTCCATGGTTTAGGCATAGTCATGGTTCCACTTCCGTGGTTTAGGCATCACCATGGTTCCACTTCTGTGGTTTAGGCATCGCCATGGTTCCACTTCCGTGGGTTAGGCTTCACCTTGGTTCCCCCTCCATGGTTTATGCTTCACCATGGTTCCCTCTCTGTGGTTTAGGCATCGCCATGGTTCCACCTCCGTGGTTTAGGTATCGCCATGGTTACACTTCTATGGTTTAGGCATCGCATGGTTCCCCCTCCATGGTTTAGGGATCGCCATGGTTCCACTTCTGTGGTTTAGGCATCGCCATGGTTCCACTTCTGTGGTTTAGGCATCGCCATGGTTCCACTTCTGTGGTTTAGGCATCACCATGGTTCCACTTCCGTGGTTTAGTTTTAGTCATCGCCATGGTTACACTTCTATGGTTTAGGCATCGCATGGTTCCCCCTCCGTGGTTTAGGGATCGCCATGGTTCCACTTCTGTGGTTTAGGCATCGCATGGATCCCCCTCCATAGTTTAGGCATCGCCATGGTTCCACTTCCGTGGTTTAGGCATCGCCATGGTCCCCCCTCCATAGTTTAGGCATCGCCATGGTTCCACTTCCATGGTTTAGGCATCGCCATGGTTCTACTTCCGTGGTTTAGGCATCGCCATGGTTCCACTTCCGTGGTTTAGGCTTCGCCTTGGTTCCCTCTCTGTGGTTTAGGCATAGCCATGGTTCCACCTCTGTCGTTTAGGCATCACCATGGTTCCACTTCCATGGTTTAGGCATCGCCATGGTTCACCCTCTGTAGTTTAAGCATCGCCATGGTTCCACTTCCATGGTTTAGGCATCGCCCTGGTTCTCCCTCCGTAGTTTAGGCATCGCCATGGTTCCACTTCCGTGGTTTAGGCATCACCATGGTTCCACTTCCGTGGTGTAGGCATTGCCATGGTTCCACTTCCGTGGTTTAGGCATCACCATGGTTCTACTTCGCCATGGTTCCCCTTCCGTGGTTTAGGCATAGACATTGTTCCACCTCCGTGGTTTAGGCATCGCAATGGTTCCACTTCCGTGGTTTAGGCATTGCCATGGTTCCACTTCCGTGGTTTAGGTATCGCCATGGTTCCACTCCCGTGGTTTAGGTTTAGGTTCCCCTTCCGTGGTTTAGTTTTAGGCATCACCATGGTTCCACTTCCGTGGTTTAGGCATCGCCATGGTTCCACTTGCGTGGTTTAGGCATTGCCAAGGTTGCACTTCCGTGGTTTAGTTTTAGTCATCGCCATGCTTCCACTTCCGTAGTTTAGGCCTTGCCATGGATCCATGTCCGTGGTTTATGCTTCGCCATGATTTCAATTCCGTGGTTAAGGTTTGCCACGGTTCCACTTCTGTGGTTTAGGCATCGTCATGGTTCCCCCTCCATGGTTTAGGCATCGCCATGGTTCCACTTCCGTGGTTTAGGCATCACCATGGTTCCACTTCCGTGGTTTACGCTTCGCAATGGTTCCACTTCCGTTATTTAGGCTTCGCCATTGTTCCCCTTCCGCGGTTTAGGTTTAGGCATCGCCATGGTTCCACATCCATTGTTTATGTTTAGGCATCGCCATGGTTCCACTTCCGTGGTTTAGGTTTAGGCATCGCCATGGTTCCACTTCCGTGGTTTAGGCATCGCCATGGTTCCACTTCCGTGGTTTAGGTTTAGGCATCGCCATGGTTCCACTTCCGTGGTTTAGTTTTAGTCATCGCCATGGTTACACTTCTATGGTTTAGGTTTAGGCATCACCATAGTTCCTCTTCCGTGGTTTAGGTTTAGGCATCGCCATGGTTCCACTTCCGTGGTTTAGGCATCGTCATGGTTCCATTTCCGTGGTTTAGGCATTGCCATGGTTCCACTTCCGTGGTTTAGTCATCGCCATGGTTCCACTTCCGTGGTTTAGTTTTAGTCATCGCCATAGTTACACTTCTATGGTTTAGGCGTCGCATGGTTCCCCCTCCGTGGTTTAGGCATCGCCATGGTTCCACTTCCGTGGTTTAGGCATCGCCATGGTTCCACTTCCGTGGTTTAGTTTTAATCATCGCCATGGTTACACTTCTATGGTTTAGGTTTAGGCATCACCATAGTTCCTCTTCCGTGGTTTAGGTTTAGGCATCGCCATGGTTCCACTTCCGTGGTTTAGGCATCGTCATGGTTCCATTTCCGTGGTTTAGGCATCGTCATGGTTCCATTTCCGTGGTTTAGGCATCGCCATGGTTCCACTTATGTGGTTTAGTTTTAGTCATCGCCATAGTTACACTTCTATGGTTTAGGCATCGCATGGTTCCCCCTCCGTGGTTTAGGCATCGCCATGGTTCCACTTCCGTGGTTTAGGCATCGCCATGGTTCCACTTCCGTGGTTTAGGCTTCGCCTTGGTTCCCCCTCCGTGGTTTAGGCTTCGCCATGGTTCCCTTTCTGTGGTTTAGGCATTGCCATGGTTCCACTTCCGTGGTTTAGGCATAGCCATGGTTCCAGTTCCATGGTTTAGGCATAGACATGGTTCCACTTCCGTGGTTTAGGCATCACCATGGTTCCACTTCTGTGGTTTAGGCATCGCCATGGTTCCACTTCCGTGGGTTAGGCTTCACCTTGGTTCCCCCTCCATGGTTTATGCTTCACCATGGTTCCCTCTCTGTGGTTTAGGCATCGCCATGGTTCCACCTCCGTGGTTTAGGTATCGCCATGGTTACACTTCTATGGTTTAGGCATCGCATGGTTCCACCTCCGTGGTTTAGGCATTGCCATGGTTCCACTTCCGTGGTTTAGGTATCGCCATGGTTCCACTCCCGTGGTTTAGGTTTAGGTTCCCCTTCCGTGGTTTAGTTTTAGGCATCACCATGGTTCCACTTCCGTGGTTTAGGCATCGCCATGGTTCCACTTGCGTGGTTTAGGCATCGCCAAGGTTGCACTTCCGTGGTTTAGTTTTAGTCATCGCCATGCTTCCACTTCCGTAGTTTAGGCTTTGCCATGGATCCATGTCCGTGGTTTATGCTTCGCCATGGTTCCATGTCCGTGTTTGAGGCTTCGCCATGGTTCCACTTCCATGGTTTAGGCATCGCCATGGTTTCCCCTCCGTGGTTTAGGCATCGCCATGGTTCCACTTCCGTGGTTTAGGCATTGCCATGATTTCAATTCCGTGGTTAAGGCTTTGCCACGGTTCCACTTCTGTGGTTTAGGCATCGTCATGGTTCCCCCTCCATGGTTTAGGCATCGCCATAGTTCCACTTCCGTGGTTTAGGCATTGCCATGGTTCCACTTCCAGAGTTTAGGCTTCGCCATGGTTCCACTTCCATGGTTTAGGCATCGCCATGGTTCCACTTCCGTGGTTTAAGCATCGCCATGGTTCCACTTCCATAGTTTAGGGTTCGCCATGGTTCCCCCTCCGTGGTTAAGGCTTCGCCATGGTTCCGCTTCCGTGGTTTAGGCATTGCCATGGTTCCACTTCCGTGGTTTAGGTATCGCCATGGTTCCACTCCTGTGGTTTAGGTTTAGGTTCCCCTTCCGTGGTTTAGGTTTAGGCATCACCATGGTTCCACTTCTGTGGTTTAGGCATCGCCATGGTTCCACTTCCGTACTTTAGGCTTTGCCATAGTTCCACTTCTGTGGTTTAGGCATCACCAAGGTTGCACTTCCGTGGTTTAGTTTTAGTCATCGCCATGGTTCCACTTCCGTAGTTTAGGCTTTGCCATTGATCCCCGTCCGTGGTTTATGCTTCGCCATGGTTCCATGTCCGTGGTTGAGGCTTCGCCATGGTTCCACTTCCATGGTTTTGGCATCGCCATGGTTACCCCTCCGTGGTTTAGGCATCGCCATGGTTCCACTTCCGTGGTTTAGGCATCGCCATGGTGCCACTTCCGTACTTTAGGCTTTGCCATAGTTCCACTTCTGTGGTTTAGGCATCACCAAGGTTGCACTTCCGTGGTTTAGTTTTAGTCATCGCCATGGTTCCACTTCCTTAGTTTAGGCTTTGCCATGGATCCCCGTCCGTGGTTTATGCTTCGCCATGGTTCCATGTCCGTGGTTGAGGCTTTGCCATGGTTCCACTTCCATGGTTTTGGCATCGCCATGGTTTCCCCTCTGTGGTTTAGGCATCGCCATGGTTCCACTTCCGTGGTTTAGGCATCGCCATGGTTTCAATTCCGTGGTTAAGGCTTTGCCACGGTTCCACTTCTGTGGTTTAGGCATCGTCATGGTTCCCCCTCCATGGTTTAGGCATCGCCATGGTTACACTTCCGTGGTTTAGGGATTGCCATTGTTCCACTTCCATAGTTTAGGCTTCGCCATGGTTCCACTTCCATGGTTTAGGCATCGCCATGGTTCCACTTCCATAGTTTAGGGTTCGCCATGGTTCCCCCTCCGTGGTTAAGGCTTCGCCATGGTTCCACTTCCGTGGTTTAGGCATCGCCATGGTTCCCCCTCCGTGGTTTAGGTTTAGGCATCGCCATGGTTCCACTCCTGTGGTTAAGGCTTTGCCATGCTTCCACTTCCATGGCTTAGGCAACACCAAGGTTCCACTTCCGTGGTTTAGGTTTAGGCATCGCCATGGTTCCACTTCCGTGGTTAAGGCTTCGACATGGTTCCACTTCCGTGGTTAAGACATTGCCATGCTTCCACTCCCGTGGTTTAGGCATCGCCGTGGTTCCACTTCCGTGATTTAGGCTTCGCCATGGGTCCACTTCCGTAGTTAAGGCTTCGAAATGGTTCCACTTCCGTTGTTTAGGCATCGTCATGGTTCCCCCTCCATGGTTTAGGATTCGCCATGGTTCCACTTCTGTGGTTTAGGCATCGCCATGGTTCGACTTCCATAGTTTAGGGTTTGCCATGGTTCCCCCTCCGTGGTTAAGGCTTCGCCATGGTTCCACTTCCGTGGTTTAGGTATCGCCAAGGTTCCACTTACGTGGTTTAGGTTTAGGCATCACCATGGTTCCACTACCGTGGTTTAGGCATCGCCATGGTTCCACTTCCATGGTTTAGGCATTGCCATGCTTCCACTTCCGTGGTTTATGCATCGCCATGGTTCCCCCTCTGTGGTTCAGGCAACGCCATGGTTCCACTTCCGTGGTTTAGGCATCGCCATGGTTCCCCCTCAGTAGTTTAGGTTTGGGCATTGCCATGGTTCCACTTCCATGGTTAAGGAATCGCTATGGTTCCACTTTGTGGTTAAGGCTTCGCCATGGTTCCACGTCCATGGTTAAGGCTTCGCCATGGTTCCACGTCCGTGGTTTAGGCATCGCCATGGATCCACTTCCGTGGTTTAGGCATCGCCATGGTTCCCCCTCCGTGGTTAAGGCTTCGCCATGGTTCCACTTCCGTGGTTAAGGATTCGCCATGGTTCCACTTCCATGGTTGAGGCATCGCATGGTTCCACTTCCGTGGTTTAGGCATTGCCATGGTTCCCCCTCCTTAGTTTAGGTTTAGGCATCGCATGGTTCCACTTCCGTGGTTTAGGCTTTGCCATGGTTCCCCTTCCGTGGTTTAGGCATCGCCATGGTTCCACTTCCGTGGTTTAGGCATCGCCATGGTTCTCCCTCCGTGGTTTAGGTTTAGGCAACGCCATGATTCCACTTCCGTGGTTAAGGTTCCGCCATGGTTCCACTTCCGTGGTTAAGGGTTCACCATGGTCCCACTTGCATGTTTGAGGCACGCGTGTTTCAGGCATTCGTTATTCTGTCATACATCTGCTCTTCAGTGGTGTAAAGATTACCTTGAGGATAGACATCAAGCCATGCACCTCGCTCCATATCTACCGGTTTACAAGGCATTAGGACAAGGTACTCTACAGGGGTCAGCACTTAGTCCAACCCAGTTTCATATTGACATCCATCCTCTGTCCTCATTGGTCACATATTTTGGTGTCATCTGTATGAATTACGACTAGAGGATGGCACCCTGCTTGTCATAGCCGTAGAGAACATTGGGTCAACCCGTTAGAATACTGACCATCAGTGTTTGTCGTCTGTTGCTTCATTGCTGAGTCTTCGTTCCTTGAAGGTTAACTCCAACAAGACTGAGCTACTCTGGCTTTCCTATCCCATTGTGGCTAGACCTCTTCCATGCTTCTTCTTGCCCCCTCCCCCCTCTCCTTGCCCCTCATCTGCCTGCAAAGTCTGTAAAAAATCTGGGTTTTGGAGGAAAATCTGTCCTTGGAGATACAGACTAACCATCTTTCCCCCTGTAAGTGTGCATAGTGAAATAGTCCCATTCCTCCTCACTCGGGCTCTCAGGATTGTGGTCCAGGCCGCTACCCTTAGTCGATTTCATTATTGTAATTTTATGTTTCTAGGGGTCTCAGTGGTGTGCGGAAGAAGCTTGAGTGGACTCAAAGTAGCTCCTCGACCACCAAGCTCCTGCTCAGTTTCTTCTGCTCTTGATTCACCGCCCTGGCTTCCACTGGTTAAAGGATGTCTTTTAAACCCCTTTGCATAGTCCACAAGGCTCTGTATCCCCAGATATATCAGTCAGGTTTGGTGGTGGGACCTTCTCTATGCCTCCTATTTTGCATAGGATGCGGGCACTGATTACATTTAGGAAAGCCTTGTAGACCTGGCTATGCACACATTAACTTCACTTGGTTCTTCTGTTCTTGTATCTCAGGGTGCTGCTGTTTCCCTTTTGTGTAGCAGTAGGACATTTGTGCTCAGCATCTTAGTGCCAGGACTCCTTTCCAGAATTTGCACGCTTATGAAATTTCATAACATAACATTGCCCGGTTCCACAGCAGGCCAACCCCACACCGTTTGTTTAATAAAAAATGCCCTTGGTGACTAGTGGGTTCTCTGCCCCCTGAGAGGCCAGATTGGTGACAACACAAAGAAGGGTTTTCTCTCCCTGCTCTGAAGTGGTGGAGTTCACATCCCCCGCCCTGGGAAAGTAGTGCTGAATTTGTTGATGTTTTATCCTCCTAAGCCAGAGGGATAAAGGAGACAGTACGGCAGATCACACCCATGATTCATGCAAGCCACCAACTCACCATGCAGCACCTTGTGGTGCCATCCTTAAGGCTATCGCATCCAACCTGCCCCCTTCTGGGCAGACATGGTCAAGAAGCCCACTGTCAGCACTTTTTACCTAGCATAAATGCTGTCACTCTCGAAACCAAGAAGTGCCTGAAAGAAAAGTGGAGTAGTTAGGTCTTCACTACGTCTTCACTAGGTCTTCACTACGTCTTCACTACGTCTTCACTAGGTCTTCACTAGGTCTTCGCTAGGTCTTCGCTAGGTCATCGCTAGGTCTTCACTAGGCCTTCACTAGGTCTTCGCTAGGTCTTCACTAGGACTTCGCTAGGTCTTCGCTAGGTCTTCGCTAGGTCTTCGCTAGATCTTCTCTAGGTCTTCACTAGGCCATCACTAGGCCATCACTAGGTCTTCGCTAGATCTTCACTTGCTAAAAATCAAGGATTACTCCCAACTCAACACTCATCCAGCAAGTAGCAATACTCCTTAAATCCAGAAACTAGATGAAAACAGACGTCGTCAAGGAACACCTTGTCCAAAACTATTAACTTCCAGTGCATCCATGCACGGATGTCATCTAAAGAGAGCCCACTTTTTTGAAAGATTTACCTGTACCCCTTCACAATTGCATCTTTTTCTATTGTACAGCAAAAAATGTTTGCTTCACAAACACACACATAAACGTATTGTGTCCCCAACACAGTTTATTAAATATAGTCTCCCCATAACACTTTTTAAGCAAATCTCCTGCCAGATGCAATATTCTTTATTTCCATAAAAAGTTGAACATTGGTTTATTTTTTCCTCACAAGGCTTGGGGTGACAGGCAGCGTTGAGCTCAGGTACCTTGACTCAAAGACCCCTACAGAACAACCTCCAGACATAAGACTATGTTAGCCCCATTTATCTGACATAGCAATCAGAATATGAACAAATGTTGTTTATGTTAAAATCGATTGAGGGTTTTGCAGGCCTGGCTTGGAAACAACTGTGAAAGATTCATTTCCTGTTGTATTTTCTAAATGTTGCGTTGCATCGCAGCTTCCTATCTAAAGATGGTCCCTGTTGGAATGGAAGCCCGCCATCCTAGAAAGTATCATGTTTGTGGGCGGTGTCAAAGCTCGTGGAAGAGAGTAGCGTCACGTGAAGGAGAGTCGCGAAGTCCTTGAAGCCATCTTGGGCGGCTGCAGGTCACACTCTCCAGCTCACGCAATCATCCTACGCGTATGGAATGATTTGGGCGGTTTCATGCTCCGTTGAATGGGTGGTCATAGTTGTGATGCAGGACTTGATGTTGCAATGCTCTTTGTTGGGCCATCACTGTCCTTGATTCTTGGAAAAACAATGTCCTGTGATGAGTGCTGCAGACTCACTTCTGTTCAAGAGGAATCTCTTACTCTGGATTCTAATGAGAGCAAGTTGGAGATCTCTTCAATGAGATGCAGGCGCCTCACTATCCACAGAGCCCGTTGAGCGTGCGCTAAAAGCCATGGCTCACATTTGTCCTTTCGGCAGCCCAGGTGTTTGCTGGTTGTGATAATGGAGCCATAGGAAGAGAATCCAAAGATGTTCATGTATTGCTGGAAGAGAAGGGAATAGCCTTGTTCAAGATATTCTTAATGTAATTGACATAACATAGCATGGAACAGCAAGAGCCTCAGGACAAGAACGAATCTATGCAAATAACCCTGCACGGCTCTGCCTGGTTAGTAAATCTAGAGCCGTGCAAGATAGCGTAAGGCACTGCGTGCGTTACCCTGTGTTGTGAAAGCTTTCCGCGGGTGGAGCGAGGGTGTTTCTATGCATCCACCCATGGATTCAGAAGCATTCGCAGATTTACGAGGAACACTAAAGCTGGGAATGTGTCAACATACTACGCTATCCCACTAGATGCGTAATGAGGAGAAATATGTTCATTTCGCCTTGTTATTTTCTCTTCCTACATGTGCTGCATTCTTCAGCACACATAGGATGAGAAGTATGCCTCCGAGGATTGTTTTTGTGCAGAACGTTCCTCCTTCCTGCACAAAAACAATGCTGCCTGTACCGCAGGCAGCCTTGCACCATGGTTCAATGGTGCCTGCGTTGACGCATGGCAGCCACAAGTGCACCACTAGTGCAGAGAGAGCTGGTATGTGCCATATCTTGGTGAATATCACATATTTCTCTTCTCAGTTTGATGCAGCGTAGGACAGCGAGTTGTCTAGCTGCATTGCCGAGGCCTGACCATCAGTGCATCTCTCATCCAGCTGTGTCGGCATGTAATTCCCTGGCCGTTTTAAAACAATCGACTAAGATTCACACTACATAAATACCGCCAGTTACATCCAAAACAAAACATTTCTTTATTGAATTTGATTCTTACATCAAAGGTTTTGCGTCTGCTACCTTTTCAGCTGGTTGTAAATTGCTTGGTCTTCATGTTGTAAATCCTAGAAATGAAATAGGCAGCATTAAAGAGTAGACATGTCTCAGACGGTGGAAGATGAGCACCTCTGTGTCAGACCCTGTTCGGGAAATCATGGGCGAGCAGGGGGTAGTGGCCCATAGCTGTGGGGGCTCCGGTTGTTTACCTCAGATCTACCAGGGTCTGACCTGCTTTGACTCTGCACACTGGCCCAAGTACAAGCCCTTCAGCATTTGACTCTCAGTGGCAGCGATGGCAAGCATAATCCACACAAAACAGGAGGGGTGAGGGTAACGGACTCACCTACTCCGTACCCCCAGACAATACTTTTACACATCAGAAGGAGTAGGGAGTAATAAAAATGTCTCTGTCTAGTGGTGGCACATGCTGTGTGTCTAAATATTGCCCTCACTCACACAATTGTGTGACATGCTTCATCATAGGACTGCTACCAAACACCCCTGCGCATCCAACGTCTGGGGTGGAGCAATAGGGTAGGGTAAGACAAACACAACACAAAAGAGAAACAAATGATTTCCAAAGTCAGTGGGATCACCGGAAGTGAAAGTGCAGTGTAGATTAAAACTAGCTCGGAGGTGTCGCTGTGCCTATATTTATTCCTGGACCCTCCGGCCAGGATTAAAAACATGAAGGATGGTGGTGATTGGGAGATTTAATGTGCTCCTTATGCCCCTCCTTACTGCCAGGTTGCTGACATGCTTCGGCCGTGTGTCTGTGCCCCTCGGTTGGTGTCACGCCAGCCTTCTTCGGGACTCTGCCGGTGCCAGAATATCTGTGTGTCTCCCTCACCTCGTATTGAGATAAGAGGGTGTCAGAACCACTAGTTCTGGTCTCGAGGTATTCCCTCGACTGTGCTCGTGGATGTACGAGTTTACCCCTAAACCATGTTGAAAATGGCGAGCGGCAAGGAGAGACCCCCTGTAGTCACACTTACCTACACGGCGGGAGCAGGCAAGCAGTCGATGGGAGGAGCACCACCCTTGATGTAATTGTGATTACAGGGGGTCTCTCCTTGCCTCTCGCCATTTTCAACATGGTTTAGGGGTAAACTCGTACCTCCACGAGCACAGTCGAGGGAATACTTCGAGACCAGAACTAGCGGTTCTGACACCCACTTATCTCAATACGAGGTGAGGGAGACACACAGATATTCTGGCACCGGCAGAGTCCCGAAGAAGGCTGGCGTGACACCAACCTATGGGCACAGACACACGGCCGAAGCATGTCGACAACCTGGCAGTAAGGAGGGGCATAAGGAGCACATTAAATCTCCCAATCACCACCATCCTTCACGTTTTCAATCCTGGCCGGAGGGTCCAGGAATAAAGTATAGGCACAGCGACACCTTCGAGCTAGTTTTAGTCTACACTGCACTTTCGCTTCCAGTGATCCCAGTCACTCTGGAAATCATTTGTTTCTCTTTTGTGTTGTGTTTGTCTTCCCCTACCCTATTGCTCCACCCCAGGCATTGGCTGTGCAGGGGTGTTTGGTAGCAGCCCTATGATAAAGCATGTCACACAATTGTGTGAGTGAGGGCAGTATTTAGACACACAGCATGTGCCACCACTAGAAAGAGACATTTTTATTACTCCCTACTCCTTCTGGTGTGTAAAAGCGATGGCAAGCACTCACAGGCTTCTAAGGAAGGGTAGCGTGGGGTATAAAAGGCTTTGTATTAAAAATACACCCGAGAGACTAGAACCATGATAGAGCAGCGCAGTGCTTACCTCAGAAAAAAAGAGAAATAGTTCTGTACAGAGAAAAACTCAATACTACCCACTACACAAAGGTATCGGGTACTCGAAGCCTCCGGTACAGGACTATAGCTTCCTAGCAAGGATGCCTCCTCTGCCCAATCTACCTCCCATTCTCTAGGGTACACTGGGGCAGGTTTCAGCACAGCGCCAGCGCTCTGGGGCAGGTTTCAGCACAGCGGCAGCGCTCTGGGGCAGGTTTTAGCACAACGGCAGCGCTCTGGGGCAGGTTACAGCACAGCGGCAGTACACTGGGCAGGTTTCAGCACAGCGGCAGCGCTCTGGGGCAGGTTTCAGCACAGCGGCAGCGCTCTGGGGCAGGTTTCAGCACAGCAGCAGCGCTCTGGGGCAGGTTTCAGCACAGCGGCAGGGCTCTGGGGCAGGTTTCAACACAGCAGCAGCGCTCTGGGGCAGGGGTCAGCACAGCGGCAGCGCTCTGGGGCATGTTTCATCACAGCAGCAGCACTCTGGGGCAGGTTTCAGCACAGCGGCAGCGCTCTGGGGCAGGTTTCAGCACAGGGGCAGTGCTCTGGGGCAGGTTTCAGGACAGCAGCAGTGCTCTGGGGCAGGTTTCAGCACAGCAGCAGCGCTCTGGGGCGGATGTATGACGTTACAAAGCACACTTTTACAACGCATGCACTTACAACGCATTTTTTACAACGCATAATCCATTACAACGCATGACATTACAACGCATGACACTACAACGCATTTTAAAAAAATACCTTTACAACGCATTTCCATTACAACGCATACTACCTTTACAACGCATACCATTACAACGCATAATATTAAATTACATTTAAGGTAAGTATTAGATAGTATAGGGGTAAAAGTTACTTTTCTAACTCCAGGGGGTGCAACAGTAGGGTAAGTGTTGGATAGTATAGGGGTAAAAATTACTATTCTAACTCCAGGGGGTGCAACAGTGGGGTAATTGTTGGATAGTATAGGGGTAAAAATTACTATTCTAACTCCAGGGGGTGCAACAGTAGGGTAAGTGTTGGATAGTATAGGGGTAAAAATTACTATTCTAACTCCAGGGGGTGCAACAGTAGGGTAAGTGTTGGATAGTATAGGGGTAAAAATTACTATTCTAACTCCAGGGGGTGCAACAGTAGGGTAAGTGTTGGATAGTATAGGGGTAAAAATTACTATTCTAACTCCAGGGGGTGCAACAGTAGGGTAAGTGTTGGATAGTATAGGGGTAAAAATTACTATTCTAACTCCAGGGGGTGCAACAGTAGGGTAAGTGTTGGATAGAATAGGGGTAAAAATTACTATTCTAACTCCAGGGGGTGCAACAGTAGGGTAAGTGTTGGATAGTATAGGGGTAAAAATTACTATTCTAACTCCAGGGGGTGCAACAGTAGGGTAAGTGTTGGATAGTATAGGGGTAAAAATTACTATTCTAACTCCAGGGGGTGCAACAGTAGGGTAAGTGTTGGATAGTATAGGGGTAAAAATTACTATTCTAACTCCAGGGGGTGCATCAGTAGGGTAAGTGTTGGATAGTATATGGGTAAAAATTACTATTCTAACTCCAGGGGGTGCATCAGTAGGGTAAGTGTTGGACAGTATAGGGGTAAAAATTACTATTCTAATTCCAGGGGGTGCAACAGTAGGGTAAGTGTTGGATAGTGTAGTGTAATATTATGCGTTGTAATGGTATGCGTTGTAATGGTAGTATGCGTTGTAATGGAATGCGTTGTAAAGGTAGTTTTTCAAAATGCGTTGTAGTGTCATGCGTTGTAATGTCATGCGTTGTAATGGATTATGCGTTGTAAAAAATGCGTTGTAAAGGTAGTGCGTTGTAAAAGTTGCGTTGTAAAGGTTGTTCCCCCTCTGGGGCAGGTTTCAGCACAGCGGCAGTGGTCTGGGGCAGGTTTCAGCACAGCGGCAGCGCTCTGAGGCATGTTTCAGCACAGCATCAGCGCTCTGGGGCATGTTTCAGCACAGCGGCAGCGCTCTGGGGCAGGTTTCAGCACAGCGGCAGCGCTCTGAGGCATGTTTCAGCACAGCAGCAGCGCTCTGGGGCATGTTTCAGCACAGCGGCAGTGCTCTGGGGCAGGTTTCAGGACAGCAGCAGTGCTCTGGGGCAGGTTTCAGCACAGCGGCAGTGCTCTGGGGCAGGTTTCAGGACAGCGGCAGTGCTCTGGGGCAGGTTTCAGCACAGCGGCAGCGCTCTGGGGCAGGTTTCAGCACAGCGGCAGCGCTCTGGGGCAGGTTTCAGCACAGCAGCAGCACTCTGGGGCAGGTTTCAGCACAGCGGCAGCGCCCTGGGGCATGTTTCAACACAGCAGCAGCGCTCTGGGGCAGGTTTCAGCACAGCGGCAGCGCTCTGGGGCAGGTTTCAACACAGCGGCAGCAGTCTGGGGCAGGTTTCAGCACAGCGGCAGCGCTCTGGGGCATGTTTCATCACAGCAGCAGCACTCTGGGGCAGGTTTCAGCACAGCGGCAGTGCTCTGGGGCATGTTTCAGCACAGCGGCAGTGGTCTGGGGCAGGTTTCAGCACAGCGGCAGCGCTCAGGGGCATGTTTCAGCACAGCAGCAGCGCTCTGGGGCATGTTTCAGCACAGCGGCAGCGCTCTGGGGCAGGTTTCAGCACAGCGGCAGCGCTCTGGGGCAGGTTTCAACACAGCGGCAGCGCTCTGGGGCAGGGGTCAGCACAGCGGCAGCGCTCTGGGGCATGTTTCATCCCAGCAGCAGCACTCTGGGGCAGGTTTCAGCACAGCGGCAGCGCTCTGGGGCAGGTTTCAGCACAGTGGCAGTGCTCTGGGGCAGGTTTCAGGACAGCAGCAGTGCTCTGGGGCAGGTTTCAGCACAGCGGCAGCGCTCTGGGGCAGGTTTCAGCACAGCGGCAGTGGTCAGGGGCAGGTTTCAGCACAGCGGCAGCGCTCTGAGGCATGTTTCAGCACAGCAGCAGCGCTCTGGGGCATGTTTCAGCACAGCGGCAGCGCTCTGGGGCAGGTTTCAGCACAGTGGCAGCGTTCTGGGGCAGGTTTCAACACAGCGGCAGCGCTCTGGGGCAGGTTTCAGCACAGGGGCAGTGCTCTGGGGCAGGTTTCAGGACAGCAGCAGTGCTCTGGGGCAGGTTTCAGCACAGCGGCAGCGCTCTGGGGCGGATGTATGACGTTACAACGCACACTTTTACAACGCATGCACTTACAACGCATTTTTTACAACGCATAATCCATTACAACGCATGACATTACAACGCATGACACTACAACGCATTTTTAAAAAATACCTTTACAACGCATTTCCATTACAACGCATACTACCTTTACAACGCATACCATTACAACGCATAATATTAAATTACATTTAAGGTAAGTATTAGATAGTATAGGGGTAAAAGTTACTTTTCTAACTCCAGGGGGTGCAACAGTAGGGTAAGTGTTGGATAGTATAGGGGTAAAAATTACTATTCTAACTCCAGGGGGTGCAACAGTGGGGTAATTGTTGGATAGTATAGGGGTAAAAATTACTATTCTAACTCCAGGGGGTGCAACAGTAGGGTAAGTGTTGGATAGTATAGGGGTAAAAATTACTATTCTAACTCCAGGGGGTGCAACAGTAGGGTAAGTGTTGGATAGTATAGGGGTAAAAACTACTATTCTATCTCCAGGGGGTGCAACAGTAGGGTAAGTGTTGGATAGTATAGGGGTAAAAATTACTATTCTAACTCCAGGGGGTGCAACAGTAGGGTAAGTGTTGGATAGTATAGGGGTAAAAATTACTATTCTAACTCCAGGGGGTGCAACAGTAGGGTAAGTGTTGGATAGAATAGGGGTAAAAATTACTATTCTAACTCCAGGGGATGCAACAGTAGGGTAAGTGTTGGATAGTATAGGGGTAAAAATTACTATTCTAAATCCAGGGGGTGCAACAGTAGGGTAAGTGTTGGATAGTATAGGGGTAAAAATTACTATTCTAACTCCAGGGGGTGCAACAGTAGGGTAAGTGTTGGATAGTATAGGGGTAAAAATTACTATTCTAACTCCAGGGGGTGCATCAGTAGGGTAAGTGTTGGATAGTATATGGGTAAAATGTACTATTCTAACTCCAGGGGGTGCATCAGTAGGGTAAGTGTTGGACAGTATAGGGGTAAAAATTACTATTCTAACTCCAGGGGGTGCAACAGTAGGGTAAGTGTTGGATAGTGTAGTGTAATATTATGCGTTGTAATGGTATGCGTTGTAATGGTAGTATGCGTTGTAATGGAATGCGTTGTAAAGGTAGTTTTTAAAAATGCGTTGTAGTGTCATGCGTTGTAATGTCATGCGTTGTAATGGATTATGCGTTGTAAATAATGCGTTGTAAAGGTAGTGCGTTGTAAAAGTTGCGTTGTAAAGGTTGTTCCCCCTCTGGGGCAGGTTTCAGCACAGCGGCAGTGGTCTGGGGCAGGTTTCAGCACAGCGGCAGCACTCTGAGGCATGTTTCAGCACAGCAGCAGCGCTCTGGGGCATGTTTCAGCACAGCGGCAGCGCTCTGGGGCAGGTTTCAGCACAGCGGCAGCGCTCTGGGGCAGGTTTCAACACAGCGGCAGCGCTCTGGGGCAGGTTTCAGGACAGCAGCAGTGCTCTGGGGCAGGTTTCAGCACAGCGGCAGCGCTCTGAGGCATGTTTCAGCACAGCATCAGCGCTCTGGGGCATGTTTCAGCACAGCGGCAGCGCTCTGGGGCAGGTTTCAACACAGCGGCAGCGCTCTGGGGCAGGTTTCAGCACAGTGGCAGTGCTCTGGGGCAGGTTTCAGGACAGCAGCAGTGCTCTGGGGCAGGGGTCAGCACAGCAGCAGCACTCTGGGGCAGGTTTCAGCACAGCGGCAGTGGTCTGGGGCAGGTTTCAGCACAGTGGCAGTGCTCTGGGGCAGGTTTCAGGACAGCAGCAGTGCTCTGGGGCAGGTTTCAGCACAGCGGCAGTGCTCTGGTCAGGTTTCAGGACAGCAGCAGTGCTCTGGGGCAGGTTTCAGCACAGCGGCAGCGCTCTGGGGCAGGTTTCAGCACAGCGGCAGCGCTCTGGGGCAGGTTTCAGCACAGCGGCAGCGCCCTGGGGCATGTTTCAGCACAGCAGCAGCGCTCTGGGGCAGGTTTCAGCACAGCGGCAGCGCTCTGCGGCAGGTTTCAGCACAGCGGCAGCGCTCTGGGGCAGGTTTTAGCACAGCGGCAGCACTCTGAGGCAGGTTTCAGCACAACGGCAGCGCTCTGGGGCAGGTTACAGCACAGCGGCAGTGCACTGGGCAGGTTTCAGCACAGCAGCAGCGCTCTGGGGCAGGTTTCAGCACAGCGGCAGCGCTCTGGGGCAGGTTTCAGCACAGCGGCAGCGCTCTGGGGCATGTTTCAGCACAGCGGCAGCGCTCTGGGGCATGTTTAAGCACAGCGGCAGTGGTCTGGGGCAGGTTTTAGCACAGCGGCAGCACTCTGAGGCAGGTTTCAGCACAGCGGCAGTGGTCTGAGGCAGGTTTCAGCACAGCGGCAGTTCACTGGGCAGGTTTCAGCACAGCGGCAGCGCTCTGGGGAAGGTTTTAGCACAGCGGCAGCACTATGAGGCAGGTTTCAGCACAGCGGCAGTGGTCTGGGGCAGGTTTCAGCACAGCGGCAGTGCTCTGGGGCAGGTTTCAGGACAGCAGCAGTGCTCTGGGGCAGGTTTCAGCACAGCGGCAGCGCTCTGGGGCAGGTTTCAGCACAGCGGCAGTGGTCTGGGGCAGGTTTCAGCACAGCGGCAGCGCTCTGAGGCATGTTTCAGCACAGCATCAGCGCTCTGGGGCATGTTTCAGCACAGCGGCAGCGCTCTGGGGCAGGTTTCAGCACAGTGGCAGCGCTCTGAGGCATGTTTCAGCACAGCAGCAGCGCTCTGGGGCATGTTTCAGCACAGCGGCAGTGCTCTGGGGCAGGTTTCAGGACAGCAGCAGTGCTCTGGGGCAGGTTTCAGCACAGCGGCAGTGCTCTGGGGCAGGTTTCAGGCCAGCGGCAGTGCTCTGGGGCAGGTTTCAGCACAGCGGCAGCGCTCTGGGGCAGGTTTCAGCACAGCGGCAGCGCTCTGGGGCAGGTTTCAGCACAGCAGCAGCACTCTGGGGCAGGTTTCAGCACAGCGGCAGCGCCCTGGGGCATGTTTCAGCACAGCAGCAGCGCTCTGGGGCAGGTTTCAGCACAGCGGCAGCGCTCTGGGGCAGGTTTCAACACAGCGGCAGCAGTCTGGGGCAGGTTTCAGCACAGCGGCAGCGCTCTGGGGCATGTTTCATCACAGCAGCAGCACTCTGGGGCAGGTTTCAGCACAGCGGCAGCGCTCTGGGGCAGGTTTCAGCACAGCGGCAGTGGTCTGGGGCAGGTTTCAGCACAGCGGCAGCGCTCAGGGGCATGTTTCAGCACAGCAGCAGCGCTCTGGGGCATGTTTCAGCACAGCGGCAGCGCTCTGGGGCAGGTTTCAGCACAGCGGCAGCGCTCTGGGGCAGGTTTCAACACAGCGGCAGCGCTCTGGGGCAGGGGTCAGCACAGCGGCAGCGCTCTGGGGCATGTTTCATCACAGCAGCAGCACTCTGGGGCAGGTTTCAGCACAGCGGCAGCGCTCTGGGGCAGGTTTCAGCACAGTGGCAGTGCTCTGGGGCAGGTTTCAGGACAGCAGCAGTGCTCTGGGGCAGGTTTCAGCACAGCGGCAGCGCTCTGGGGCAGGTTTCAGCACAGCGGCAGTGGTCTGGGGCAGGTTTCAGCACAGCGGCAGCGCTCTGAGGCATGTTTCAGCACAGCAGCAGCGCTCTGGGGCATGTTTCAGCACAGCGGCAGCGCTCTGGGGCAGGTTTCAGCACAGTGGCAGCGTTCTGGGGCAGGTTTCAACACAGCGGCAGCGCTCTGGGGCAGGTTTCAGCACAGTGGCAGTGCTCTGGGGCATGTTTCAGGACAGCAGCAGTGCTCTGGGGCAGGTTTCAGGACAGCAGCAGTGCTCTGGGGCAGGTTTCAGCACAGCGGCAGTGCTCTGGGGCAGGTTTCAGTACAGCAGCAGTGCTCTGGGGCAGGTTTCAGCACAGCGGCAGCGCTCTGGGGCAGGTTTCAGCACAGCGGCAGCGCTCTGGGGCAGGTTTCAGCACAGCAGCAGCACTCTGGGGCAGGTTTCAGCACAGCGGCAGCGCCCTGGGGCATGTTTCAGCACAGCAGCAGCGCTCTGGGGCAGGTTTCAGCACAGCGGCAGCGCTCTGGGGCAGGTTTCAACACAGCGGCAGCAGTCTGGGGCAGGTTTCAGCACAGCGGCAGCGCTCTGGGGCATGTTTCATCAGAGCAGCAGCACTCTGGGGCAGGTTTCAGCACAGCGGCAGCGCTCTGGGGCAGGTTTCAGCACAGCGGCAGTGGTCTGGGGCAGGTTTCAACACAGCGGCAGCGCTCTGGGGCATGTTTCAGCACAGCAGCAGCGCTCTGGGGTATGTTTCAGCACAGCAGCAGCGCTCTGGGGCAGGTTTCAGCACAGCGGCAGTGCTCTGGGGCAGGTTTCAACACAGCGGCAGCGCTCTGGGGCAGGTTTCAGCACAGTGGCAGTGCTCTGGGGCAGGTTTCAGGACAGCAACAGTGCTCTGGGGCAGGGGTCAGCACAGCAGCAGCACTCTGGGGCAGGTTTCAGCACAGCAGCAGTGGTCTGGGGCAGGTTTCAGCACAGTGGCAGTGCTCTGGGGCAGGTTTCAGGACAGCAGCAGTGCTCTGGGGCAGGTTTCAGCACAGCGGCAGTGCTCTGGTCAGGTTTCAGGACAGCAGCAGTGCTCTGGGGCAGGTTTCAGCACAGCGGCAGCGCTCTGGGGCAGGTTTCAGCACAGCGGCAGCGCTCTGGGGCAGGTTTCAGCACAGCGGCAGCGCCCTGGGGCATGTTTCAGCACAGCAGCAGCGCTCTGGGGCAGGTTTCAGCACAGCGGCAGCGCTCTGCGGCAGGTTTCAGCACAGCGGCAGCGCTCTGGGGCAGGTTTTAGCACAGCGGCAGCACTCTGAGGCAGGTTTCAGCACAACGGCAGCGCTCTGGGGCAGGTTACAGCACAGCGGCAGTGCACTGGGCAGGTTTCAGCACAGCAGCAGCGCTCTGGGGCAGGTTTCAGCACAGCGGCAGCGCTCTGGGGCAGGTTTCAGCACAGCGGCAGCGCTCTGGGGCATGTTTCAGCACAGCGGCAGCGCTCTGGGGCATGTTTAAGCACAGCGGCAGTGGTCTGGGGCAGGTTTTAGCACAGCGGCAGCACTCTGAGGCAGGTTTCAGCACAGCGGCAGTGGTCTGAGGCAGGTTTCAGCACAGCGGCAGTTCACTGGGCAGGTTTCAGCACAGCGGCAGCGCTCTGGGGAAGGTTTTAGCACAGCGGCAGCACTATGAGGCAGGTTTCAGCACAGCGGCAGTGGTCTGGGGCAGGTTTCAGCACAGCGGCAGTGCACTGGGCAGGTTTCAGCACAGCGGCAGTGCTCTGAGGCATGTTTCATCACAGCAGCAGCACTCTGGGGCAGGTTTCAGCACAGCGGCAGCGCTCTGGGGCAGGTTTCAGCACAGTGGCAGTGGTCTGGGGCAGGTTTTAGCACAGAGGCAGCGCTCTGGGGCAGGGGTCAGCACAGCGGCAGCGCTCTGGGGCATGTTTCATCACAGCAGCAGCACTCTGGGGCAGGTTTCAGCACAGCGGCAGCGCTCTGGGGCAGGTTTCAGCACAGCGGCAGCGCTCTGAGGCAGGTTTCAACACAGCAGCAGCGCTCTGGGGCAGGGGTCAGCACAGCGGCAGCGCTCTGGGGCATGTTTCATCACAGCAGCAGCACTCTGGGGCGGGTTTCAGCACAGTGGCAGTGCTCTGGGGCAGGTTTCAGGACAGCAGCAGTGCTCTGGGGCAGGGGTCAGCACAGCGGCAGCGCTCTGGGGCAGGTTTCAGCACAGCAGCAGCACTCTGGGGCAGGTTTCAGCACAGCAGCAGCACTCTGGGGCAGGTTTCAGCACAGTGGCAGTGCTCTGGGGCAGGTTTCAGGACAGCAGCAGTGCTCTGGGGCAGGTTTCAGCACAGCGGCAGTGGTCTGGAGCAGGTTTCAGTGCAGCGGCAGCACTCTGGGGCAGGTTTCAGCACAGTGGCAGTGGTCTGGAGCAGGTTTCAGCGCAGTGGCAGTGCACTGGGGCAGGTTTCAGCACAGCGGCAGCACTCTGGGGCATGTTTCAGCACAGCGGCAGCGCTCTGGGGCAGGTTTCAGCACAGCAGCAGCACTCTGGGGCAGGTTTCAGCACAGTGGCAGCGCTCTGGGGCAGGTTTCAGCACAGCAGCAGCGCTCTGGGGCATGTTTCAGCACAGCGGCAGCGCTCTGGGGCAGGTTTCAGCACAGTGGCAGTGGTCTGGAGCAGGTTTCGCCCCAGAGCGCCAGCGCTCTGGGGCATGTTTCAACACAGCAGCAGCGCTCTGGAACATGTTTCAGCACAGCAGCAGCGCTCTGGGGCTTGTTTCAGCACAGCGGCAGCGCTCTGGGGAATGTTTCAGCACAGCGGCAGTGCTCTGGGGCAGGTTTCAGCACAGCGGCAGCGCTCTGGGGCAGGTTTCAACGCAGCGGCAGCGCTCTGGGGCATGTTTCAGCACAGCGGCAGCGCTCTGGGGCAGGTTTCAACGCAGCTGCAGCACTCTGGGGCAGGTTTCAGCACAGTGGCAGTGGTCTGGAGCAGGTTTCAACACAGCGGCAGCGCTCTGGGGCAGGTTTCAGCACAGCGGCAGCGCTCTGGGGCAGGTTTCAACGCAGCGGCAGCGCTCTGGGGCAGGTTTCAGCACAGCGGCAGCGCTCTGGGGCAGGTTTCAGCACAGCAGTAGCGCTCTGGGGCATGTTTCAGCACAGCGGCAGCGCTCTGGGGCAGGTTTCAGCACAGTGGCAGTGGTCTGGAGCAGGTTTCAGCACAGCGGCAGCGGTCTGTGGCAGGTTTCAACACAGCAGCAGCGCTCTGGAACATGTTTCAGCACAGCAGCAGCGCTCTGGGGCATGTTTCAGCACAGCGGCAGCGCTCTGGGCCAGGGGGCAGCACAGCGGCAGCGCTCTGGGACAGGTTTCAGCACAGTGGCAGTGCTCTGGGGCAGGTTTCAACGCAGAGGCAGCGCTCTGGGGCAGGTTTCAGCACAGCGGCAGCGCTCTGGGGCAGGTTTCAGCACTGTGGCAGTGGTCTGGAGCAGGTTTCAGCACAGCGGCAGCGCTCTGGGGCAGGTTTCAGCACTGTGGCAGTGGTCTGGAGCAGGTTTCAGCACAGCGGCAGCGCTCTGGGGCAGGTTTCAGCACAGCGGCAGCGCTCTGGGGCAGGTTTCAGCACAGCGGCAGCGCTCTGGGGCAGGTTTCAACGCAGCAGCAGCGCTCTGGGGCATGTTTCAGCACAGCGGCAGCGCTCTGGGGCAGGTTTCAACGCAGCGGCAGCACTCTGGGGCAGGTTTCAGCACAGCGGCAGCGCTCTGGGACAGGTTTCAACGCAGCGGCAGCACTCTGGGGCAGGTTTCAGCACAGTGGCAGTGGTCTGGAGCAGGTTTCAACACAGCGGCAGCGCTCTGGGGCAGGTTTCAGCACAGCGGCAGCGCTCTGGGGCAGGTTTCAACGGAGCGTCAGCGCTCTGGGGCAGGTTTCAGCACAGCGGCAGCACTCTGGGGCAGGTTTCAGCACAGCGGCAGCGGTCCGGGGCAGGTTTCAGCACAGTGGCAGCGCTCTGCGGCATGTTTCAGCGCAGCGGCAGCGCTCTGGGGCAGGTTTCAGCGTAGCGGCAGCGCTCTGGGCCAAGTTTCAGCACAGCGGCAGCGCTCTGGGGCAGGTTTCAGCACAGCGGCAGTGCTCCCTCCTTTGGTCAGGTAGACAGGTGCTTAATTTTGTAAAACAACAAGTGCCAGGGCTCTCGTCAGGCTGCCACTGCAGCTTGCAGTACACACTGGCCTGGCCTTGCTGCCAATGATGGTAACAACACAACTACTAACCATCACACTCCTGCGAGTGTGACAATTTGGACTATTTCAGGCACCCAAAGCTGTAAGAATGGCTTGCGCAGCAGCTAATAGCAATTTTTATGAATATTCAATTAATAATTTTGTGTTGTTGTTGTCATCTCTAAATTAGACAGACAGCGCCACCTTGTGGCAGGCGGTCACAAGCGCCGGTGTTAATAATTAAGTGCTAGTGCCGAGCACCTGAAACCACCGGCCCAAATTATGCACTGCCAGCTGCAAGCATTCAGTCTCTTAATGTTTGTCTCATCTGCAATCTGGGTCGGTGGAAGCCTTCACTCTGGCCTTCGGCTCGTCAGTCCAGGTCCTTGCTTGGTCAGGAAAGACTCTCAGGCTGCAGGTGCATTGTGTGGCTGCTCCATTCCTTTCAAGCAGATGCCGGTCGAGCAGCAGTGTCCGAAGGCAGTGGCAGGTGTGCAGTGTTGCAGCTGCCTTCATTCAGTGGCCCTACTCAGGGCACTTAGCATCTCCTAGGCCCACAGGTGGGAGTATTGCCTTCTGGTTGAGACATCAACTCAAACCCTGGGTCCTCCCTGATCGAAGGCTGTGAACTGGTCCATTTTATGACTGCAGGTCCAAAGATGGTAGCCGAGTCCCTTTATGGTGCCTTAGGGCGGGAGAGGTGGCTTGGTGCAATAAGGCACAGCGCCTCAGCAGTCACACACTTACTCTGGCACACAGTGGCAAGTGCGTCTGGGCAGCAGCTCACTTCGAGCAGTGCAGTCCGCACGGGCACACAATTGTGCAAGTTACTCAAGGCTAGCCACAACACAATTCCTTTCAGCCACACTTGGGTCACGGGTTACATGGGTTTCTTCTTCAGTGAGGCAGAGTGCTCAGGAACACTTGGGGCAAGTGCCTCTGCTGTGACAGCAAAGTCAATTCAGATTCTTTTGGCAACTGCCCCGATTCAGCAACAGTGCCCTCTTCAGCGGCAGGCACTGCTCAGGCACCCTTCAGGGCAAGTGCCATCATCGATACAGCAATGCTGGTGAGGTGATGCACTTGGGCATACTTCAGTGCTGTGACTCCTCTGCTGTGGTGATAGTGACTGGCTATCAGAGAGGAGACCAGCAATTATGCTTCCAGGAGTCTCTATTATGGGAGCCACAGCAGCAAACTCAACTACTGTTGCTGTCTCCTCCTTCACGGGTGGCTCGCTCCTTCCCTCTTCCTCCAGGCAGGATCCTCCATTCTGTCTAGGACAAGAAGCAGGTGAATGTCTCCTCAGCTCTGTGGAGATGGCTGTCAGGCACTAGTCCTGGTAGAGCAATGAAGCACCCCCTTCCTTCGTGACGGAGAATTTGGAACGGGATCAAGTGGGTAAGCAGCTCCCACTCCTATAAAGGTAAAAAGATGCATGTTCTCTGTCTGCACTTTCAGAACGGGTTTGGGTCGGTTCTTCCTTCATGAGTCCTTCCCACTCTGTTTGGGTCAGTTCTTCTTTCATGTGTCCTTCTCACACTGTTTGGGACGGTTCTTCTTTCATGTGTCCTTCTCACACTGTTTGGGTCGGTTCTTCTTTCATGTGACCTTCTCACACTGTTTGGGTCGGTTCTTCTGTCATGTGTCCTTCTCACACTGTTTGGGTCAGTTCTACTTTCATGTGTCCTCGTCACACTGTTTGGGTCGGTTCTTCCTTCATGTGTCCTTCTCAATGTGTCTGTTGGACTTGGCCCTTCTGGCAGGTTCACCCCTGAACTTGTTGCATTAAGCTCTGACATATTGGTAGTGATTTTTGGCCTCTGCGCACTTTACCACTGTGGCCCAGTGTAAAGTGTGTGTGCTCTCTGAGTGCATGTGGTGAGATAGGCCTGCCCTCCCATAGGAATGCATGGGGGATATGTGTGTCCATGGTAATTCCTGATGTGAGAGGAGTGCAGGGTCAAGTTTAGTATGTGTGAACTCGCAAGAATCAATGCTGCGCAATGATGTGCGCGGATTTATTATAACTATAGGAGAAGTGCCACTTCTAGAGGTTGGCATGTCTGTGTGCTGTATGATGTGAATTGCCTGTCTGAGTTTGAGTGACAGGCCTGGGGAATTCCAGGAGCCAGGGTGAGTCAGCCCAGTGGTGAATAGGGAGATCAGCAGCTAGATGGGAGGGAGGAGTTGCACCTGGGACCTGAATAGGGATGGGCCTTCCCTCCACAATGCTGGCTCCACCCCCCGTGGTGCATCTGATGTCCCTAGCCTGCCCTGTGAATAGGGAGAGGGGCTGAGCAAAACAAAGTGCTCCAGAACCAGTTGTAACTGGTTCTCCCCTTGCCCTACAGTTTGGGACAAAGAAAATGTTGTATAAATATAGGGGCTGGGACCCCATGAAAAGGTTCAGTGTGCTAATCCTACTGGGGCGTGCTGCTGCTGGGGCCCAGGGGAGGGCTGGCCTCCCTGGGCCCTGCATTGCCCTTCATTCCTAAGGACTTATTATTTTTGATTGCTGAGGACTTGTGCTTTTGGAGCTAGGGCTCCTTGCGCCCTGTGAGCGCTTTGCTTTTTATATTCCATGGCCTTGAGGACTGGGACTGCATCTAGCGCCTCGTGTGCGCTTTCTTTCAATTTCCCTAGGAGAGGGGAGTGCTAGAGCCTCGCAGCGTCAAGCTGCCCATCGCTCCGGAGGGAATCCCCAGCGTAGGGATTCCCCCCACATTGCCGTAATCGAGTGGGTGCCACCCCGCATCATGGTCGCATTTCTGATTTATTTCCTTTCGCGGGTGCCCACCCCGCTTTTTGTTTGATTTCTATGGCGGGTGCCCACCCCGCTTATGGCACCGACAAGAGGTCACCGCCGCAGCCCGAGTGCAGAGGGGAAATCTCCGGGCCGCTGCCAGACACGACCCGGAAGTCAGGCGAAGCTGCCTGATGCAGGGCGGAGTTTCCGGAGCCTCGCGGGCACCATTTCCGCCTTCCCCCGGTAGCTGAAGGAAGGGGGAAGGCGTCCCAGAAGAGAAGAACTGCGTCGCGGGGCTCCCGTGAGGAGAGGGAAGCCCCGCATATGATGAGAGGAGTCCCGGGTCCCAGGAGGGGGCCCGGGTGAAGAGGAGAGTCCCACCGCATTGAGGAGTGAGCCGGTAAGTGTTGGCTCTTCGTGTGGGGCCTGCTGGGAGCACAGATTCTGAGCTGCCCCGTTTTGGCAGTGGGCCACTCCAACATGCCCTCTCCCGTGTGTGTGCCGGATGAGGCAGAGAGTCCGAGCGGCCCCGTCTGTCAGCGGGCCGCTCCAACGTGGGCATAGTGGTTTTCAGAGTCTACATGGCTACAATGCTGGGGGTCAAGTTATTTTTAGTGCATGATTGCTCAGAGCCCCGTGTGGCTCCCACGATGGCCATAATTGTTTTAGACGGCCCCAGAGGGACCCAGGCTTGTTCCCCTGTTGTGCGGTCACCCTTCACAGCTGCCCCGCTTGCGAGAGGGCAGCTGCAACGTTCTTGGGCACATGGGTTGGAAGGCCACCGTGAGTGCCAGTGCCCACATTGTGATTCAACGGCTGTGCAGCAATTAGTGCCAGCTGCGCCATTTAGGCCTCCTTTTTGATATTTACAGCTGCCCAGCAGGTAGTGGGCAGCTGCAACGTTTAGGCTTGCGCAGTGGCGCACCCTTGACTTTCACTGCTTTGCCAGCGCGCCCTGACATGTGGGACATAGGGCATTTGAGCCCTTGTTTGAGATGGCCGGTTGGCCAGGGGGGGGGGCTGTTGGGATCGTAGGGCGCCAGGCCCTAATGTGATTTTGGTGCTAGGAAATGAAATTCCTGTAGTATGATTTGCGCACCCTGTGTTGATGCCTCTAAATGTGATTCATGATTATGAGGTTGGTTTGCATATGATGGTTTATGCTAGTGAGAATTATTCCCTAAGGTAGTTATGCTTACGAAGTTAGGGTCTAATGTGTTTAGACTTGTGAGAGAAGTGCATAATGTGTTTATGCTGATGAGGTTGGCGAACAATGTGTTTGGCGCCTAATGGGATACTGTGCATAACGTGGTTTATGTTACAGGCTGATGCTAAGTGAAGTGATTACCAGTAGTACTGGTTGTGTTCTATGTTTATGCTAAATTCTACATTTACTAAGTTCACTTTGTGATGGTACTGACAGTGGTCCAGTGGGCCCTGTCAGGTGTAAATTATCCCTTGTAAATATTGTCCAGTGCCAGGTGGCACAGTGTATAATATATGCGTACTATTCTAAGGTGTTATGATAATACAAAGGCTATTTTTATATATAACCTTGTGTGGAGTTTCTTTTGTGGTGGGCCTGGGATGTTGTTGCTGGGTCCGTGCACAAATGCTTTACACCTTGCCTCCGGTATAAGCCTGACTGCTCGTGCCAAGCTACCAAGGGGGTGAGCAGGGGTTATCTTTGGCATGTAACTTCCTTGCCCTGACTAGAGTGGTGGTTTCTGCCTGGCTTTGGCGCATGCCCCTTAGCCAGCCAGAAAGCTCATTTCTAACATTGGTGATCAGCGGTGGGATTAGGACTTGCATTTGCTCAGTACCACAGTGACAACTGGCTACACTACAAAACTCTGCATTTTAGATAGTCACATGGAAAGGGATTATTGTTCTAAGTTTGTTTTAAGTGTCATTTCTGTGGAAATGTGTTTCTTGTGCACTTTGAGTTGGGTGTCCTGCCAAGGACAGAAACCAGAAAATCTGGAGGAGAGACTGCTCTTGAGCCATTGCACTGGTTCCTGGGTTGGCCTACAGTGGGGACTTAATTGGTATGGAGTCACTAGCTCGGGAGGGTAGATCATCCCCTAAGTGCAGTGTGTTTTCTGGATTCACCAGTAGGGGTGGGATCCAGTGGTGGCAGCAGAAGTGTGTGTGTCCAGTGCATGAAGTCCCATTCCCAGCTCCCAGAGGGTGGTACCTGGTGCCCGTAAGGGGGGTGCAGGTTGAGATTCAGGGGCAGTAGATACTGTCTCACCAGTCTTGTGGGGGGAGTGTGGATGAGTGATGTGTGGCGCTGATCGATTGGGTGTGAGTTTTCTGAAATAAGGAGCTTACATGGGGGAGTGACCCTAGAGAAATGGTGCAGGTGTCTTCCAACCCAGGGTGGTGGAAGATGTCCAGAGTTAGGTGCCCTCACAATGAAAAGGTTGCAAGGCCCCACATCATGTCCTGCGAGGAAGGTGTGCGACTGGGCCGTATTCCGAGCCTCAACCTGTCTCCGACACTGGATGGTTCTTAGAAGGAACACCACGTTGGGTGCCTAGTCTGTCTGGTTGGACTGTTTTTTTTGGGGGGATCGCCCTGTGTTAGGTGATTGGGGAGTGATTCCAAAAGGAGTGGCTGAGGTGTCTTCCAGCCCAGAGTTGTGGAAGAGGTTCAGGGTAACCCAGCTAGGTCCCGGTATAGTGAGAGGGTTGCCAGGCCCCACATCACATCCTGTGAGGAAGGTGAGCGACTGGGCCGTATTCCGAGCCTCAACCCGTCTCAGGACCTGGATGGTTTCTTCAGGGAACACCAGGTTGGGAGCCTAGTCTGTACTAATAAGTCATTTGAGGGGGATCTTCCCGTGTTCTAGGATCGGAAGAGGCATTTGGGTGTGATCACTTTAAGAACCAAGAAGAAACTTTTGTTGGGTAGAGGAACCAGATGAAACTAAGGAGAGGCTATCCCTGAAACTGGGGGAAGTGGCCTGCAGCGGTTGCCTGACTGCCCAAGAAGGGAGAAAGGAGCTGTGTGTGTACTTAATTTTCAACTTGTGTAAGATCTCCCAGTGTCTAGAGGACGCGGAGTGTCTGTAATCAGAGCTCCAGCAGTCCTAGTGTGTGGCAGTACTGCTCCAGTTTGGAGGGTGCAGAAGTCCAGATTGAGGGGTGAGAGGGGAAGGGAGTCCCCAGTGGGAACCAGTAGGCCAGGAACCAGCCGGGCGGGCTGAGTCGCCACTGAGTGACCATGGTGATGCCACTTCTGTCCTGGGGAATCTGCACGCACTGTCAGATGGACAGGAGGTCGTGAGATCTGCACCAGGCAGACTGTCACACGACACATTAGTGATGTGTCACCCTCGGGGAGCATGCGTGCTCCCCGTGAAGTCCTGGTTCGCCGGGCATCTGACCAAAGGGTACGTCCCTCGGTTGGGGAGCCAGTAGTCGGTGTTTCCGGATCTGGGCGTGAAGGCAGCTGTAGTCCTGAGGGCAGGTGCGGCTCATCTTAAGTGAAGAGACCCTGCTCTACAGTGGAAGGGGGTGCAGAGGGAGGGAATCCTTGCCTCTAACCCCGTGGATCCCAGGTGGTAGACCAGTTGATGGAGAGAGGTCCTGAACTGGTGGGAGAGTTGTGTTCTGGTGGGTGCCTCCCTGGGAGGGTGCGGCACCCCAGAAGTAGAGGTAGGGTGGGGTATTCTTGCCCGTGACCTCTGGTCAGCCTGAGGGTGCGGACCCTAGGTTGAAGGATCAGTAGTAGTTTGGAACTACACTGAGAGGGAGAGTGGAGAATGGCTATTGGATGCCAGGGGTTACTGCCCCCCACTCTGTGCTTGGCAAGGACCAGTGGTATCTGGGTGGCCTAGGGCCTGGTCCTGGCCATGGACAACTAGGGAGCACCGGTGTGGTAGCCTAGTTGGGCCTGCAAGTTTTTTTTTTTCAAAGAGAACCACGTTGATTCAGAGTGGCGTAGAACCGGAGGGTGTCCCTGCAGTGAGGGTCCGGGTACGTGTTCTATCGCCCAAAGCAGGAAAGACCATCACGGTGGTGATTGGTCTGCCCTGCGTTTTGGCTGGAAGGGGGTTGTGTTGGACTTGGCCCTTCTGGCAGGTTCACCCCGAAACTTGTTGCATTAAGCTCTCTAACATATTGGTAGTGATTTTTGGCCTCTGCGCACTTTACCACTGTGGCCCAGTGTAAAGTGCGTGTGCTCTCTGAGTGCATGTGGTGAGATAGGCCTGCCCTCCCATAGGAATACATGGGGGATATGTGTGTCCATGGTAATTCCTGATGTGAGAGGAGTGCAGGGTCAAGTTTAGTATGTGTGAACTCGCAAGAATAAATGCTGCGCAATGATGTGCGCGGATTTATTATAACTATAGGAGAAGTGCCACTTCTAGAGGTTGGCATGTCTGTGTGCTGTATGATGTGAATTGCCTGTCTGGAGTTTGAGTGACAGGACTGGGGAATTCCAGGAGCCAGGGTGAGTCAGCCCAGTGGTGAATAGGGAGATCAGCAGCTAGATGGGAGGGAGGAGTTGCACCTGGGACCTGAATAAGGCTGGGCCTTCCATAAGCAATGCTGGCTCCACCCCTGTGGTGCGTCTGATGTCCCTAGCCTGCCCTGTGAATAGGGAGAGGGGCTGAACAAAACAAAGTGCTCCAGAGCCAATTTTAACTGGTTCTCCCCTTGCCCTACAGTTTGTGACAAAGAAAATGTTGTATAAATATAGGGGCTGTGACCCCAAGAAAAGGTTTAGTGTGCTGATCCTACTGGGGCGTGCTGCTGCTGGGGCCCAGGGGAGGGCTGGCCTCCCTGGGCCTTGCATTGCCCTTCATTCCTAAGGACTTATTATTTTTGATTGCTGAGGACTTGTGCTTTTGGGGCTAGGGCTCCTTGCGCCCTGTGAGCGCTTTGCTTTTTATATTCCATGGCCTTGAGGACTGGGACTGCATATAGCGCCTCGTGTGCGCTTTTCTTTCAATTCCCCTAGGAGAGGGGAGTGCTAGAGCCTCGCAGCGTCAAGCTGCCCATCGCTCCGGAGGGAATTCCCAGCATAGGTATTCCCCCCACATTGCCGTAATCGAGCGGGTGCCACCCCACGCCATGGCCGCATTTCTGATTTATTTCCTTTCGCGGGTGCCCACCCCGCTTTTTGTTTGATTTCTATGGCGGGTGCCCACCCCGCTTATGGCACCGACAAGAGGTCACCGCCGCAGCCCGAGTGCAGAGGGTAAATCTCCGGGCTGCTGCCAGACGCGACCCGGAAGTCAGGCGAAGCTGCCTGATGCAGGGCGGAGTTTCCGGAGCCTCGCGGAAGGAAGGGGGAGGGCGTCCCAGAAGAGAAGAACTGCGTCGTGGGGCTCCCGTGAGGAGAGGGAAGCCTCGCATATGATGAGAGGAGTCCCGGGTCCCAGGAGGGGGCCCGGGTGAAGAGGAGAGTCTCGCCGCATTGAGGAGTGAGCCGGTAAGTGTTGGCTCTTCGTGTGGGGCCTGCTGGGAGCACAGATTCTGAGCGGCCCCGTTTTGGCAGTGGGCCGCTCCAACATGCCCTCTCCCATGTGTGTGCCGGATGAGGCACAGAGTCCGAGCGGCCCCGTCTGTCAGCGGGCCGCTCCAACGTGGGCATAGTGGTTTTCAGAGCCTACATGGCTACAATGCTGGGGGTCAAGTTATTTTTAGTGCATGATTGCTCAGAGCCCCGTGTGGCTCCCACAATGGCCATAATTGTTTAAGACGGGCCCAGAGGGGCCCAGGCTTGTTCCCCTGTTGTGTGGTCACCCTTCACAGCTGCCCCGCTTGCGAGAGGGCAGCTGCAACGTTCTTGGGCACATGGGTTGGAAGGCCACCGTGAGTGCCAGTGCCCTCATCGTGATTCAACAGCTGCGCAGCAATTAGTGCCAGCTCCGCCGTTTAGGCCTCCTTTTTGATATTCACAGCTGCCCAGCAGGTAGTTGGCAGCTGCAACGTTTAGGCTTGCGCAGTGGCGCACCCTTGACTTTCGCTGCTTTGCCAGCGCGCCCTGACATGTGGGACATAAGGCATTTAAGCCCCTGTTTGAGATGGCCGGTACGCCAGGGTAGGTCTGTTGGGATCGTAGGGCGCCAGGCCCTAATGTGATTTTGGTACTAGGAAATGTAATTCCTGTAGTATTTTTTACGCACCCTGTGTTGATGCCTCTAAATGTGATTCATGATTATGAGGTTGGTTCGCATATGATGGTTTATGCTAGTGAGAATTATTCCCTAAGGTAGTTATGCTTTGGAGGTTAGGGTCTAATGTGTTTAGACTTGTGAGAGAAGTGCATAAGGGGTTTATGCTGATGAGGTTGGCGTACAATGCGTTTGGCGCCTAATGGGATAATGTGCATAATGTGGTTTATGTTACAGGCTGATGCTAAGTGCAGTGATTACCAGTAGTACTGGTTGTGTTCTATGTTTATGCTAAATTCTACATTTACTAAGTTCAATTTGTGATGGTACTGACAGTGGTCCAGTGGGCCCTGTCAGGTGTAAATAATCCCTTGTAAATATGGCCTAGTGCCAGGTGGCACAGTGTATAATATGTGCGTACTATTCTAAGGTGTTATGATAATACAAAGGCTATTTTTATATAAACCTTGTGTGGAGTTTCTTTTGTGGTGGGCCTGGGTTGTTGCTGGGTGCATGCGCAAATGCTTTACACATTGCCTCCGGGATAAGCCTTCCTGCTCGTGCCAAGCTACCAAGGGGGTGAGCAGGGGTTATCTTTGGCGTGTAACTTCCTTGCCCTGCCTAGAGTGGTGGTTTCTGCCTGGCTTTTGCGCATGCCCCTTAGCCAGCCAGAAAGCCCATTTCTAACAGAGTCCTTCTCAAAATCTTTGGGTCGGTTCTTCTTTCATGAGTCCTTCTCACACTGTTTGGGTTGGTTTTTCCTTCATGTGTCCTTCTCACACTGTTTGGGTCGGTTCTCCTTTCATGTGTCCTTTGGTTCTTCTTTCATGTGTCCTTCTCACACTGTGTGGGTCAGTTCTTCTTTCATGTATCCTTCTCACACGGTTTGGACAGGTTCTTCGTTCATGTGTCCTTCTCACTCTGTTTGGGTTGGTTCTTATTTCATGTGTCCTTCTCACACTGTTCGGGTCGGTTCTTCTTTCATGTGTCCTTCTCACACTGTTTGGGTCGGTTCTTGTTTCATGTGTCCTACTCACACTGTTTGGGTCGGTTCTTCTATCATGTGTCCTTCGGTTCTTCTTTCATGTGTCTTTCTCACACTGTTTGGGTTGGTTCTTCTTTCTTGTGTCCTTCTCTAACTATTTGGGTCGGTTCTTCTTTCATGTGTCCTTCTCACACTGTTTGGGTTGGTTCTCCTTTCATGTGTCCTTTGGTTCTTCTTTCATGTGTCCTTCTCACACTTTGTGGGTCGGTTCTTCTTTCATGTGTCCTTCCCAGACTGTTTAGTTTGGTTCTTCTTTCAAGTGTCCTTCTTATGCTGTTTGGGTCGGTTCTTCTTTCATGTGTCCTTCGGTTCTTCTTTCATGTGTCCTTCTCACACTGTGTGGGTCGGTTCTTCTTTCATGTGTCCTTCGGTTCCTCTTTCATGTGTCCTTCTCACACTGTTTGGGTTGGTTCTTCTTTCATGTGTCCTTCTCACACTGTTTGGGCCAGTTCTTCTTTCATGTGTCTTTCTCACGCTGTTTGGATCGGTTCTTCTTTCATGTGTCCTTCTCACACCGTTTGGGTCAGTTCTTCCTTCATGTGTCCTTCTCAATGTGTCCTTCTCACACTGTTTGGGTCGGTTCTTCTTTCATGTGTTCTTCTCACACTGTTTGGGTCAGTTCTTCCTTCATGTGTCCTTCTCACACCGTTTGGGTCGGTTCTTCTTTCATGTGTCCTTCTCACACCATTTGGGTCGGTTCTTCTTTCATGTGTCGTTCTCACACCGTTTGGGCCGGTTCTTCTTTCATGTGTCCTTCTCACTCTGTTTGGGTTGGTTCTTCTTTCATGTGTCCTTCTCACACTGTTTGGGCCAGTGCTTCTTTCATGTGTCTTTCTCACACTGTTTGGATCGGTTCTTCTTTCATGTGTCCTTCTCACACCGTTTGGGTCGGTTCTTCCTTCATGTGTCCTTCTCAATGTGTCCTTCTCACACTGCTTGGGTCAGTTCTTCTTTCATGTGTCCTTCTCACACTCTTTGGATCAGTTCTTCTTTCATGTGACCTTCTCACACTGTTTGGGTGGTTCTTCTTTCATGTGTCCGTCTCACACTGTTTCCGCTTGTTCTTCTTTCATGTGTCCTTCTTACTCTGTTTGGGTTGGTTCTTTCATGTGTCCTTCTCACACTGTTTGGGCCAGTTCTTCTTTAATGTGTCCTTCTCACGCTGTTTGGATCGGTTCTTCTTTCATGTGTCCTTCTCACACTGTTTGGGGCAGTTCTGCTTTCATGTGTCCTTCTCACACTGGTTGGGTCGGTTCTTCCTTCATGTGTCCTTCTCAATGTGTCCTTCTCACAACGTTTGGGTCGGTTCTTCTTTCATGTGTCCTTCTTACACCGTATGGGTCGGTTCTTTCATGTGTCCTTCTCACACCATTTGGGTCGGTTCTTCTTTCATGTCTCCTTCACACACTGCTTGGGTCGGTTCTTCTTTCATGTGTCGTTCTCACACCTTTTGGGCTGGTTCTTCTTTCATGTGTCCTTCTCACTCTGTTTGGGTTGGTTCTTCTTTCATGTGTCCTTCTCACACTGTTTGGGCCAGTTCTTCTTTCATGTGTCTTTCTCACGCTGTTTGGAGCGGTTCTTCTTTCATGTGTCCTTCTCACACCGTTTGGGTCAATTCTTCCTTCATGTGTCCTTCTCAATGTGTCCTTCTCACACTGTTTGGGTCGGTTCTTCTTTCATGTGTTCTTCTCACACTGTTTGGGTCAGTTCTTCCTTCATGTGTCCTTCTCACACCGTTTGGGTCGGTTCTTCTTTCATGTGTCCTTCTCACACCATTTGGGTCGGTTCTTCTTTCATGTGTCGTTCTCACACCGTTTGGGCCGGTTCTTCTTTCATGTGTCCTTCTCACTCTGTTTGGGTTGGTTCTTCTTTCATGTGTCCTTCTCACACTGTTTGGGCCAGTGCTTCTTTCATGTGTCTTTCTCACACTGTTTGGATCGGTTCTTCTTTCATGTGTCCTTCTCACACCGTTTGGGTCGGTTCTTCCTTCATGTGTCCTTCTCAAAGTGTCCTTCTCACACTGCTTGGGTCAGTTCTTCTTTCATGTGTCCTTCTCACACTGTTTGGGTCGGTTCTTCCTTCATGTGTCCTTCTCACACTGTTTGGGTCAGTTCTTCTTTCATGTGTCCTACTCACACTGTTTGGGTCGGTTCATCCATCATGTGTCCTTCTCACACTATTTGGGTCGTTTCTTCTTTCTTGTGTCCCTCGCACACTGTTTGGGTCTGTTCTTCCTTCATGTGTCCTTCTCACACTGTTTGGGTTGGTTCTTCTTTCATGTGTCCTTCTCACACTGTTTGGGTTGGTTCTTCTTGCATGTGTCCTTCTCACACTGTTTGGGTTGGTTCTTCCGTCATGTGTCCTCACACCATTTGGGTCGGTTCTTCTTTCTTGTGTCCTTCTCACACTGTTTGGGTTGGTTCTTTTTTCATGTGTCCTTCTCACACCGTTTGGGTCGGTTCTTCTTTCATGTGTCCTTCTCACACTGTTTTGGTCAGTTCTGCTTTCATGTGTCCTTCTCACACTGTTTGGGTCGGTTCTTCCTTCATGTGTCCTCAATGTGTCCTTCTCCCACTGTTTGGGTCGGTTCTTCTTTCATTTATGCTTCTCACACGGTTTGGACAGGTTCTTATTTCATGAGTACTTCTCACACTGTTCGGGTCGGTTCTTCTTTCATGTGTCCTTCTCACACTGTTTGGGTCGGTTCTTCTTGCATGTGTCCTTCTCACACTGTTTGGGTTGGTTCTTCCTTCATGTGTCTTCAATGTGTCCTTCTCACACTGTTTGGGTCGGTTCTTCTTTCATGTATTCTTCTCACACGGTTTGGACAGGTTCTTCGTTCATGTGTCCTTCTCACTCTGTTTGGGTTGGTTCTTATTTCATGTGTCCTTCTCACACTGTTTGGGTCGGTTCTTCTTTCATGTGTCCTTCTCACACTGTTTGGGTCGGTTCTCCTTTCATGTGTCCTTTGGTTCTTCTTTCATGTGTCCTTCTCACACTGTGTGGGTCGGTTCTTGTTTCATGTGTCCTTCTCACACGGTTTGGACAGGTTCTTCGTTCATGTGTCCTTCTCACTCTGTTTGGGTTGGTTCTTATTTCATGTGTCCTTCTCACACTGTGTGGGTCAGTTCTTGTTTCATGTGTCCTTCTCACACGGTTTGGACAGGTTCTTTGTTCATGTGTCCTTCTCACTCTGTGTGGGTTGGTTCTTCTTTCATGTGTCCTTCTCACACTGTTTGGGTCAGTTCTTGTTTCATGTGTCCTACTCACACTGTTTGGGTCGGTTCTTCTTTCATGTGTCCTTCGGTTCTTCTTTCATGTGTCCTTCTCACACTGTGTGGGTTGGTTCTTCTTTTATGTGTCCTTCTCACACTGGCTGGGTCGGTTCTTCTTTCATGTGTCCTTCTCACACTGTTTGGGTCGGTTCTTCTTTCATGTGTCCTTCGGTTCTTCTTTCATGTGTCCTTCTCAGACTGTGTGGGTCGGTTCTTCTTTCATGTGTCCTTCGGTTCTTCTTTCATGTGTCCTTCTCACACTGTTTGGGTCAGTCCTTCCTTCATGTGTCCTTCTCAATGTGTCCTTTCCACACTGTTTGGGTCGGTTCTTCCTTCATGTGTCCTTCTCACACTGTTTGGGTCAGTTCTTCCTTCATGTGTCCTTCTCACACTGTTTGGTTTGGTTCTTCTTTCATGTGTCCTTACACTGTTTGGTTTGGTTCTTCTTTCATGTGTCCTTCTCACACTGTTTGGGTCGGTTCTTCTTTCATGTGTCCTTTTCACACTGTTTGGGTCAGTTCTTCCTTCATGCGTCCTTCTCACACTGTTTGGTTCGGTTCTTCTTTCATGTGTCCTCACACTGTTTGGTTCGGTTCTTCTTTCATGTGTCCTTCTCACACTGTTTGGGTCGGTTCTTCTTTCATGTGTCCTTTTCACACTGTTTGGGTCGGTTCTTCTTTCATGTGTCCTTCTCACACTGTTTGGGTCGGTCCTTCTTTCATGTGTCCTTCTCACACTGTTTGGGTCAGTTCTTCTCTCATGTGTACTTCTCACTCTGTTTGGGTCGGTTCTTCTTTCATGTGTCCTTCTTTCATGTGTCCTTCTCACACTGTTTTCCAGCCTCTGCCTTTGTCTAGAGTTATCCTCCTCAGGTGGCTTCCAGGCTCGAGCACCCACAGCGGAGGCACAAGGAGGTGTGTGCATCTGCACGTGGCATGACAGCCACACATGACAGTGATCAGGAGAGAGAGAAAAAGCTGACCCCTTCCTAAATGACCCTTCACACTCGGACAACAGGAACTGCAGTGCCACCCCTCACGCCACCATCCACAGAGTGGCAGTATTGAGGGAGTCTTATCACAGCTCTCAGCAGCAGAAGGACCTAATTGGATTTCTAAGGGTACCCCCACCCCCGCCAGTCACAGGTATGTCCGCAGAACAGGTCCACTGTCTTTGGAAAGTAACCTCAGCATCCTTTGCACTCAAGAAGCCCAAGGGCTTCCAAAATGGGCCACTCAGACATACACAATGTGTGCAACACACAAGGTGCACACATGTATATATACACACACTCAATAACCTGGGATATTATCACAGGGATCCAAAGTTACCTGTAGCAGTAGAATGTTGCACGCGTGGGCCAGAAGGCCACCCCTCCTGTAGCACAGATAAAATGGTCTAGTTGCACCAGGACCACTATAAAACACTGTACACTAACACCACACCCTACACACTTGAACCGTGGTCAGGGACAGTAGTCCCTTGTCACTATGGAGAGCATGATTTATGCACCTCTCTAAGTACAGGGCGGGTCCAAAACTGGACTCATATCAAAGGACAGGTCAAGGAATTCACAAATATGAAGCTGGAGCCAAATACAGAAAAAAACAAAACAGGATACCAGGTACTCGCATGCGACTACTCAGGGCAGATGACGCGAGTGTACAGAACGCAGGGGTCATTCCCATCGCAACACGCTGTCTATGGGGAGGTGTCCTGACTCATGAAGCGGGAATCATTCACTACCACAAAGGGAATAATTTTCTTACTGTATAAATAGAATTTTCTTCCAGGTGCTGATTCTGTAAGGAAGAGAGGAACGAGTCAGCAAGAGGGTGACCTTGTAAGATAAAAATGTATATCACTTACTTCTTTCCATATAGCCACTTATCTTGCATGTCTCTTGAATGGCGGCTGACAATTGTGTCCGAGAGAAATCTGAAAGATGATCAGCCCTATGGCTGGTTCTGATATTGAGATGCAACTGTCGAGACAAGGATGACTACTTATTTATGACCGTTCATTCTCCAACCGTGTCCCCAACTCACGTGTAGCACATGCACACGCAGCATTTACACATAAGTAGGGGTGGGTGTCCACTTGGAGCACAGAGTTCAGCAAAAACTCCACCAACTGCCGGCGGAGCGCAGTTTACTGCAGCGCGCACTAAATTTCAAAGAGATGATGGGTAGCACAGGCGTGTCACACATTCATGCAAGCTCATCCCCCCTTCCCCCGTCCCACCAAAATGTGCGGTTAAGGCTTCTCTGTGCAGTCTGCATCCCTGAGCGGCCTCTTTTGCAATGCAAATGAACTGTCCAGTGTTGCGTGCTCATTAGCCACTCCACAGTGCCTAGCCAAAGGGAGTACGGCACCGCAACAAGTTAAGTCATTTGCGATGCAAATCTCAGCTGAAAAACCTGAAGGCCTCATGTATGTGGCATAGGGCAGCACCGCAAGCCTCCTGCTGCACTGCCCTACGCCAAAAGAAAAGGGCAGGAATGGATCATATCTATGAGATATGAAGCATTCCTGTCCTCTCTCCTTCCGCTGGCGCACAAAGGGCTGCTTCGCACCAACGCAGGCACCTTTACACCATGGTGTAAGGGCGTCTGCGTTGGAGGGCTGATTTTTTTTATTGTTGTTTTTTTTACAGCAAGAGACACTTTCCTGCACAAAAACAATCTATGGGGGGAAACACAAGCAGAAATAATGCTATTTATCCTCATTGCGCCTCCCCTACGCCTCCCCTGGGGAGAAATATGCTTTTGACGCATTCTCATGTTTACAGCTTGGTGTAGATCTGGGAATATGTCATAGGCCACGTGGGAACACCCACCATAACTCCCATGGTACGCCTCACCATCGTAGTGTGAGACAGCGCAGACTTGTGCTGCGTTGCCTCACATCTATATCTACAAGGCAATGAAAAGCTACACAGGGGGGCTTCACGCAGCCTTGTAGAAATTGCTAAGTTAGGTAAGTGGGCCCCACGAAAACGCACACAGGGAGTACAGAGAGCACTCACCAAGGGGATGCACTCACCTCTCAGTTGTAGAACCAGCTGCCTTTGGACTCCTCTCTGTCTTGCTCAGCTACTCCTGGGCCAGGGTTGCTCTCCCCTTCCTTCACCCCGGTTTGCCTTCGGCTGCTCTCATCAGCTCCTGCAGGCCCCAAATGTAGCTCAGCCTGGCCCTTAGTGTCTGTGCTTAGTCTTCAGGGCGACCCGTGGCATGTGCGGTCGTAGCGCCTGGATGCCCAGGATTACTTTACAAGCCGCACACACTGCTGCTCATGCTCATTATGTCGGGAGCAGGTCGGGCGACTCGGCGGGCCAGGGCGATGGCAGTGTAGAGACTGAGAAGTCTGCAGGGCACAACTGGGCATGACAGGGTAATAGGGACAGAAAACGCTGCTAAAAGAAAACATTGCGACGGGCCCAGAACCCTCTTGAATATTTCCACTTGTTGAAGCAGTTGACGCGCCACCAGCGACACTAGCACGGCACAAACCCCCCCCTTCAGCCACAGTCCAATGGTGGTACCACTTGTGCACCACACCTTCAAGCTCCTCGCATGGGCACAGTCATGTGCCCAGTCGTACTGCTCCTGTCAGGCGACAGGAGAGCTCACAGATCACAATGTGTCCTCACACTGTTTAGGTCGTGATGTGATGTGAGCAACAACATTTGTATGCGTACATGAAGCACCCAGAGGCCAAGAAATGCCATGTTTGGCAGCTGTGAAGTTGTGTGACGTCACTTCAACCAACACAAGATGTTACTTACAGGTGCAGCCTGGGAGCCTCTGCCGACGTCTTCATAGTAGTTGCCTGGTCCCTCTGTCCACGTGCTGCTCACATACATGTTCACGCCTGGAAGAGAGCATGCGCAGACGTCAGGTGATGTCAGCCTCCTCCTGGTGTCATCAAACATATTCTCAGACTCACCAGTCGTTGTTTCTCTGTGGAGTCGGGGTCCAGACCCCCATCTCTTGTAAAGAAGAACCGCGCCAGTGATGAGGAGGGCGGCGACGAACACCGCCCCTATGGACACCCCCACTGTGAAAGTCCAGTCCGAGTGGACTTCAGAGGGTGGGGAAGACTCTGGGGGAATAAGGTACAGGAGGTGAGTGAGTCCCTCAGAACACAGCTCAGCAGCCATCCACCCAGTGTGAGAACGAAAGCAGAGACTGGGGGGGGGGGGGCAGAAGGGGCGCTCCAGCCCAGTGGGTGCGTTATAAAGGAGATGGTATATACATTTTAAAGGATCTCTGCTGATAAACTTATGAACTATTCTATTTTGTCAGGATACCAAAGGCATTATTTGGAAACAGCCTCAATTCAAGTTTGCCCCCAGAAGACACTCAGTGCGCTCTGCAAAACATGGATGTGATGTCATCAGAGCAGCAAAGACTGTGCCCCATGGCAGTGCCCATGTGTGTGGTGAACACGGCTGGCTATCAGCACAGGCTGTAAAGGGGACAAGCCCTCGGGGTACATGAGAAGGGAGGGGGAGGAGCTAGTGAGAGGAGTGAGAGGTCAGTCAGTCTGGGGTGGTGGTGGAGGAGACACGGGGGAGGTGGAGCTGTTGAAGGGGTGAGAGGTCAGCATATGTGAAGTAGTGGGGAGGGACATGGGGGAGGTGGAGCTGTTGAAGGGGTGAGAGGTCAGCTTATGTGAGGTAGAGGGGGGACATGGGGGGAGGTGGAGCTGGCGAAGGAGTGAGAGGTCAGTCTGTCTGGGGTACTGCGGGGTACACAGGGGGAGGTGGGGCTGGTGAAGGGGTGAGGTGTCAGTCTGTCTGAGGTAGTGGGGGCCTGAGGCAGTAGGAGATGGGACAGAGGGGGAGGTAGGAAGAGCAAGTGGAAAGGGTGAGAAGTCAGCCTATGTGAGGTAGTGGGGGAGGTGACACGGGGAGATGGAGCTGGTGAAGGGGTGAGAGGTCAGTCTGTCTGGGATAGAGATGGGAGGGGACAGAGGTACTGCTAGTGGAAAGTGTGAGAAGGTGGCCTGATATATGCTGTCCACTAGTTCTAGTGGGCACCTTGTATCAGTCCAAACAACCCCTTATGGTGATAGGTTTAAGACAACCTTTATTAAAAGCTTAAAGGAATGTAAAGCAGCTTGTTTTACCAGTCTATAATATCTTGAGTCACTAAATGAAAGATATCCACACCAGGTATATATATAAAATATATGTATTTATCACTAAACACACCCTCCTAGTTTCTTTATGAGACTAGAGGTAAAAACACATAACTTACACTTCAATAATCACTGTAAAATAGCACAAATAAACATCAGGCCCTAGGGGCGAGTCAAACCATATACTAAAATAGTGGTATCAGAGCCTGCAGAATCGCTGGGACACCAAGGAACCACCCAAGGTAGTGACACAGGAGACCCACAGGGGCCGTGTGCAGTGTGTGAACACAGCCACGAGCTCCCCTTAGCTTCTATGGGGAAAGTCGCGGTTAGATTTTTAAAGATTAGAGACACTTAGAAAGGAGTCAGGACCAAACCCTTTTGGACTTAGGAAGTTCTAGGACTAGCACCCATGGGAGCACCGGAGTACTCTTGTTACCTCACCCAGGGAAGCCGGGTGCATAGGTGTCTTTTGGTGTCGGGTCGTGACGTCAATTTCAATGGGAGCTGGTGAAGAAGTGCTGCTGCCGTGAAGATGCGAAGTGTCCGAAGAGATCCAAGCCTGGATCGAAGATGAGAAGAACCTGAAAGCAGAGGGTACAGAGTCTGGGTCACTTGCCAGTGACCAGGAAGCCAATCAGCAGATGCCCACCGATGTCAGGCGATTTCAGGTGAAGGAGGTGAAGCTTGACACTTCAGCCACGAGGTCCAGGAGGCGTCGAGGATGACCAGGAGCTGGATTCGAGCTGCCCATAAAGGATGTCGAGCGCTGCAGCATTAGTGCCCGGATTGGACACAACAAGACTTGGCAACAGCAACCCACGCAGGAACGAGTAAGATGCTTCAGTGCAGACCAGCAAGATCTGTGGAACTCACCACTTGGTTGGGAGTCTGGGCACATCTGGAGCAACCAGGAAAGCCCAAGGAAATGCAAAGTTACCCCCTCAGGGACCCACCAGTCAACGGACCAGGGATCACGAAGGGACCTCGAGATGAAACACAAAATGGCAGCCCACTTGTCACTCGGAAAGACCAGGCTGACAATCTTTGGTGGATTCAGTGCTCGAGGCGGGAGCTACAAGTCAGCCCAAGCACAACTTCAAGAGACGTTGAGAAGTCAATGCACTTGCAAAAATGCCCTGTGACCAGGAGTTCCGGTTCCACGCTACTCACGAGGGCTGCTGGTCTCAGCTTTGCTGGAGACTCGGATCGGGCTCTGAGATGTCTGGAAATCCTCTTCCTGGGTTGCAAATACTTCGGAGTCCGGCGGGAGCTTCAAGGATGCAGACCGGCAAATTGCTTAGTTGTTGCCTGCCAAGCAGGGGAGTCACTCATTGACCCCAAGGGAGATTTCTTCATTCCTCTGGTCTTGAGCAGAGCGTCGAAGGTCCAGGATCCAGCATCAGAGTTTCGTCCAGGGTAATCTAAAGTCCTAAGGACAGGGGTCCCATACTTATACTAAGGTAGGGGGATGGACATACTCTGGGGACCCACCCATGGGAGGGTTTGGAAAGAGGGGTGGCTACACCCATTTCCTTTGTCCAGTTTCGCGCCAGAGCAGGGGCTGGAACCCCTGAACCGGTTTGAGCTGGACTATGCACAGGGACACCAAATGTGCCCCCAGTGCAGGACTTCAAAGCACTCAGAGAGTGCTCCCACCCAGCCCCAAAAAACACCACCTCCCTGTGACAGGAAACTTATTGTCCAGGCCTCCACTGCCGATGTTTCGGTCAGCAGCAGGAGGCGGGACCCGTGTCTGTGGCTGCAGCATCCATTTTGTGATGCCAGGGCTCTATTAAGTTCCTACTGGGTATACCAGTGCTGTCATGTCTCTCCCTCTAGAAGGGTGGGATCATACTCCCACACCAGTTACTGGTGTGGGGGTATGATTCCAAGGTGTTTGACACCAAACATGACATGTTTCCGTGCAGCCAGTCCAAAGTTAGCATTTACCGTTTGGTTATAATGCACTTAAGAGTACATGGTCAAGCTGCACTACCAACAGAATCAGAAAAGGGTCTCCGAACGCTGCAGAGGGCCTCTGCTCATGCAGAGGCACCCTCTCACTTAAGAACCAAGCACTCTGCCTTCAGGATTGATAAGGCCTGCCATAGGAGTGATTAATAGGTAACCCTGGGCGTAATTTGCGTAGTAGCGCTACGTGTAGCTATGCGAAGTGCATTTTGCACTACGTGAGATATGCGTAGCTCTACGCGAACTGCCTAGTGCGCTGTTCGGGATGATTGCACAGTGCCGGCTGCTTGTCCGCACTGTGAAATCATTGAAAACGGCATCTCGCACAGTGCGAGCTGTCGTTTTCTGCCGCTCGATTTCTCAACCCGTACTGGTAGTTTCTCATCGCAAGCGGTCGCAAGCATACGTGACCACTCGCAATGAGAAACCTGACCTCCCTGCGTTAAGAATCTCGCCGGGAGGTTTATTTTCCACGCTCGCGATCACCAACTTGATGTTGCTGATCGCGAACGAGGAAAAAGTCTTGCCGGGATATCATTTTGCTCGCTCGCGGTCGCCAACTTGGCATTGAGGACAGCGAGCGAGCAAAAAATGCCAACTACGCTACACTACGAGTTTTTGCACTGTGCTACATGCAATTCGCGTAGTGCGAAGTAGCACAAACTACGCAAACTAAGCGAGCGTAGCGTAGTTGGCCGCCCAAGGTTACTTATAGGTTTATATGTGGGCATATGGTGAGATATAGTGAACCTATATCTCAGTAAGGGGTGCATGCACCACCTTACACAGGCTGCAGTAGCAGACCAGTGGTGTCATTTTGGGTGGCTTTCCAGGGGTGGCATAATACATGCTTCAGCCCCTGGTAGGCCATTGGAGTACCTATGCCCTGGGTACATAGTATACCAAATACTTGGGGCTTATAAGGCACTCCAGAATCCAATTAGATATGTACCTAATGTACATGCAAATCATTTTAGAGAGGAAGCAGCTAGGCTAGGCCAAAAACGGATGCTAAAGCGGTGACAATTTTATCTCCGAGGCTTGATGATATGCCCCTTGGTTTTTAATTAGGCCAGAGCTACCTATTTCTATTAAAATTTGATTTAAGAGGACTGCTCTATACCTATTTTAACTTGTTTCACCTCATTGTGCACTACCCATCCCCCACACTCACACGCACCTTACGGCTTCTTCTTCAAAAGATCCCCGGCAAAGAGCCCCGGTTTCGGGAGCCTGTCAGGCATTGCAGCGCTGGCCTGACGAGGGGCACCCGCCCAATGATGAAGCATGACACCTCTCGGGGTGTGTGAGGGCATCACAAAGAAAGACCTGTCTTCCCCCACGTCCTCACAGGAACTGCACACCTTCTCTAAATCATTGCTAGCATTGGTCACCTTGTACATTTCACCAAGTATAATCTGCCCACCATCCACAAGATCATTTGTCACCATTGTGAGACTTGCTCCAGTGTCCCTGAATGCCCAAGCCTCTACTCCATTTATTAAAGGCTGTTGTCTGTATTTGCCAGATTACTGGGACTCACAAAGGGGGACATATTCATGCACCCATCACAGACTAACACAGCCTGAGTTGGAACTCTGACTAGGTCAGAGTCCATCTCAGAACCCAGGGTCAACCCTACTACACCCTTATTCTGAACATTACCACCACCTATTGTAGCTGTACTAGGGGGAACAGTTGCCTTAGGGGCAATGGTGGCTGGAGTAGATTCTTTGAACTTGGTGCAGTCACTGGTCCAGTGAGTGTTCTGTTTACAGATTTTGCACCAAAGTTTCTTCTGGCCTTATCCCTTGTTAGAATATAGGATTGGGTGTAAGGGAGAAACCTAGTGCTCCAACAAGAATCCACAAAATATATAACTGACTCTAAATCAAATTTCTGCGGTGCTATCAGACTCGGGGAATACCACCCCAATCCCCTAATAGCTCAATCAAAGATTGATACGACTAATTACATTTGTGGATGCACACGCTATTATAAAGATCATACAACAGTAATTAGAAAAGAACAATATTCTTTCGGGCTTCAGATCTTCTTTAATTTTTAATAAAGTTTTCCACTCCCAACGCGTTTCGTCACAGTAGGGAATAACCCAGGCGACTTCCTCAGGGCTGGAAGTAATACAAATAACAAATTGGAATCTACAATCTCTGTATACCAAATAAACTTAGAAAGCCCAATGTGCAAATTTGTGTTCCTAGATGTGGAATTATATGTAAAAGACAATAAGATCCATAGTAACATGTATCGGAAACCTACTTCTTGCAATGCGGTTTTGCATGCAGACAGCGCACATCCCAGACACCAGAAGAAAGCTATTCCTTTCGGTGAAATGATGAGGGCCCGCCGTAACTGCAGTGAAGATAATCAATTCAAGTAATGCATCGATGATATCGAAAGAAGATTTATTAATAGGGGTTATCCCATACAGGATATTACTAAAGCCAAAGAAAGGGCTCTTAAGATTTCCAGAACATTTACTTTGAGGCCGACTCATATTATGCCATTGAAAATACCAACTATTAGGATGGTTACTGACTATACTCCTATTAGTAATATTTTACATAAGAGTTTAAACAAGCACTGGCACATCTTAAAAGCAGATAGGACACTGCAAGAATCTCTCACTGATAAACCACAGATCACATTCCGTAGAGGAAAAACACTAGGCTTAATATTGAGTCCTAGTTATCCCACAAATAAACAACAGGAACCATGGTTGACACATTTTAGTAAAGGTTTTTATAAATGTGGTAATTGTGGTATGTGTAAGTTCGCAAGAGATAAAACAAAACAATTTAAAGATGTCAGAGGCTTAAGTTATGACATCTTAACTAACATAAATTGTAGTACTAAATATGTTATCTATGTCATCATTTGTAAATGTGAAAAAATGTATGTGGGCAGCACGATTAGAGCTTTAAAAGATCGTGTCAGTGAACACATGAGAGCAGTGAAACAGAATGATACTAGATATCCAATTGCAGTACATGTTCACAACTGTACAGCACAGGGTCCATCAAAATCATTTCAATTTTTTGGCATAGAGCATGTCAAGTTAGATCCGCGAGGTGGAAATAGAGTGCTCCAGCTGCGGAGACATGAGGCCAAATGGATCATGCGCTTGAGGGCGGTCGAGGAAGGTCTGAATTATGACCAAGAACTACAGTATTTTTTAGGGGAATAGATAATGGAGAACAGCAATTCAATCTTTTATGTGCAGCTTCAGTAAGTGCTGTTATAACTGAATACTTTAGAGTATACTATACACATGAAAATTAGGATGCAACTTGAGTTACATGAGGACGTATTTTATCTGCGGCGTCTACTTCTATTTAGATGAAATTATTATGATTATCGGTGATACTGTTAATGGTTGCTTGGTCGATGTTCATTATGAATATAACTGCAAAGTTTTGTGGTAGTGCACTTGTAATGATATTCTAAACAAGGAATAATGTATACTTGTTACTCCCTTTACTTTTAATTTCGTGGCGCGTTTAACTTTACTGGATTTGTAGGCATTTCTGAGTAATCTCAAAACGCTTTCAAGATGGCTCCCATAGTTGCAAGCGAGGGAATTATTTCATTGCGTACACGCATTTACAATCAGATAGGTGGTAATATATTTGTTAAGACATGAAGTTGGCTATATTAATTTGTACTCGTTTTTTAATATAGAATTTGTTAACCTGAAGCGGAAGAGGGTTTATACACATCTAACACCCCTTCAAGATGGCGTTAGTATTAGCCAAAGTTGGTAGTCACCTTGTCGATTTTTATACCAATAAATATATACCGGCTTTGCAACCTCACCGCCTACAGATACCTGTATTCGGGTTGGCGGGAATTTTGAGAGGTAAGAAAGTTTGTACCATGCCGACAGTGTTCTTTTTGCTAATCGGTAGAAATGCCATTTAGCAAGTTTGTATTATGCTGATAGTTTTTTGACCGGTAAAAATGGGCCGGTCCCTCTGAACAGTGCTTTGTTCTGATTCATAGGTCCCGGTACTTCAGGGAATTTGTTGGAGCAATAATTGTATGTAGCGGAATTTTATCCTGGACTGGGATAAGATTTATCTTGCGATAGTGCCATGACATTAAGTTTTGCCATATTAATTTGCACTTGTATTTTAAAGAGTGAACTTATTAGCAAATGCAGAAGCGAGTTTTTGTACTTCTAATATTCTTTCGAGATGGCGTTAGTATCAGGTTAAAGTTGTAGCCATCTTGTAGATGTTTATATCCTTAAATACATGCAGGTATTGCAATCTCACCGCCTACGGATACCTGTATACGGGTTGGCGAGATTATCAAGAGTTGAATAAGTCTGTGCTTGCGGATATTGTATATTATTATTATTCCGATGGGCAATAATGAGTGTTCTTAACTTTGTTTCATGCTGAGAGCGTTTTCTTGTGTGATTAAAATAATATAAGCCGGTTTCTCTGAACAGTGCTTTTGTTCTGATTAATAGGTCCCGGCACTTCAGGGAACTCGTTTTGGAACATTAATTATTTGTTGTGGATCAAACACGTTCAAATTAGGACGCTCAAACTTCAATTATAGTGGACAAAATGGAATTGTGAGGTGCAGGCCTTACTCGCTGATAAAGGTGAGGAAAGTTTTTCATTGGAACAAAAGCTAACACTTTAGATGATTGGCATGGTATACTTTGTACTTTTTATACTTTTTTACAATTGATCTTTGAATTTGTAATTTTAGGGATCTTACCTCAAAGTCTATGATTATCAAGAATTTTTGAACTCTGGGGAAATTGAATGAGAATTTATCGAGGTAAGCTCAATTAGGATATCAGTGGTTAAATAATAGTATGATTGATTAGTTTGGCCTCATGTTTCTTGCAGTTGCTAATAGTTGTATACATTTTTTTGTAATACTTTAGAAAAGAAGTTCTGAACGAAGAATAAGGTACTGGTCTATTATTATCTAATCTACACTATAAGGACACCGTACTTAATGGGGTCTAATAAATACATAAGGAATATGGATTTATGGACCACTGCATGCTATAAACACTATAGAAATGTGCTATTAGTGTGCCTTTTGTAAAACTGAGCACTCTTAAAAAGGACGTTCCTGCATATGGTTTTGATTTTGTTTTGTTTTTGTTTTTGAATTGTTTTAAATATACACCTTAGTCATTTCACTCTACACCAGTTTGCACATTAGGCTTTCTAAGTTTATTTGGTATACAGAGATTGTAGATTCCAATTTGTTATTTGTATTACTTCCAGCCCTGAGGAAGTCGCCTGGGTTATTCCCTACTGCGACAAAATGCTTTGGGATTGAAAGACTTTATTGAAAATTAAAGAAGATCTGAAGCCCGAAAGAATATTGTTCTTTTCTAATTGCTGTTGTATGGTCTTTATAATAGCGTGTGCATCGACAAATGTAATTAGTCTTATCCCTTGTTAGACTGTGAATCCTCATCTAAAGAAGATTTTTGGGGGCCTTTTGAAGACTTCTGGTCTTTACCTTTCTCCCCACCCTTGTCAGAGTTTTTAGGATCTTGCTTCTTGGGTTCACCACCTTTGTTCTGTACCTTCTGCCTCACCCTGGTTCTGACCCATTTGTCTGCCATCTTTCCCAATTCTTGGGGAGAGGTCAGATCTGAGTCTACCAGGTACTGGTGCAAGAGCTGATTCTGACAATTATTAAGGATCTGCTCCCTCATAATCAAATAGTACAATCCTTGATAGTCATGCACTTTACTGCCCAATAACCAACCTTCCAGAGCCTTAGTAGCACAATCTACAAAGTCTACCCAGTCCTGAGTCTGTGCCTTTTGGGTGTCCCTGAACTTTAACCTGTATTGCTCAGTGGTTAGGCCAAACCCATTAATTAAGGCACTCTTCAGACTGTTGTAATCATCTGATTCCTCTTCTCTAACAGTGAGGAGTTTATCTCTACGTTTGTCTGCAAAGGAGAGCCATAAGATTGCTACACACTGCTCCTGGGCAACCCTTTGTACTTTACAGGCCCTTTCCAGTGCAGTTCTCCATTTGTGGATGTCATCCCCACTCTGGTAGGGAGGGACAATCTTATTCAGGTTTCTATGGTCATAAGACCTCTCCCTATCTCTAGGGATGTTGCTGCCACCATGGGACTCTAGTCCCAACTTTTTTCTAGCTCTGTAGACCTCTAGGGCCTCCTTATCTAGGGAAACTTGCTTTCTTCTGATTTCAAGCTAAGCTTTCTCATACTTAAGCAGTCTCTCACTTCTCTCCTGAGAGGTTTCCCTCCTATGAGAGGAGATTGAGGTTCCTACAGATGAGTTAGAATGGTTAGACTCCACTGAGGGAGATCTTGACCTTCTTGGCCCACCACCAACTCTCCCAGGAGGGACAAATAGGGGTCCATTTTGGTCCTTTCAATCACTGTCTAGGGGAGCTGGATGTTCCAGGTCCAGATCATTGTCATCTGCCTGGTCAGCCTCAGAGGTCAGGTCATGGGGAATTTCACCCCTAGACCTTTCCTCAGTTGCTGTCCCACCCACTCTGGCTACCCCACCTGATCCTAAAGATCTGCTAAAGTCATCCAGCCTGAGTACCTCTATGAGACGCTGGGTGGTTGGACTTTTGCCTGTCTTCAGTTTCCTAGTTGTACATAATGCTCTCAGTTCCATGACTGGGAGTCTATCATACTGGGAATCTTGAAGCCCATTGGCTTCTGGCAAGGATCTACTGGTTCCTGGCCTTGAAGACATTACTAATGTGGTGTGGTGTATTGCACTACCTACTCTAGTGTGGCCTACTAAACTCTCTTGAGTTGTAGAAAGGGTGGGCTATCCCTTAACACACAACTCTTAGTTCAGTAGAACTTACTGTATTCTAAAGCTTGTATTATATGTACCTAGGGTACCTTTAGTGGTTTTCAGTTAGTTACTCAATTGAGATTATCTGGCAAAACAATAGCAGATTCCACACGCTGTACACCAATGTGAGAAGGTGGCCTGATATATGCTGTCCACTAGTTATAGTGGGCACCTTGTATCAGTCCAAACAACCCCTTATGGTGATAGGTTTAAGACAACCTTTATTAAAAGCTATCCTAGTGGCAGTATGGAGAGCAGCCTTCAGCCTAAGTCTTAAAGGAATGTAAAGCAGCTTGTTTTACCAGTCTATATTCTCTTGAGTCACTGAATGAAAGATATCCACACCAGGTATATATATAAAATATATGTATTTATTTCTAAACAAACCCTCCTAGTCTCTTTATGAGACTAGACGTCAAAACACATAAGTTACACTTCAATAACCAAAGTAGAAAAGCACAAATACACGTCAGGCCCAGGGGCGAGCCAAATCACATACTAAAATAGTGGTATAAGAAACACAACTTAACTAGACACAAGGCCTAGAGCCTGTAGAATAGCTGGGAACCCAAGGAACCACCCAAGGTAGTGACACAGGGGACCCACGGGGGCCGTGTGCAGTATGTGAACACAGCAGCGAGCTCCCGTTAGCTTCTATGGGGAAAGTCGCGGTTAGATTTTTAAAGATTAAGGACACTTAGAAATGAGTCAGGACCAAACCCTTTTGGACTTAGGGCGTTCTAGGGCTGGCACCCACGGGAGCACCAGAGTACGCGCGTTACCTCACCCAGGGAAGCCGGGTGCATAGGTGTCTTTTGGTTTCGGGTCGCATCACCGATTTCAGTGGGAGCTGGCAAAGAAGTGCTGCTGTCGTGAAGATGTGAAGTGTCCGAAGAGATCCTAGCCTGAATCGAAGATGAGAAGAACTTCAAAGCTGAGGGGACAGAGTCAGGGTCACTTGCCAGTGACCAGGAAGGCGATGAGCAGATGCCCACCGATGTCGGGTGATTTCAGGTGAAGGAGGTGAAGCTTGACTCTTCAGGCATGAGGTCCAGGAGGCGTCGAGGACGACCAGGACTGGATTTGAGCTGTCCCACGAAGGATGTCGAGTGCTGCTGCGTCGGTGTCCGGATTGGACACAACAAGTCTTGGCAACAGCAACCCATGCAGAAACGACAAAGATGCTTCGGTGCAGACCAGCAAAGTCTGTTGGAACCACCACTTGGTAGGGAGTCGGGGCACGTCTGGAACAACCAGGAAAGCCCAAGGAAATGCAAAGTTACCCCATCAGGGACCCACCAGTCAACAGACCAGGGATCGCGAAGGGACCTCGAGATGAAACACAAAATGGCGGCCCACGGGTCACGCGGAATGACCAGGCCAACAATCTTCCGTGGATTCAGTGCTCGAGGTGGGGGCTACAAGTCAGCCCAAGCATGTTTTCACGAGACGTCGAGAAGTCAATGCACTTGCAGAAATTCACGGTGACCAGGAGTTCTGGTTCCACACTACTCACGAGGGCTGAGGGTCTCTGCTTTGCAGGGGACTCGGGTCGGCCTCTGAAGTATTTGCAGCCCAGGAAGAGGATTTTCAGACATCTCAGAGTCTAGCGGGAGCTTTGAGGATGCAGACTGGCAAATTGCTTTGTTGGTGCCGGCCAAGCAAGGGAGTCACTCCTTGACCATAAGGGAGATTTCTTCAGTCCTCTGGTCTTGAGCAGAGTGCCGAAGGTCCAGGATTCAGCGTCAGAGTTTTGTCCAGGGTAATCTAAAGTCCTAAGGACAGGGGTCCCATACTTATACTAAGGTAGGGGCCTGGACATACTCTGGGGACCAACCTATGGGAGGGTTTGGAAAGAGGGATGGCTACACTCAATTCCTTTGTCCAGTTTTGCGCCAGAACAGGGGCTGGAAGCCCCTGAACCGGTTTGAGCTGGACTATGCACAGGGACACCAAATGTAAATGTAAATGTAAAAGTGATGTACTTGTATAGCGCACTGCCACCCCCAATGGGGGCATCCTGGCGCTTTTACTCATACCGCTGTGGAACCCTTCCTGAGCTTTCCCTGTGAAATGTCCACTCCTGGGCACCCCCATGGTGAAGACAGGCATCCCAGCGCTGCTGGGGCCGTTGTGGAGATTAAGCAAGCTATTGCCCAGAGTTGCAGCGTGGGACCCATGATTAGAATAGGCACCGAGGCGAGAATTATCTGGTCCGAGGAAATTGAATCCAAGACCCACCGAGGCGGGGGATTGAACTCTGGTCCCGGGCCAGAACTCTGCATCAGGGTCTGCCGCTCTAACAATTGAGCCACACTTCTCCTTCTCCAAATGTGCCCCCAGTGCAGGACTTCAAAGCACTCAGAGAGTGCTCCCACCCAGCCCCAAGACACATAAGCCTGTCTGGGAGGTGGTTACACCTCCCTGTGACAGGAAACCTATTGTCCAGGCCTCCACTGCCGGAGTTTCAGTCAGCAGCAGGAGGCGGGACCCGTGTCTGTGGCTGCAGCATCCATTTTGTGATGCCAGGGCTCTATTAAGTTCCTACCAGGTATACCGGTGCTGTCATGTCTCTCCCTCTAGAAGGGTGGGTCATACTCCCACACCAGTTACTGGTGTGGGGGTATGATTCCAATGTGTTTGACACCAAACACGACATGTTTCCGTGCAGCCAGTCCAAAGTTAGCATTTACCGTTTGGTTATAATGCACTTAAGTATATGGTCAGGCTGCACTACCAACAGCATCAGAGAAGGGTCTCCAAACGCTGCAGAGAGGCTCTTCTCATGCAGTGGCACCCTCTCACATACGAACCAAGCACTCTGCCTTCAGGATTGATAAGGCCTGCCATAGGAGTGACTTATAGGTTTATATGTGGGTATATGGTGAGATATACTGAACCTATATCTCAGTAAGGGGTGCATGCACCACCTTACCCAGGCTGCATTAGCAGACCTGTCGTGTCATTTTGGGTGGCTTTCCAGTGGTGGAATAATACATGCTTCAGCCCCTGGTAGGGTTCTGGAGTACCTATGCCCTGGGTACGTAGTATACCATATACTAGGGGCTTACAAGGGCACCTCAGATCCAATCTGTAATGTATCTAAAGTACATGGAATCATTTTAGAGAGGAAGCAGGTAGGCTGGGGCCGTGAATAGCAGGGTCCCAGCCAGACTAAGGTCGAAAAACAGTGAAACAACAGCAAAAAGTGGGGGTAAACATGTGAAGCAGATCCTACACTCCTACAGAAAGGGTGAGAGGTCAGCCTGTATGAGGTAGAGGTGGGAGGAGACACAGGTACAGCTAGTGGAAAGGGTGAGAGGTCAGCCTGTCTGAGGTAGAGGTGGGAGGAGACACAGGTACAGCTAGTGGAAAGGGTGAGAGGTCAGCCTGTCTGAGGTAGAGGTGGGAGGGGACAGAGGTACAGCTAGTGGAAAGGGTGAGAGGTCAGCCTGTCTGAGGTAGAGGTGGGAGGGGACAGAGGTACAGCTAGTGGAAAGGGTGAGAGGTCAGCCTGTCTGAGGTAGAGGTGGGAGGGGACAGAGGTACAGCTAGTGGAAAGGGTGAGAGGTCAGCCTGTCTGAGGTAGAGGTGGGAGGGGACAGAGGTACAGCTAGTGGAAAGAGTGAGAGGTCAGCCTGTCTGAGGTAGAGGTGGGAGGGGACAGAGGTACAGCTAGTGGAAAGAGTGAGAGGTCAGCCTGTCTGTGGTAGAGGTGGGAGGGGACAGAGGTACAGCTAGTGGAAAGGGTGAGAGGTCAGCCTGTCTGAGGTAGAGGTGGGAGGAGACAGAGGTACAGCTAGTGGAAAGGGTGAGAGGTCAGCCTGTCTGAGGTAGAGGTGGGAGGAGACACAGGTACAGCTAGTGGAAAGGGTGAGAGGTCAGCCTGTCTGAGGTAGAGGTGGGAGGGGACAGAGGTACAGCTAGTGGAAAGGGTGAGAGGTCAGCCTGTCTGAGGTAGAGGTGGGAGGGGACAGAGGTACAGCTAGTGGAAAGGGTGAGAGGTCAGCCTGTCTGAGGTAGAGGTGAGAGGGGACAGAGGTACAGCTAGTGGAAAGAGTAAGAGGTCAGCCTGTCTGAGGTAGAGGTGGGAGGGGACAGAGGTACAGCTAGTGGAAAGGGTGAGAGGTCAGCCTGTCTGAGGTAGAGGTGAGAGGGGACAGAGGTACAGCTAGTGGAAAGAGTGAGAGGTCAGCCTGTCTGAGGTAGAGGTGAGAGGGGACAGAGGTACAGCTAGTGGAAAGGGTGAGAGGTCAGCCTGTCTGAGGTAGAGGTGGGAGGGGACAGAGGTACAGCTAGTGGAAAGGGTGAGAGGTCAGCCTGTCTGAGGTAGAGGTGAGAGGGGACAGAGGTACAGCTAGTGGAAAGGGTGAGAGGTCAGCCTGTCTGAGGTAGAGGTGGGAGGGGACAGAGGTACAGCTAGTGGAAAGGGTGAGAGGTCAGCCTGTCTGAGGTAGAGGTGAGAGGGGACAGAGGTACAGCTAGTGGAAAGGGTGAGAGGTCAGCCTGTCTGAGGTAGAGGTGGGAGGGGACAGAGGTACAGCTAGTGGAAAGGGTGAGAGGTCAGCCTGTCTGAGGTAGAGGTGAGAGGGGACAGAGGTACAGCTAGTGGAAAGGGTGAGAGGTCAGCCTGTCTGAGGTAGAGGTGGGAGGGGACAGAGGTACAGCTAGTGGAAAGGGTGAGAGGTCAGCCTGTCTGAGGTAGAGGTGGGAGGGGACAGAGGTACAGCTAGTGGAAAGGGTGAGAGGTCAGCCTGTCTGAGGTAGAGGTGGGAGGGGACAGAGGTACAGCTAGTGGAAAGGGTGAGAGGTCAGCCTGTCTGAGGTAGAGGTGAGAGGGGACAGAGGTACAGCTAGTGGAAAGGGTAAGAGGTCAGCTTGTCTGAGGTAGAGGTGGGAGGGGACAGAGGTACAGCTAGTGTAAAGGGTGAGAGGTCAGCCTGTCTGAGGTAGAGGTGAGAGGGGACAGAGGTACATTTAGTGGAAAGGGTGAGAGGTCAGCCTGTCTGAGGTAGAGGTGGGAGGGGACAGAGGTACAGCTAGTGGAAAGGGTGAGAGGTCAGCCTGTCTGAGGTAGAGGTGAGAGGGGACAGAGGTACAGCTAGTGGAAAGGGTGAGAGGTCAGCCTGTCTGAGGTAGAGGTGGGAGGGGACAGAGGTACAGCTAGTGGAAAGGGTGAGAGGTCAGCCTGTCTGAGGTAGAGGTGAGAGGGGACAGAGGTACAGCTAGTGGAAAGGGTGAGAGGTCAGCCTGTCTGAGGTAGAGGTGGGAGGGGACAGAGGTACAGCTAGTGGAAAGGGTGAGAGGTCAGCCTGTCTGAGGTAGAGCTGAGAGGGGACAGAGGTACAGCTAGTGGAAAGGGTAAGAGGTCAGCCTGTCTGAGGTAGAGGTGGGAGGGGACAGAGGTACAGCTAGTGGAAAGGGTGAGAGGTCAGCCTGTCTGAGGTAGAGGTGGGAGGGGACAGAGGTACAGCTAGTGGAAAGGGTGAGAGGTCAGTCTGTCTGAGGTAGAGGTGGGAGGGGACAGAGGTACAGCTAGTGGAAAGGGTGAGAGGTCAGCCTGTCTGAGGTAGAGATGAGAGGGGACAGAGGTACAGCTAGTGGAAAGGGTAAGAGGTCAGCCTGTCTGAGGTAGAGGTGGGAGGGGACAGAGGTACAGCTAGTGTAAAGGGTGAGAGGTCAGCCTGTCTGAGGTAGTGTTACTTGAGGCTGTGTGTCTTCAGCTTCTTCTTGAGTTGTAGCAGGGTTGGTGCTGTTGGATGACAGGGAGGACGGGTCCCCAGATCCCAGGGCATAGGCGGAGGTAGGTTTGTCATTTGTTTTCTTCTTCCCCATGAGAAGCCTCTCCTAAGAGAAAGAGCTCCAGTTTAAATTGGATGCCAGGACCTAATGCCAGTGAATATTCCCTTGCCACCATACGTCAGGTGTGTCCACCACACATTGGAGTGCACTGGCGCGTTACTCAAGTATGCAGTGGTGGACCAGTGACACCAACCTGTTGGTCAAAGGTTCGCGACTGCTGCTATGAAGAAGTGGGCTTGAGATGCTGCTGAAAGAAGTCAGAGCAGTTCCTAAGTTAACGTGTGGGAGGTGCAACCAGAAACACATGTGAGGGAAATTCACATATTCCCTCCTATTACATTACCGATGATAAAGGCACAGACCTGGTTCACCGGTAAACATTATGTCCAAAGCCAAAGGTCTGATCTCTTTATTAAAAACATTATGAGAAAGGCAGTAGGCCGGGCTTATTTACTGTGAAAAGCATTTTTGAAAGGGCATTTAATGGTGGATGTTGTCATGCTGTGTTACAGGCTGTAAAGAGGCGTTTTATTTCATGAAATCTCACAGATTGCGGTAGTAGGCACTGGTTCTGGTGTTCCTCCCCCTTGGACAATCCCTGGAGGCGGGAAACTTTCATTGTGGTGTTCCTTTCTAGGGCCCTTTGAGATGGGCTGTATCTTGTTTTGCCAATTGTAATGTTGTACATAGTTGTAACGGTGTGACTGTGTGAACGATGGCTGCTCTCCAGGGGGCCTCTCTTGGTTGGGTGGTCAAGCCAGGAGAAAAGGCAGGAGGCCTTGTTTGTTCTTTGGGAAAATGTTATCTCTGATGTCATACCTTTGACCTTTTTATTGTGAAACATTATGAGAAAGTTAGTAGGCCTGAGTTATTTATTGAAAAAAGCATGGGTTGAAGGAAATAGACTTTTAACTATGAATGGTGATTATACTGTGGTCAAAGCCTGTAGGCAGCTACTTTGTTAAAGGGAATCTCACAGATGACCATAGTAGGCACGTGACCTACTCAAACTGGGGATAGAAGGTATAAAATATATTTATCTTCATTAGGCCCTCACAGGTGGGATTTCATATTATTTTGACAATTATATATTTTTTTACATATTTTTTATTTCATTTCTCTGCCCCTCATGGCTGCCTGGTGCAAGGACCTATGAGAAGTCTTGTAAGTCTGAGGTGGGTATGATGACAAGCCGTTCAAACTGGCTTTGGGCTTGATCAGTTCACGAGGAAATAATATGTCAGGTGCCATCAGTCTGATCTGTTTTTATAGAAGTTACACTAAAGGCAGTTGGGCTGACATCTTTATTATAAAATGCACGTGTTAAAGCCAATAGTACTTTAAGGGTAGGATGTTATTACACTGTGTGTAATGACCACCCACAAGTCCTTTAAGGGTTGACTGTTATCACACTCAGTGAAATAACAACCCACAAGTCCTTTAAGGGTGGATTGTCATTACATTGTTCGTAATAACGACCCGCAAGTCCTTTAGGGGTGGACTGTTATTACACAGCGATAGACTAGGTCAGCGCACCGATGATGCGACCGTGCAGCGGACGCGTGCAGCCGGCACGCCAAAGGCAAGCCTGTCTGCACCTGTCTGCACCCATCCGCACCCGACCGGGCCCAGGGGCCAGAACCCCTGCCGGTTTTCAGAGAGCCAAGCATATCTACACCAGGGAGGAGCTCAACTCTTATAAAGGAACGCTTAGAAGTGAGTGCACACACTCTGTGCCACTTGATAGCTTTACTAAGCACAGTCGCACCTGTCACTTTAAATTGTGCCCCATGCTTGGGCCCCCATCTAACTGGTTTACTAAGGAACTGATTAAAATGTTTCTAGTAAACTGTCATTCAATGTCCAAACACTCACTGGAAATCTTCCTCTTATTAGAAGAAGAAAGCCCCGATGTCCTTTTTTTAACAGAAACTTGGTTAAACAAAGATGCTGTCCAAACCCTGCCACCGGGCTATGCCATACAAAGACTGGACCGGGACTCGGGGAGAGGAGGTGGACTCGCCATTATCTATAAGGACAAATGTAATTGCCGCAACGCTTTAAACCCCCTACCTGACTGTGAGAGCATTTTTTTTAGTTTAGGTATCTCCCATGTCAGGACCTTCTCAGGGATCCTGGTTTATCGTCCCCCAGGCTCGCCAGGTAAATTTTGAAAGGACCTTCCCGATATTGTAGGCAATTTAGCTAGTTCTCTTCCTAATTTCCCCTTATTAGGGGACTTTAACTTTCATTTTGATGGTTCCTTACTCCCTCCCATATTGGAATTAGTAGGGAGGTTGGAGACGCTTCCATTTATTCAGTTAGTGAGCGGTCCTACCCATTGTAAAGGCCATCTACTCAACCCCATTTGTTCAAATATTCCTAATCTTCTGGTCAAGGACCCTTCGCCGGTGCCTTGGTCGGACCGTTATCTTATTCCATTTCTATGGACAACACAGGAGGACATCACTCCAGTTGTGAGAACTAGCAAACAAGTACGGATTTGGTCAAAACTGCCTATAAAATCTTGGGAAACTACCCTGGAAGATACCAAGCCCTACCTTAAAACTAACCCCTCCACAGCAAATGATGATTTAGATAGCTGGTTAACAAGGTCTCTTGATATTATTCTTCCTAAGAAACGGATCTACAATAAAGTTGGAGCTAATCTAAATGCCTGGCATACTCCTAAACTACAGGAGCTCAGACAGTCCAGCAAAAAGCTGGAAAGAAACTGGAGACAATTTCCCTCAGAAACTAACAAAATTAAATATAGAGATGCTATAAAGATTTATAAAATGGAAATAAAAGCTGCCAAAGCTCTCTACTATGAAGAGAAAATCACTTTGGCGGCCAATTGCCCACGCAAAATCTTTCAGATCGCAAAATCACTTTTAACTCCTCCTCCGCCCCATTGCTCGGGTGGACATCCCTTTACGCTGCAATCTAATTGCGGAATTCTTTTCAGATAAAATACAAATTATTTATGAATCTTGTCCTCTGTCGACGGCCTCACAAACTTTATCCCCATTGGATGTGACAGCCCCAGATGAAGATTGCCGGCTGGAGGTCATCCCCCCTTGAGTCTGACCTCCCTTCGAGGACTTCCTAGTCATCTTAAATCAGGATCACCATCAGATGTCGCCCCCCTAACATTTTAAATTTAATTTCAGATACTGTATCCCCAGTGATCCCAAATGTGATAAATGCCTCATTAGCCTCGGGACTAGTGCCTTAGCCATGGAAACAAGCTATGGTTAGAGCACTTCTTAAAAAGCCCAACCTATATCCTGAAGTGCTAGCAAACTATCCCCTTATCTCACTTTTACCAGGAATCGGAAAATTAGCGGAGAAGCACGTAAACTACATCCTGTCATCACTTCTGGAAAACCACACTCATCTTCATCCTTCATCCTGGGTTTAGACCACAGCAAGGCACAGAAACTGCACTTTTAACAGTTGTGGAAGAATTAAGACAAATTATGGATGGAGGGGTCCGCGCTGCTCTTATATTGCTGGATCTCAGCGCAGCCTTCGACACAGTGAACCACCATCTGTTAATCCAAAGACTTAGGAAGGCAGGAGTTGCAGGAACAGCGCTAAAATGGTTACAGTCCTTTTTAGAGGACAGATCGTTTGTGATCTTCGAAGAAGAAACCACCTCAAAGCGAATGACCCTTAGATGTGGGGTTCCCCAGGGATCTTCCCTGAGCCCCACTCTATTCAATATCTATACGAGTTCCCTGGCTGAAGTAGTAACACCTTTTGGCATTCAGATCATCACCTATGCTGATGATACCCAGTTGGTGGTTTCGCTTAATCAACAGGATGCATCAGGCTCAGGACTAGCCTTTTGCCTTGAAAAGGTGTCGAGTTGGATGGATAGCTCCTGCCTAAAACTCGGTAAATAGACATAATATCGAAAAAAAAATATCGACTGGACAGAATATCGAGTTTTTAATATAGAATGGACAGAATATCGAATTGCCAAAATATAGTGGTGAAGAATATCGAAAATCAGGTAAGAAATATCGATTTAAATAATATAGAAGTAAGTAATATCGACAGTCATAATATAGTAGTTAAAAATATCGATTTTTTTTATAGTGTTTTAAGTGTTAGTATATGTGTTAAAAGTATGTATTAATATTGGAATGTATGTTAGAATATTTTTAAAGTAATGAATTTTATGTTATTTCATTTTTGTGTATTAATTAGTATTGAAAATTAATTGGTTGTTGATTAATTATTAATTGGGAAATAATTTGTATTAATTGGTAATTAATTTGTATTAATTGTTTAATTGATAATTATGTTAATTGTATTCATTTAATATTTGCAGCGGGTAGTGGGTTTATAGGGGAATATGGTGGGAAGTAATATAATTCTAAAAAATTAATTATTTAAAAAAATTGTGTATATTGATAATTAATATAGTATTAATTAATTATTAATTGGTATTATTTGCATTTATTAATGTTTGTTATAGAAAAATAATTGGTTGTTAATTAATTATTAATAGGTAATTAATTAATCAAAAATTTATTGGTATTTATAATTAATTAATTATTAAATATTGTGTGATTGGTAATTAATTTTAATACTTTTTTGGTATTAATAATTCATTTATTTTTAATAAAATATTAATTTATTATTTTCCCTACTATTGCACTCACTGGAGTGGGAATAGTAATTTTTACCCCTACGCTATCCAACGTATTCCCTACTATTGCACTCTCTGGAGTGGGAATAGTAATTTTTACCCCTACGCTATCCAATGCTTTCCCTACTGTTGCACTCACTGGAGTGGGAATAGTAATTTTTACCCCTACGCTATCCAACGCTTTCCCTACTGTTGCACTCACTGGAGTGGGAATAGTAAATTTTACCCTCCCGCTATCCAACGCTTTCCCTACTGTTGCACTCTCTGGAGTGGGAATAGTAATTTTCACCCCTACGCTATTCAATGCTTTCCCTACTTTTGCACTCACTGGAGTGGGAATAGTAATTTTTACCCCTACGCTATCCAACGCTTTCCCTACTGTTGCACTCACTGGAGTGGGAATAGTAATTTTGACCCTCCCGCTATCCAACGCTTTCCCTACTGTTGCACTCTCTGGAGTGGGAATAGTAATTTTTACCCCTACGCTATCCAATGCTTTCCCTATTATTGCACTCTCTGGAGTGGGAATAGTAATTTTTACCCTCCCGTTCTCCAACGCTTTCCCTACTGTTGCATTCTCTGGAGTGGGAATAGTAATTTTGACCCTCCCGCTATCCAACGATTTCCCTACTATTGCACTTACTGGAGTGGTAATAGTAAATTTTACCCGCCCGCTATCCTACGCAGAAAATATTGAATATTTTTAATTAATATTACGTTAATATATATGTATAAAATTATTTTTTTTACTTAAATTAATTATTTATTAATTTTAATGTTATTTAAGTATTTTTAAGTATGTGTCAGTTAATTATATGTATTATTTCATTCATTTTACATTACTTTTAAGACATTTAAAAAATTCGATATTTTGACTAACTATATTTTTAACAACGATATTTTGGATTCTATATTTTTGTACTTACCTGTTTGGAGATAGGGATTCGATATTTTGGCATTCTATATTTTGGCATCGATATTTTTGTATGTCTATATTTTGGTAGTCGATATTATGTCAGTGATCCCTAAAACTCAACGGAGCTAAGACTGAACTGATGCTCTTGGGCAACTCAACTACATTGAGCATTGACTCATTTTCACCTAGCTGTCTAGGGACTCCTCCGGTCCCAAAAGAACAAATTAAAAGTCTAGGTGTATGGCTAGACCGCAATCTTGATTTTAAAGAGAAGCACGTAAGGTTGCAGCCTGCTGCTTTGGGATTTTAAAAATGCTGAGAAGGATCCTTCCCTTGCTACCCTTCACCGCGAGAAGACTGCTGGTCCAGGCATTTATTTTGTCATGCCTGGACTATGCAAATGCACTATATTTGGAAGCTCCACTCACCACTACCAAAAGACTGCAGGTAGTGCAAAACTGTGCAGCCCGTGTGCTCATGAATACTTCCAAGCGCCTGTCAGCTCAGCCTGCACTTGCATCGCTGCACTGGCTACCTATCCAAGAGAGAATCCAGGTCAAGGCTTTGGTGCCGATTACGATCCTGTAAAAAATTTCTCCGTACGACTCGTATCCGGTCTTTTTACCGTACGAATCGTACAAGTGCCGTACAAACTGCCAAGTACGATTCGCATGGGAAAAAGTCCATACGAATAGCATTGGGAATTATTCCCCACACGTCCTCGGGTCGGAAAATGTGTCCGACACATCCTCGGACGATTTACCGTACAAATGTGAAAAGGGAAGTCCGACCGCGCTAGTACGATCCATCCCGTGCGTCCGATGTTACAACCGGATGGAAAAAACACCGTCCGCACTGAACTCCCATAGCAACCATGGAGACATGTGCCCGCATACGCGCCCAACACTCCCCCCAGCCCTCCTATGTACGAGTCGAATCCCCACCCGTGTATGTACACCCGTGTATGTACGAGACGTACCCCCACCCCTGAATGTACACCCGTGTATGTACACCCGTGTATGTACGAGACGTACCCCCACCCGTGTATGTACACCCCCGTACGTACGGCCAGTACCACCACCCGCATATGTATGGAGCGTACCCACACCCCAACCGTGTATGTACGACCCGTACCCCCACCCCAACCGTGTATGTACGACCCGTACCCTCACCCGCGTATGTATGGAGCGTACCCCCACCCCAACCATGTATGTACGACCCGTACCCTCACCCGCGTATGTATGGAGCGTACCCCCACCCCAACCGTGTATGTACGGACCGTACCCCCACCCCAACCGTGTATGTATGACCCGTACCCCCACCCCAACCGTGTATGTACGACCCGTACCCTCACCCGCGTATGTATGGAGCGTACCCCCACCCCAACCGTGTATGTACGACCCGTACCCCCACCCCAACCGTGTATGTACGACCCGTACTCCCACCACAACCGTGTATGTACGACCCGTACCCTCACCCGCGTATGTATGGAGCGTACCCCCACCCCAACCGTGTATGTACGGACCGTACCCCCACCCCAACCGTGTATGTACGACCCGTACCCTCACCCACGTACGTATGGAGCGTACCCCCACCCCAACATTCTAAGTACGGAGCGCACCCCAGGCCCCAACACCAGCACCTTCACCCAACATCGCGCATGTACGAGTCGTACCAAGCCAGACACAAGGACAGCACTGTACAACAAAATTGCCGAAGTACACACCGTACACACGCTAAAAACGCACGTACACAACCCGGACAAAGCACAACAACACAAGAATACACTATTCGAATGGTACAAAGCCACAAAACATGTCCAACAAGCACAAATACAACACATTCACTGACCTGCAACTGCCAAAATCCCAAACAGAGGCCCAAAACACAACCACTCCTTATAACACACCCACCCAAAGTTCAAACACAGCCACACCCACCAATGGACCAATACAAAGGGCCCACAGACACAAACCATGAGCCTTTGCAACAGACTCACTGCTGCCAGACCCCACAGACAACCTACAGCACCATACTTGAACCTTTACTACACCTTACACTTGCACACCTTCACACACACACCTTCACAAACCCCCCCTCATCACATTCACACACACACCTGCACAACCACACCCACACACCCACAGCCATCCACACCCACACCCCCCACAACCATCCACACCCACACCCCTCACCATGCCCACTAACAAGAATCCAAAGTTCACTAGCCAAGAGTTGGAGGTCCTTGTCGACGAAATCCTCAGAGTCGAGCCACACCTCTTTGGAACATTGGTCAGACAGACCAGCATTTCCGAAAAAACAGCCATGTGGCAGAGGATTGTCGATGCTGTGAATGCTGTTGCGTCCACCAGAAGGACCAGGCATGAATGCCAAGCCAGGTGGTACGATCTGCGGAGGAGGGTCCGAGCCAAAATGACCGACGACCACAACCAGGCCAACATCACTGGAGGAGGGCCGCCCCGCAGACCCGTACAATACCATCCCTGGGAGGAGAGGGTGATGGCCATACTGCCGGTGGTGTCAGTGGACGGATTAGAAGGACTCCGAGACCCGGGTGAGTACACAAACAACTCACCTCACATGGAGGGAACGTCATCCACAACCAAACTCACAATCAGTCACGCAACCACCCCAAGCTATCGCATGACTCAACCACACTCCATGAACACGCACATGTCACTAGCGCCACCATGCCCCATGCACCCAGCTGGACAATGCCAAGTCACAGGCCACAGAAAACACCAACACAAGACACGGTAAGCCGGATGGCGGGAGTGTGGGCCCCAAAAATCACATAGTGCAACTCAGAAGCAGACAACAATGCCCTCTGCCCATATGGCCTAGGTCACAGCCAGACAAACAGTGTGTCCCCACACAGGAAAGACTTGCCAGCAAATGGCGGACGCCTTGCATTAAGACATGGGGCTGAAGGCACGATTTTGCACATGACAGCAGCTAATGAACAGCCAACACTGTGAAAGAGTGGCAGCACACACCACCACAGCAGCAGCGCAGACACAGACACTACACCCAATGGGTGCCTGGAGATCAGAAACAAACTCACATCAACAAGCCAAGGGCCATTCAAAGATCTGCTAAAAGTGTGTGCCTAGGAAGCTGGGCTGAGGTGACAGAGGGTGACACACAGAGGGAGGGAGAGGGGGAGAGAGAGGGAGGGAGACACAGGGAGACGGACAGAGGGAGGAGGCTGACACAGGGAGGGAGGGAGAGGGGGACAGAGAAGGAGTGAGAAAGGGACACACAGGGAGACCAATTCAGCCTTGTGGGGTGTGGGAATGTCTGCTCGTCAGCAGGTGGACTGCGTGCATGTAGACAAGGGAGGCCAGTGCCTGAATCCCCCTCTCTTCTCCATGGCAAAACACAGGGCCATGTCTCAACCTGTGCACGAGCACAACGCCAGCTACCTGCATTATATAAGTGTGTGGAACAACTCCATGTGCCCACGTACAGTGCAACACGGAAGGCGCCAATGCATGGCTCGCCACACCTGCTCACTCCACTGCTGACTGCAGTCACAATTGACGCAGCAAGTAAGACTGTGCCACACATAGGTAAAGTCTCAAAAGCTGTGGCCAAGGGACATACCCATGCACAAGTGCACTGTGAGTGGAATGCAAGACATATCCAAATTCCCAGAGGAAATGTGCCAACTTAGAAACGAATGAAACATGGATGTTGCATGGAACAAAATTAACATTGTCTCTCTCACACACAGGTCAACGTCGTGGATCACCCCCCAACACTGGGGGGGAAGACTCACAGGACCCGGCTCTGCGGGATGACGGACCCACCGGCAATGACGACTCTCACCACTCTGTGGACGACCCCGACCAACCTGGCCCCTCTGGTGTCCAACCACCTGCAGCACCTGCGTCAGGTACAACTGGGCCAACCACCACCCCCACTCCTGCCACATCCCAGGAGACACCCAGGATCCCTGCCCCACCACCACAATGCAGCCAGGCTCACCAGGAGGGACACGATGTACCGGGCACCCAGGAGGAGGCAGGCGACAACGCTAATGCCACCCCTCAGGGGTCCCGGAGACCCGATGTGCCCACAAGGGCAGGCCAGGTGCAAGTGGGCAGGGGTGGTGGGAGTGGAGGACGGCAGAGGCGCGAGCCTGACCAGTTGGCTGCGGAACCGGTATATTCCCATGTCAGAAACATCCTGGACACATACCGGCAGGACACCACGGGCATGGCCCAGGTTGTGTCCATCCTTGAGGAGATCAAGACCCAGCAGGCCCAGAAACATGCGGAGCAACATGCCTGTCTACTGCGACACCAAGGGCGGATGGAGGACAGACAGGCTGAGCTTGTGACGGTGTTCACGGGAATTCACTGTACACTCCGTCGGATAGCCGAAAACATGGACAACCCTCCCTGTGCCACCAGGCCAAGAACATCACCACCCACAGGGAGGGATCAGGGGGAGGAGGAGACATCCGACGGAGCATCCCAAACATCGTCACGGCCTGCTTCTGAGGGTTCCCGCAGGAGGGCGTGTCGTCCACGGAAAAGACCGTGAGGGTCGGCGCAACAGCACCATCTCCCAGGACACCTGGCCTGGCACCTGGCCCACTGGACCAACAGCAGCACATCAGCAAAAGACATTCTCTGCCACATGGACTTGCTGGTCACTGTCTGACCAATGTTGACAAAGACTGTGGCATGGACTCTGAGGATTTCCAATGGCAAGGACACCAACTCCCCTAGTGAACTTTGGATTCCATACACCCGGAAAGCCCCTCATGTCATACCCCCCCCCACGTACCCCAACAAAAATAAAAAGTTACACGATAAAGAGATGATGCCTACATTTTGCATTATTACCTTACATGTGTCTTGTTAAGTCTAACCATGCCTGAGTTCTTATATGACTTCAACCATCGACACCCTGGGGCCTGAGTCTGGCACAGGACACACATGGGTCACAATGTATTAGGCAAGACAGACATGGAGCACCATACACACCCGTGATGGGCCCAACCAGCTGAGGGGGTGGCCGCACAACCGTGCCGACAGACATATTGAGTACAGCGACAGCCATGCGCAGTGGTCAGGGATCATGTGGAGTGTCCTGGGGGGCACCCAGGTATGTGTGGACAGGTGGCAGAACCATGTCCTGCAAGCTTGAGTCAGGTGGATGCAGAGAATGGTGGCCTGGCCAACTTTGGATGCATGGGGATGGCACATGTCACAATACCCACACAGTCATGGACATCATGCACAATACACAGTCTAATCCCACACAAACAGCTTGCATCTTGCTACTCGACACATAGACACATAGCCACTATCACGGAAAACCATGCCAGACATGCCGTATGCACCGTGGCAACACACCAGCATTGACTGAGAATAGGCACCTTGGAGGCATAGGGACGCCTTTATTATTCATGTATTCGGGAATGCAGAGGCAACTCGGAGTACACATAAACAGGTCATGTGGAGTAACATGTGGGTCCAACACTGGAACCCCCCTTCTGCAGCACAAATGCGTGATAGCCATGGAACTGGCACACAAGTGTCGGCTAAAAGCTAAACACCCCCTGCTGCTCACGGAGAGGCTGCCATACACCATTGATCCTCTGATGTGGAAGTCCCACACCATGTCAAGCCAATGCAAACCGTATGTGTCCGAGGGCAGTGTTACACACATTGATGCCATCATCACAATCCACTATCCCATCACAGATGACTGTCAACAAGTCTGACCATCTATTCAGGTGTACCCAGCTACATGTCATGTGTCCCATGGTGATGCGACATGTCTGCAGAGGAACCAAACATCGACAGGGGCAGTGTGCACACATCGTAAACAACAGCCACACCCAATACACCCCTGATGCATCCCTTACCCTAAGGAGACTTCCAAACTTGTCCGTGCGTGTAACGCTGAGTCAGCACACGATGACGTGTCCATGAGGAATAGCAGTGCCACAACAATGCCACCAGCAGACGGCATGCGCAAGTACCTGGGGATGAGAGACACACAAGAAGTCAGCCACAAAAAGCACAGCCACTTGCATGTGCATGTACTCGACACATGTAAGGATGACAACATGCTAGGTCACAATTATGGCTGGGGAAATACACTCATCACTGGCACCATCACTCCAGTGACACATCCACACACACCTCTGACTCACGTGGCATACATGCAGATGGACACACACATCGCAACACATGCCACACGGGGACCAATGCGTGCACACACAGACACTGGTACTCACCACTAAGCAAAGAAGTCGCGTATGAGCCGACTCCGGATGTCCTCTTGCGGAACCACATCCTCCACATCACTAGCCCCATTGCCAAGCCCTTCGTCCTCCACGGGTGGAAGGTCCTGATCATCTTGATCCAAGATGAGTGGCACAGCTTTCTCAACTGCCATGTTGTGCAGCATGCAGCAGACCATGAAGATTTTGCAGACCTTCGCCGGGGCATATGGGAGGGCGCCGCCGGTCTTGTGGAGGCATCTGAATCGGCTCTTCAGGAGGCCAAATGTCCTCTCTATCACTCGCCTTGTCCGGCCATGGGCGGTGTTGTAGCGGAGCTGGGCCGGCGTGATGGGGTTGCGGAGAGGTGTGATCAGCCATGGCATGTTGGGATAGCCAGCGTCCCCTACATGGAAACCACATGGACATAAGTAGGCCAGGAGAAGCGGTCGTGCTGGAAGTCTACGCAAAATACAGGACAGACAGAGTGTACCCACCAACAACACATGCTCGTTCGTTCGCAGCTGCGTCATCATTTGAGGCACCCTGCTACGCCTCATGATGTAGGCATCGTGTGCTGATCCTGGAAAACGAGCACAGACATGTGAAATCACCATGTTGGACAGACACACCACAAGGGCATTGATGGAGTGGTAGTGTTTGCGGTTCCTGTACGCTACCTCCTGTGCCTGTGGTGGTACCAAAGCCACATGTGTCCCATCTATGGACCCAATGACATGGGGCATCCCTTCCAGGGCATAGAATCCACGCTTGACCCCAGTCAACAGTTCAGGAGTTGGGAAATGGATGAACTCATCCAGGTGAAGCAACATGGCCTCTAAGAAATCATGCAGCACACCGCTGAACGTGCTCTGGGACATGCCACCAACACGAGCTATGGTATATTGAAAGGTACCCGTGGCAAGAAAATGTAGGGCTGCCATTACCTTCAGCTTGGGTGTCAGTGCCGTAGGATACGTGTGCAGTGGTTGCAGGTGTGGTGCCAGCCTTGCCGTCAACTCCTCAATCAACGGTTGGGGGAAGCGGTAGCAGCGTATACAGTCATTCTACCGCATGTCAGCCAAGTCCGGAATTGGTCGGGGCAGAGGCGGCGCTCTGCAGTAATTTGGAAGTGACAAGGAAGAGTGAGTGCACTACAACAACAATTGATTTGTACTGAGCACATGTTAATCTGTCAATACACATATGCTACATATGGAGTCAGGTATGTGCCACATGCCCTGGACACGTATGGCTGCCAGGTGACACTCCTACCAAGACCCAGCTACACACGGAGATTGTGAACCTCCACATGCCATGGCATGGGATTAGCTGTGTCCCAGTGTAAGTGAACAGCCAGACGCAACACAGGAGTGACATACATCAACACATCAGCAGAAGTAGGATGTCGATTTCAGAGACAGGTAGCGGAACACTAGAGCCACAGGTCACATGACATTACACTAGGACAGCCCACACACCTTGCCAATAAGGTGTACATGTAATGACTCACCACACATACATTGAGAGGATGCAGACATGTCCTTGTTACGCTACTCCGTGTCCCATGCATACATACGCACCTCACATCCGATACCACATGTGGCCTGGTGTACGTAACAGTGTGCCATGTCCATCTACACACAGACACATGTTGGTTGCTGCAACAGCTGATGCTTTTGAGGGAGCACCAACATCAAGCTAATGGGAACACACCACACATACATGACATAGACACATCGTGCACCGTGGGTAGTCACATGTCTGGTGTGGTAACCCCTGTAGCGGGCATCAGGGGACACTCGCGTGTGTTGTTGACTGTGCCATGCCAGTGACGCTCATCCCAAGTGTGCAGTACGACATGCACACATGTCAAAGGAGTTAAGGGCATGCCTGGCACACATTGCACCGTCACACATAACATCTGTACACATCTCATCATACATCTGTTGCCTTCTCGAGGAGTAATGTGCCACATCACAGCCTTTCACACCTGTGCCCCACACATGTAGTACTGCCCAGACAATGCCTTGATGTCCATCCATGGACAAGTATGTCAGCTCTATTCCTTCCTGTGTGCTGCCTGTCACCACTGTGATGTGTGAAAGGCACCGTACATTCGCTCAGAGGGCCTGTGTACGTTCCCTATCACTATGGGAGTGCTGCCGTATGCGTACCCATAGTGATAGTGAGCGTATGCACGCGTGTACGGTCCGTATCACTATGGGTACGCATACGTGAGCACACCCATAGTGATAGTGAACGTACAGGCGTGTGTACGGTCCGTATCACTATGGGTACGCATACGCGAGTACACCCATAGTGATAGTGAGCGTACAGGCGTGTGTACGGTCTGTATCACTATGGGTACGCATACGCGAGCACACCCATAGTGATAGTGAGCGTACACACGCCTGTACGCTCACTATCACTATGGGTACGCATACGCGAGCACACCCATAGTGATAGTGAGCGTACAGGCGCGTGTACGGTCCGTATCACTATGGGTACGCATACGCGAGCACACCCATAGTGATAGTGAGCGTACAGGCGCGTGTACGGTCCGTATCACTATGGGTACGCATACGCGAGCACACCCATAGTGATAGTGAGCGTACAGGCGCGTGTACGGTCCGTATCACTATGGGTACGCATACGCCAGCACACCCATAGTGATACGGACCGTACACACGCGTGTACGCTCACTATCACTATGGGTGTTCTCGCGTATGCGTACCCATAGTGATACGGACCGTACACATGCCTGTACGGGCCGTTGCTATGCATTTGGGGTGCCCTAGGGCCCCGGAACGCACCATACCTGTGTGTGAATCTCCAAATTACATAGGGGACACATGAGGGACAAATATAAAGGCCTACATGCATGCTGGTTGTCATGGAGACCAAGTTTAAAGTATGAATTTTTTTCTGCAGGTGCACAGCAAAAGTCAGTTTGAATGAACCTACTTTGTTGCAATGTGGTTCTGGAGTTGACATCATGCTCAAGAAAAAACACAATAAGAACCCACTGACTGTGCTAGGTTTGAAGGGATTGGAGGAAACATAGGATGCAAATGTGAGTGACCAATCACTCTGTACTCCTGTGCATGAAACAGGCCAGCAAGGCAGATATAAGGCAGCCAGGTCCCATGAGAGAGCACTTGCCTGCACATCTTTGGATTCTACGACCCAGCTGCTGCTCCTGATTCCCTGCAACCATGTCAAGGTCTGTGGAGAGGGCACAGCCTTTCACCCTGGAGGAGAACCTGGCATTGCTGGATGTGATCCTCCCACAGTACCCCCTGCTGTATGGGCGACCAGGGTATCAGGTGAGTGCAGAGTCCACTAGCACAGACTGTGTCCCTTTTTTGTGACTGTGACTTCTGCCATTGTGTCCAGGTGTGACACACATGCTATGTACTGTAGGAGGGGTCCCAGGGGGGGGAATGCCTGATGTCTCCCAGCCAGAGAGCATGCTGTGGTGCATGTCTGCCGACCTCACTTGCATTGTGTTTACTGTGACAATCACTGCATGGTGCATGCCACATTCTGCCTGTCTTATCCTCCTGGGAATGTAGCCTCTACAGTCCTCATGTGATTATGTGGTCAGCCCAGTGTGACAGGTGACTGTACCCACAGATGTGTGTTAGTTCTGTGTACCTGTGCTGAGAGTGTCCACATGATGTGTTCGTACCCTGGACATCGGTGTGTGTGTAAGTCCCCTGTCATGTGGGTGGGTGCATATGTGGAGTGTAGCACCCAAGCTGCATGAGGGATGGATATACCCTGCCCATGTGATGTGAGCAGGGAGCAGTGCTGTGTGTCTGACGTGCAGAGCCAGCCCCACACCTGTGAGCCCCCCCCCGTCTAGTGGCACATGTGCAGAGTGAGGTTTGTAGCTGCATTTGGCAATGGCAGGTGAATGTCCTGTGCCTGTGTGTGTCTGTGTACTCTGCTGAGGTAGCGTCAGTGGCCTGTGGCATGTGACTGCTTTGAGGTGCTGCACATAATCCGGGAGTAGCTTGTGATGCACAGTGTGAGCCTGGATCATTGATTGTGTCGTTGCCCTCATTCCACCTGTGTACTTTCAATGGCACGTACTGCTTTTGCCCTTCCCCAGAGGATCATGTCCCTATGACAAAGGTGCAATGCATTGGATGCATACTATGCCTTGTTGTAAACAGCAAATTTGTTCTAATATGTGTCTCTGTGACATGTGCCAGGTGTATTGATGTAGTGTCACTTGTTCATCCTCACAGGTAGGCGCCTCTGCCAAGAAGCAGATCTGGATGAACGCCGTCAGTGCCGTGAGGAGGACGGAGGGTCGCAAGCGGCGCCTGGCCCAGGTGAGAAAACGCTCGCAGGATATCCGGTGCTGGACGCGGAGGATCGCACGGGTCCTGCTGGGGGACTCACCTGAGACCCATAAGAACCGCGGGCGCCGCTGTCTGACCCACATCCACAAGCGTGTGCTGGCGGTGGTCTTTCCAGACTTGGACAGGCGCTTACAGGAGAAGCAGCAGCAGGAAGGGGGTAGGTACATGTGTGTTTGTTGTGTGTCACCAGCATTTGTAAGTGCACAGTTGCATGGATACACTGCCAGGGTTTAAAGGTGCTGTGCAGATCCTGTTACCCACAGTATAGCGGTGCTCTCCTGCCTCCCTTCCCCTCCTTGCAATGTGTTCCCTGGTCTGTGTGTAGTCACTCCTTCACAAGGTTATCTAGGCTGGCACTTTATCCACGTGAACAATGCCTGTAGCATCATGTGTGGGGGTGGTGTGTAACAGGTTTTGGGACCTGTCCAGTTCAGTACTTGTGGGTTCCATATCAGTTGGCACTGATGCTGAGTCCAGACATGGGAGTTAGTCTCTCAAGTGTCATGCCTTACAGCACGCATGTCCTATCTTCTGGCCTGTGACATGATGTGCATGAGTGTGCAATACGCATAGTGCAGGGATGGTGGCGTGTGTTGCAGTCATTCCCATTCAGGACCATTGAGTTGTGTGGCCACTACTGTCCCCTGGGGCATATTTTCCTAGGTGTCATGTGTGTCATCACAAAATGTGGACACTCTCAGTGTCTACAGCATAGGTTGTGCTCTGTGCCATTGTCCCCTGGCACCAAGTATATTGACGTAAAATCTAGTACAAATGTCCACTGTACAGCCTGACCTGATTTTCCTTGTTCATACTCACGGTGGCCAGTGCCTGTGTGTCTTGTTACAATCATCTGATGATGACCATTTGTACATGATTATTTGGACAGGCGCACCTTGGGTATTTTGTGTCCAATCTTGCATTTATCCAGCCCATGTGTATTTCACCCAGACTAAGAGATGTAAGTGATTCCTGTGTCTCAACAAATTGTCTCATGTAGGGGGTGGTTGGTGCGGGCAAAGCCTACATGTCAAAACCTGATATCTCCTTGCTAGGTCTGGCCAGTGTGTGATGTTTGTCTGGACATACACTCAAGGTGCAGTGAGCCAGTCATGGTGGGCATGTTTTCAGTATTACCTATGCAACATGTGCCTCAAGTTCATGGATATGGTCCCTGCTATCGGCAACGCTGTGTGGTGCAGATGCAGTGCTGGATTGTCCCCAGGGCCTGGCTCCTCTGTCAAAATCAATTTCATGTCATTTGCTATTGTGTCATGCTCTCCATGGTTTTTCAGTGGCATGGTGGGTCAAACAACTGTGTCTTGCATGCCCTACATATGTACCTTGTTTTGTAGATGTTACTCATCTTTCTTTTCAGGCTATGCACTGTAACCTATGTAGAATGGACTCATGTGACATATGTATACAGGTGTATGATTAATTGCTGTCTCTTCACCTTGCCCACAGCATCGTCAGGGGACACGGAGGGAGACATCAGCACAGACGGAGCGGAGGGACCGAGCACCAGTGCCAGCGGTGACATCGTGGCTGGCACATCGAGTGGAACTGAGGCGGAGGTGAGTGAGGTTGAGGACCTGTCCACTGCCACCACAGAATATGAAGCTGACGGGTCCGAGGATGATCTCTCCGAGTGGGCGGAGGCTGCACCAGCAGCTGACAGCAGCACAACATCTCTCCCCACCCCCTCCATTGCCATCAGCCGCCTCCCACTTGCTCGTGTCCCTTCCCAGCGTGCCCAGTCACCACATGTCTCCTCCTTGCCAGGCACCGCACCCCCTGCCCCTGTCTCCACTGCTTCCGCCAATGCCGAGTCTGTGGACATCCAGCGGCAGTTGCAGGTTGGTCAGGCTGCGATGCTTAATGTCCTCCATGGCCACAGCCAAGTGCTGAACAACATGAAGGCATACTTGGAGGGCATTTTCTCATCGCAGGCTGACCAACGCAACTTGCTGAGGTCCATTGACTCGACACTGACTGCAGCAGTGGGTCTCCTGCAGCGCTTCGTCCTACCCCCTACCCCTGACCCATCCACACTTCCCACTCCCATGCCTGTCCCACGTACACCCAGACATCAGCATGCACCCACCACAACAGACACAGGCACCACACCAGCAGGGAAGGTCAAACGCACACCACCTGGCACACACACACAGGGTGAAGTAGGCACACCCACTGGGTCTGGGGGCAAACGTAAGACACGCAGCCAGAGTGGGAGTCCGCATTCCACCAAATCCACTCCGTCCAAATCCCCTCCCCTCAGCTCTCCTGGCCACATATCCGGCAAAGACTCCTTCATGGCCGCTCTGTCCCTGAGCCCCACAGTGACACCACCCCGCAAGCGGTCAAGGGAGTCCCCGGTCATGGTGGTTGAGTCCCCCCCCTGTCCACACCCTCCCCCAGTGGCGCTGCGACCCATCCCTCTGACCCCCCCCCCCTCCTTGGGGCCTGTGGTTCCTTCGGGTGCAGGGGAGTCGCTGGAGGACCTTGCTAAGGTGTGCAGCGCCATCCTGGCCTCCGCCTTTGGCCCTGCCCCACCCCCTGTGGTGGAGTCCTCCATCCCTGCACCCCCGACGCCTACCCTTCGCCCTCATGTCCCTGCGGTGCCTGGTCCTTCTCCCCCACATGATGCCCTCCCCCCTCTGGAAGACGAAGGAGTCTGACTGTGCAGGCAAGCTAGGGGACACGCGTCCCACTGTGTCCCCCACCTGGATTTGAACTTTGGATTGCCCTATGGGCATTGTACATTTTGAACTTTCAAGGGACAAACAGATTTTTGGATGCTGAATAAAGCAATTTCTTTTTCCTTAGTACACTACTGTCTGTCTGGTATTGCTGTTGGTGGACCTGCCCCATTATTTTGGGTGGTGATTATGTGTTGGGTGTGTGGGAATTGTAGTCTTGTGCTGGTCATAGGGTGGATCCTGGTATCTGTGTGCCATCACAAGCTGTTGGCTACATAACTTTGTTCATGTAAGCAGTTACTGCATGGTGACATCGTCCCAAGGTGTGTTCCTTCCTCTGTGTAAACTGACATCTTCCCTGCAGGGTCATTCCAATATGTGGTGCTGAGCTGTGTCTACATTGGCTGGGTGTGTGACGGACTCGTTAGACTTGGGCCATGCATGCTGAGCGATGTCTCCACCTGCATCATTCGTGGCGTCCTTGGTGGTCACTGTACTTGTGTATGTAGACTGTTGTCATGACTTCATGTGGACATGTTTTCTTTTCGGCGCTATGCATGTGTATACTCCCAGCCTCGCACACATGTGGTACATGTACTGCAGGATCTTTGTGCACCTGACTGACATTTGTGGGCATTGGATCTGTGGGTACTCCACCCTTTTCTTTGCAGGGGCACTGCTGTGAGTGTTAGGCACCCACCCCTCCTGTGTCTGGGCACTGCTGGGAGGACTCTGCACACACCCCTCCTGTGTCTGGGCACTGCTGGGTGGACTCTACACCCACCCCTCCTGTGTCTGGGCACTGCTGGGAGTGTTAGGCACCCACCCCTCCTGTGTCTGGGCACTGCTGGGAGGACTCTGCACCCACCCCTCCTATGTCTGGGCACTGCTGGGAGGACTCTGCACACACCCCTCCTGTGTCCGGGCACTGCTGGGAGGACTCTGCACCCACCCCTCATGTGTCTGGGCACTGCTGGGAGTGTTAGGCACCCACCCCTCCTGTGTCTGGGCACTGCTGGGAGGACTCTGCACACACCCCTCCTGTGTCTGGGCACTGCTGGGAGGACTCTGCACACACCCCTCCTGTGTCTGAGCACTGCTGGGAGGACTCTGCACCCACCCCTCCTGTGTCTGGGCACTGCTGGGAGTGTTAGGCACCCACCCCTCCTGTGTCTGGGCACTGCTGGGAGGACTCTGCACACACCCCTCTTGTGACTGGGCACTGCTGGGAGTGTTAGGCACCCACCCCTCCTGTGTCTGGGCACTGCTGGGATGACTCTGCACACACCCCTCCTGTGTCTGGGCACTGCTGGGAGGACTCTGCACACACCCCTCCTGTGTTTGGGCACTGCTGGGAGTGTTAGGCACCCACCCCTCCTGTGTCTGGGCACTGCTGGGAGTGTTAGGCACCCACCCCTCCTGTGTCTGGGCACTGCTGGGAGGACTCTGCACACACCCCTCCTGTGTCTGGGCACAGCTGGGAGGACTCTGCACACACCCCTCTTGTGACTGGGCACTGCTGGGAGGCCTCTGCACACACCCCTCCTGTGTCTGGGCACTGCTGGGAGGACTCTGCACACACCCCTCCTGTGTCTGGGCACTGCTGGGAGGACTCTGCACACACCCCTCCTGTGTCTGGGCACTGCTGGGAGTGTTAGGCACCCACCCCTCCTGTGTCTGGGCACTGCTTGGAGGACTCTGCACACACCCCTCCTGTGTCTGGGCACTGCTGGGAGGACTCTGCACACACCCCTCTTGTGACTGGGCACTGCTGGGAGGCCTCTGCACACACCCCTCCTGTGTCTGGGCACTGCTGGGAGTGTTAGGCACCCACCCCTCCTGTGTCTGGGCACTGGTGGGAGGACTCTGCACACACCCCTCCTGTGTCTGGGCACTGCTGGGAGGACTCTGCACCCAACCCTCCTATTTCAGGATATGTATGCTTAGAACATACACGGGTGTGGGTTTGCTCCATGCATACGCGGGTGGGGGTACGGTCCGTACATACATGGTTGGGGTGGGGGTGCGCTCCATGCATACGGGGTGGGGGTACGGTCTGTACGTACACTGTTGGCATGGGGGTACGCTCCATACGTACGCGGGTGAGGGTACGGGGCGTACATACACGGTTGGGGTGGGGGTATGCTCCATGCATACGGGGTGGGGGTACGGTCCGTGCGTACACTGTTGGCATGGGGGTACGCTCCATACGTAAGCGGGTGAGGGTACAGGTCGTACATACACGGTTGGGGTGGGGGTACGCTCCATACATACGCGGGTGAGGGTACGGGTCGTACATACACTGTTGGGGTGGGGGGTACGCTCCATACGTATGCGGGTGAGGGTACGGGTCGTACATACACGGTTGGGGTGGGGGTACGCTCCATACATACGCGGGTGAGGGTACGGGTCGTACATACACTGTTGGGGTGGGGGGTACGCTCCATACGTACGCGGGTGAGGGTACGGGTCGTACATACACGGTTGGGGTGGAGGTGCGCTCCATGCATACGCGAGTGAGGGTACCGGTCGTACATACACGGTTGGGGTGGGGGTACGCTCCATGCATACGGGGTGGGGGTACAGTCCGTACGTACACTGTTGGCGTGGGGGGTACGCTCCATACGTACGCGGGTGAGGGTACGGGTCGTACATACACGGTTGGAGTGGGGGTACGCTCCATACATACGCAGGTGAGGGTACGGGTCGTACTTACACTGTTGGGGTGGGGGTACGCTCCATACGTACGCGGGTGAGGGTACGGGTCGTACATACACTGTTGGGGTACGCTCCATACATACGCGGGTGAGGGTACGGGTCGTACTTACACTGTTGGGGTGGGGGGTACGCTCCATGCATACGGGGGTGGGGGTACGGTCTGTACATATCCGTACCCACGCTGTGGAATGCTTGTGCGGGCCGTACCCAGGCCTTTGCCACGTGGGTACAGCCGTCCCGCCATTGTTGTGGTGACGTAGGTGTGGGCGTGGTACGACTCGTACCCACGCTCTTAAGGGTACGGGACGTACCTGTATTGTTGTGTTGCCGGTTCGCGTCGTCAACCACTTCCGTTGTGGCGGACGCTGGCTTTGCTGGACACGTCCCCACCCCCTCGTAGTGACCAGGGCCTGGGGGTCAGGTATGTCCAGGGCATGTGTGCTGTGTGACTTTGGTGGGGGTTTTGTGGCCTGCCCCTGCTCCTGCCCCCCCCCTTTCCCTTCTCCCTTTGTTGTTCTGACCTTCTGCGGCGTCTGCGTCGTAACCTGTAGAGGAGGTCGACTGCTATGAGGGCCGGGATGACACGTAGGTTCGGGTCCATGTCTGTCCGTCGCGTGCAGGTACTCCTTGTTCGCATCGTCCTGATTTCCCGGCAGTTTTTGGCTGCCGGAAAATATTTTCCGTGCGGGATGACGTCGGTGCGAATCGTACTTCCTGGTTCGTGAATGGCAGGCTGCGTGCGTCCCGACGTCACGTCGGCGCTTTCCCGGATCACATTTGTATGTTTATTTTCGTCGGTCGGGGTTTTGTACGATTCGTACGGAAATAGTATTTCCGTGCGAATCGTACTTCCATGTTTGTATATTGTTACGACCCGGTTTTTACAGGATCGTAATTGGCACCCAAGTGTATCTCACACGAAGTTCTCTCAGGAAAAGGCCCTCCCAGCATCAGCTCCATTATCCAACCTTATCGCTCTTTAAGGTCAGATAATAAACAATTAGCGGCAATACCAAAAATAAGAAAACATAGCGGAGGCCGTTGTTTTTCATACAATGCCACTAAACTTTGAAATCTTCTGCCTCTTGGTATCCGTCTCGAGCCTAACTACCTCTTTTTTCGACTAAAAACGTACCTGTTCCCCTAATTCTGCCCATGGTTGAAGTTGCACCGCTACTATTGCTGGGATGCCCCCGGGTAGCTATGCGCTCTAGAAATGCCTCTTCATTCATTCATTCAATCGTTCATTCATTCATTCATTCATTCACTGTGTGTAATAACAACCCACAAGTCATTTAAGAGTGAATTGTTATTGCACTGTGTGTAATAATAACATTTTATTTTTTTTATTCACAAAAGAGAATGATCATTTGCAATCTGCCAGGTACAATCGCATCAGAAAAGGCAACTGCTGGTGTATGAATATCCGTTATGGATATTCAGGCAAAAAGAAATCAACAAACGAAGAAGACATAAAAGGATAAGTGCAAAGAGGTCCCACTGAGGTCAATTGTTAAGCCTCAGAATATCTTCGGGTGATGGGATATGCAAAGATATTGGCGAAGGCGCCTCACTCACTTATCGTGGCATGCATCATCATAGGCATCTTACCACACCCAGGTAAGATGGTACTACCTGGGCAGACTCAACCAAAGATGTTATGGGAGTTCTTACATAAAATGTTAACTGGCCATGCAGGGGGCCAGATGAGTGATGTGAAAAATACCTACAGGTATACCCAAACAATATGTTTATTCATAGGGTACCTGGGGTACTAGATAAAAATGTGATCCAAGATGGCGGGGTTTATCTGAACACTATTAATTCAGTTTTACCCACATCAGAATGCCAACACGTTTCGGCCCACAACTTCAGCCCTCTCGGGTTTTCTTCAGAGTTAGAATCTCTACTCCTAGGTGTCCCTGCTCTAAAATAGCATGTATTACATGCAAAAATGAGGCCTATTGCGCTCACCTGTATTTTCTATTTTCCAGTAGTTTTTCTACTGGGTATCGCTACTTAGCACCATGCGAGCCAGGAGTTTAGGTGCTGTCTTTTAGTCACACATTCATCAAAGTACAGACACCCCCACAGTACCTATATCTGTCGTCCTGCCCGCCGCTGTGTAATAACAACCTGCAAGCTCTTTAAGGTTGGACTGTTATTACACTCTGTGTAATAACAACCCACAAGTCTTTTAAGAGAGAATTGTTATTACACTTTGTGTAATAATAACAACCCACAAGACCTTTAAGGTTGAGCTGTTATTACACTGTGTAATAACAACACACAAGTCCTTTAAGGGTGGACTGGTATTACATTCTGTGTAATAACAGCCCACAAGTCTTTTCAGGGTGGGCTGTTATTACACTGTGTGTAATAACAACCCACAAGTCCTTTAAGGGTGGACTGCTATTACACTCAGGGCCATATTCCCAAGAACGTGCGATAACTATCGCCAGAGTAAAAAATCGGCAAAAAGTTAGCACTGCCTAACCCCGATTTATTACGCCGTGACAGCGAGGAATTCACAAGCCCGCACTACATGGCGATAATTACAGTGAACGGCAGAGAAAACAGGTGACAAGAACATTGCAATGGCGATAGATATTCCTATGTTAGCAGGCGATAGCTGTGGATCGGCACATCAGCGCCAGGAAACTCACCTTTCTCAACCCAGGCGATATCACATTGCGAGCATGGCCCTACAAATATTAGGATGTGAAAGTCAGGATGTCAAGTGAATAACAAATGCAGGAGACATTGTCTGGTTCTTTTAACTTTATGGTATGCAGCCTGAAAGACTGCTGTGTCAACAGAGGCCCTTTACCCGACCTCTGTACCCCCGCTCTACTGAAAGACCCTGCCAGCCAGCACCTACAAGTGATAGATGGAAATGAATTCACAGGTGAATGCTGAGGGGTTGGCAGGAAATTAAAAAAATATGGCGGGGGGGTGGCGGTGGGTGTTGTGACCTTCATGGGTATCGGAGCTGCATGATCCTTGCCTCCATGGCTTCTGTGGGTCGCCAGGTGTGGCTCCTGGCTGGGGTCCCTCCATGCTGTGGGTAGTCGTCCTGCTTAGCACCAGCAGAAGGCAGGTGTAGAACCCCTGGTGCCACCGCAGTTTATCCCCTGTTTTTCCTTCGCTTTGCAGATTTGGCAGTTCGTTGTGAATGTGGTGTTGTGGTTTTCTCGTGTGTTTTCGCACGGGAACGCCTACTCTGCATATCATTAGTGTTAGTTGGTGGTGTCCACTGTGGAGATAAATTTGGGGGCTGTTATCGCGGGAATACTGGTGTTGTCTGCAGTTTGCATCAGCTTGTGAATGGGGTGTTAAATCTATCTCCACTGTTGCTGCGTTAAGTTGGAGATAAATCAGGGTTAACGCCTTGTGAAATGCCCCTATGTGTAATAACAACCCACGAGTCCTTTAAAGTTGATCTGTTATCACACTGTGTGTAATACCAACCCACGAGTCCTGTAAGGTTGGGCTGTTATTACACTGTGTGTAATACCAACCCACGAGTCCTGTAAGGTTGGGCTGTTATTACACTGTGTGTAATAAAAACCCATGAGCCCTTTAAGGGTGGGCTGTTATTACACTGTGTTGAATACCAACCCACGAGTCCTGTAAGGTTGGGCTGTTATTACACTGTGTGTAATAAAAACCCACGAGTCCTGTAAGGTTGGGCTGTTATTACACTGTGTGTAATACCAACCCACGAGTCCTGTAAGGTTGGGCTGTTATTACACTGTGTGTAATAAAAACCCATGAGTCCTTTAAGGTTGGGCTGTTATTACACTGTGTGTAATACCAACCCACGAGTCCTGTAAGGGTGGACTGTTATTACACTGTGTGTAATAACAATATACGATTCCGCTAAGGTTGGGCTGTTATTACACTGTGTGTACATCAGGCAAAATATCTTTCCAAGAGCCTTGACCCTCTCAGTTCCAGAGAAAGGTGACAATCTCTAGAAGGCAGGTGACGGGTCACTTGCGGGAGTTTTAGCAGAGGGTTCTAAGCCAGAAGATGTTTGGAGATAAAGACACCCCAGAGCATTCCCTTATATTCGCAAGAGTGATACATAAGATTGAAATGAATCGAGGTAATGAGGGGTCCCCGGTACTCTGGGATTGCTTTCAAGTGTTCCTCAGAGAAGCATGAGTTTCATGGAACATGTCAAACAAGCATAAGGAAAGACAGGCAGCTAATCATTTTCTGATGTTTCGAGGGTAAATCAGTAGTAATTTTAGACTAGTTATGAATGAGACACTGAATGAAATCCGAGTGGCCCCCAGTACAGGGCACTTTCGAGTTGAAATCCTACAAGCACTTCACGAAACCGTATGTACGAGAATCGGGCACTTTGACATCATTGGGAGGCGAATGTCAAGGAAGGACTCACTCTGCCCACTTTGTACCATCTCAGCCTAATGTTCCTCAGGCTAAGCCTGGGGGCATCTATAATTATCCATATATAAGTTTAAGCGTATATGTGGATGCAGGTATGTATGTGGTATTTCGATAGCGCCAACCTAGCAGACAAAGGCAGTGGAGTGTGTACAAGGTCAGAGACAAGCAGAACGTCAGCTAGTGTTAGGAGAGGTATCTGCTTCGTATATGGTTCATGCATTGTGATGTTTTCATATCTATTCTGTTATTGCAAGTTCATTTTAGTTTGTTTTTAGAATGATATTGTCAATATACATATTGATCTTGGACTCAATAACTCAGCATTTTTTTTTAAACGGTTCAGGATTCAATTCAGGGCTATGCTGATATTTTGGCTTACCAATTCATTAAAAAAATATATATATATATATATATATCTACTTCTAGGCAACCAGGATTTTTTCTGTTTTCCAATCCTGTGTACTCTTGGTCAGCTTGTGCATGTGTTTAGTTTACTGTTGAATGGTGCAAGTAAGAATTAAACAGAAGGTGGGGTGGAATGGTCGAATGAGTGCACGGATGAGTGACAGAGTTTATGAGTGATGTGCTACTGAGTGCCTGAACTCGCTATTCGCTGTCGAGGTGCTTTCAGTTATAAGCCAGGTCCATCGGCATTGTCAACTCTTGTTTGCGCCTCTTCATCTTAAATCTGATGATGAGCTGTCTGTCGAACTGCCAAGAACCACCAGCAGTGGTGAGCTTGTCAGCGAGACAGGTAGTTGTGCCGGGCACTATGCCTTTGTAAATGATGCCGCTGGTTTTGAAGATGGTGTAAACTGCCAAGGGGAGCCAATGAACTTTCAACGAAGTAAGGCACACGTGGTCATATGTCCTCAGGACCTTGATGAGACATAGTGAATGCCCTTAAAGGGGCGGGCAGGGTGGAGGTTAGGAGGCTGTCGCACAGGGCGTTGCGACCATCCTAATAGTGAATGCCCTTAAAGGGGCGGGCAGGGTGGAGGTTAGGAGGCTGTCGCACAGGGCGTTGCGACCATCCTAATAGTGAATGCCCTTAAAGGGGCGGGCAGGGTGGAGGTTAGGAGGCTGTCGCACAGGGCGTTGCGACCCTCCTAATAGTGAATGCCCTTAAAGGGGCGGGCAGGGTGGAGGTTCGGAGGCTGTCGCACAGGGCGTTGCGACCCTCCTAATAGAAAAGTGTGAGAGCTTGAAATGCAGCTCAGATGTCTATTTCTCAGAGGAACAGTTTCATTTTCTTGAGCAGAGAGAGGACAGCAGGCCAGTGTATTAGAGGAAGCCTTGATGCTTTGCAAACTGTCTTGGAAAGACCAACGTGCTGGTGCTTTCACTTATATTACCAGCAGCAGACACTGAACCGTTCAGGTGCAGTGACACTTGTTTCTTTTTGGTAACGTCAAGAAATAACATTTACCACTGAAGGGAGTTATATAGCTCAATCAGATAATAATGCACTGGAGACCTTGCAGGTAATATTACCAAGGAAAAACAGAAGGCTCTCAGTACAGAGCAAGAGTGGATTTGTAAAGCGTGTTTAAGATTTTAAGAATCCCATCTCCTAACCTACTGTGATCTAAATTCTAAAGAAGACAAGCAATCCCTTACTGTTGGAACTCATTCCCAAACAGAAGGCCTGTTCTGATATGCTTATATTTCTTTGAACCTCCAATATCTAAGCATTCATTGTGCATCATGCATAGTACAATGATTTGCAGGGAAGACGGATCCTCTTTCAACATCAACAAGCGATGATTGTTAAAGAGGCCCTCTGGTCTAATTTAGACTGCAAGGTCTGGGCTTGATTCGTCTTCTGGCCGCCTTGGAATAATCCGATCTACTGGTAATCTGGCTTTGATCATTCTTCTGGCTACCTTGGAATAATCAGACCGCCCATTAATCTAGATTCGATCATTCTTCTGGCTGCCTTGGAATAATCCAATCTACCATTAATCTGGATTTGATCATTCTTCTGGCTACCTTGGAATAATCAAACCGACGATTAATCTGGATTTGATCATTCTTCTGGCCGCCTTGGAATAATACGGTCTACCGTTAATTTGGATTTGATCATTCTTCTGGCTACCTTGGAATAATCCGATCTACTGTTATTCTGGATTTGATCATTCTTCTGGCTACCTTGGAATAATCAGACAGGCCGTTAATCTGGATTTTATCATTCTTCTGGCCTCCTTGGAATAATCTAATCTACCGTTAATCTGGATTTGATCATTCTTCTGGCTGCCTTGGGATAATCTGATCTACCGTTAATCTGGATTTGATCATTCTTCTGGCCTCCTTCGAATAATCTGATCTACCGTTAATCTGGATTTGATCATTCTTCTGGCCACCTTGGAATAATCTAATCTACCGTTAATCTGGATTTGATCATTCTTCTGGCCGCCTTGGAATAATCAGACCGACCGTTAATCTGGATTTGATCATTCTTCTGGCCTCCTTGTAATAATCTGATCTACCGTTAATCTGGATTTGATCATTCTTCTGGCCACCTTGGAATAATCAGACTGACCGTTAATCTGGATTTGAACATTCTTCTGGCCACCTTGGAATAATCCGATCTACCGTTAATCTGGATTTGATCATTCTTCTGGCCACCTTGGAATAATCAGACTGACCGTTAATCTGGATTTGAACATTCTTCTGGCTACCTTGGAATAATCGGATCTACCGTTAATCTGGATTTGATCATTCTTCTGGCCACCTTGGAATAATCAGACCGACCGTTAATCTGGATTTGATCATTCTTCTGGCCACCTTGGAATAATCCGATCTACCGTTAATCTGGATTTGATCATTCTTCTGGCCACCTTGGAATAATCAGACCGACAGTTAATCTGGATTTGATCATTCTTCTGGCCACCTTGGAATAATCAGACCGACCGTTAATCTGGATTTGATCATTCTTCTGGCCACCTTGGAATAATCAGACCGACAGTTAATCTGGATTTGATCATTCTTCTGGCCACCTTGGAATAATCAGACCGACAGTTAATCTGGATTTGATCATTCTTCTGGCCACCTTGGAATAATCCGATCTACCGTTAATCTGGATTTGATCATTTTTCTGGCCACCTTGGAATAATCAGACCGACCGTTAATCTGGATTTCATCATTCTTCTGGCCACCTTGGAATAATCAGACCGACCATTAATCTGGATTTGATCATTCTTCTGGCTGCCTTGGAATAATCCGGTCTACCATTAAGCGTGTCCCCAAAATTCATTTTAGACTTTTGGAGATAAGATATTGAGTTGAAATATATTTTTATTGAAAGGCCAATATAGCTGGATTCATGAAGGCTACGGTTCATGTCTACATTGAGGAGTTTGAGAAGGGCCTCAGGCATAATCAGATACACATAGTTTGAAAATGTTTGACACTGTTCTTACCAAAGACTTTTAGTTGCTCAGTGGTTGTAGTTGTGGCTGGAATCCTCGTACTTGTCACTGTGGTCACATCGCGTGGCCTGGTGCGAGCGACTGCTGTGACGTTTCCCATTTGCTGCTCAATGCTTTTGTGTCCCGAACCCTTACAGATGCAGCTAGAACACAAGCAAGTTCAGAATCAACACAAATGCCTCGTTGTGAATAGAGTAAAGAGAGACGCGTCAACCTCTACCACCACACCCCCACCACACTTGGAACAACCGAGAGCTGTCAGACCCCGGAGGGACCCGAGACTGAAACAAACTCAAACCAAGGAGGTCACAACCTGTCGTTGACCAGCAGGATCGGGAGAGTCATAACTGACACCGTCTTGTGATTAACATGATACGAGGTGCGTGAAAAAGCACAGATGTAGGTCTCGGCCACTCCTCCGCTGTTGCCCCCCTGCCAGCACTTTAAGAACATTTAAAAATAAAACGATTTTAAAACCTGTTTTATTATTGTTTTATTTATCTTGGGGCGGGGCCAGGGTTATGATAGGCTGGAGAGGGAGTGGTGGGCTCTAACTACACTGCGCATGTGGTTTTTGGCCAGTGGTCTAAGGCGCAGTGACCCCTCTCCAACCCCAGCTGCACTGCTGGGGCTGGAGAGAGCAGGCACAGACTCCCAGTCTGTCCTGGAGCGCACATCATCGGCGCTCAGGCCAATCCTGAAGCCGCTCTCATGCGAGGGCAGCTTCAGGATTGGCCGCAGGGCAGGCTGGGAGCCCGTGCCCGCCTGCAGCGGCGGCGAGGAGCGGAAGAGCAAGAAGCGCAGCAGGTGATTTTAGTTTTGCGTTCATTATCCCCCGTACCTCCCTCCCAGCCTCTTTTGTAAAAAGAATTTCATCTCCGTTGTGTCCCCTTCCCTCTGCCCCATCCCCCACCCACCTCTTTTCACCATTACGAGCCGCTCCTGGCTTAGGGTACTCACCAACATCAAGAAGGAAGAGATATATAGGAAAGCATACAGTCAGTGTTCCTTGCACCTCATCCATACTGTGATAAACAATATATCTTCAAGGTATGTAGATGTGGATTTAAGGACAGTAAATCTATACCTACCTATCAATCTTATAGCAAAAGTATTTCATATTCTGACGTGGAACCAGATCTAGCGTTAAGAAGCTGCAAATGCTTTACCGAGAACGCGTTTACCTCCAAAGGCGCACTCTAAGGGTGCGGGGCAGTGGGCACTGGTAGTTGGGACAGTGGCACGACATTCGCCACGCTGCAGGGATCACAATCATTGTGCTTGGTTTGTAAGTTGGAGACCAGTCGATTGTTGTGGCTTTGTGTTTTTGAACTGTGTGGTTTCTGCTGTTTTGGCTTACCTCTACTGTGTGTACGTTGTGAATGATTGTTCAAGTGTCCTTCCAATTGAGTAGCATTTCCGGTTGCACGTGCCCTCTTTATTGGAACTGCAACAACCAGGTGTCAGGAGCTACAGCGAGGGGAGGGCTCGGGTTGCCACACTTCATGAGTTGTTGGACAGTAATCCAGCATGTTTTAAATGGCCAAGACCCCCTTCTGTTGTGGAGCTGTGTGTTACTTCAATGAACAGCATGGGGGGGGGGCTGCATGTCAGGGGATGTGTCTATGGGCAAAAGGAGATTATCTAAGATAGGAAGTGTGTGTGTGATTGTGAGAATATACACTTATGGATTCTTTATAGGACTATACAGTTGTTTGGTCGGTGATCTTCAAGTGGGCATTCTTTAAACTGGGACCTCCCTTTAAATATCCTTTTTAAATAAGGAGGGGCTTATTTATGAGCCATTGCGTCACTTTTGCACCGCCAGTGCGTCACTATTTGTGACGCACCAGCGGCGTAAAAAATGTGCCTTGTTGCACCATATTTACAAAGTGACGCATCTAGGTAGATGCTTCACTTTGTAAACCCCTGCGCCATATTATACCTACGCCAGGTGTAATGTATGCAGGGGGGGCGTTATGACGCAAGAAAGGATCGTAGAAGTGACGCAGTGAAATCTATAAGATGTCACTGCATCACTTCTAGGATTCAAATGCATCAATATCTTACGCCTGCCTCACGGCGCAGGCACATTTAACATGGGACTTGCCCATGTGTAATGACCCATTGATGGAGTTGCGTCACTTTTGTGAAGTACTCGGGCAATGCGTCATTTTTGCGCTTACAGATACGTCAGAAATAGTGACGTATCTGTAACTGCTTGCGACATGATGCATCAAACTGTAAATATGACGCATCATTGGTGTCGCAAGGAGGGCGCAATGAAAAGTGACGCACCGCTGTTTTCTCGCAGCGATGCGTCACTTTTCATAAATGAGGCCCGACGAGTTCAGTGACCCAAGCCTAGCATACAACATAGTACCAAAGGGGAACAGTGCCATACCTTGTGCATATATATACTATTGTATAACATGTGAGTTTGGCATTCACTTGTGACACTTTGTAAACATGGTATTGTGACACATGCTTGACTACCAGTACATATTTATTTTCAACTTGGCCTTACGTCATGTGCTTGGCAAAGGTTGTAAGAAGGTTTGCATTCATCAGTTTATGAATCTATCTGCCAAGAGAGGGTTCCAAGAATCTGCCTTGTTTGCTCCGTGCCCTTCCCACCAGCCTGTCCAGTCCATCCGTGCACTTCTGTAGCAGCGTGAATCCTATGCTTGATGGGAATGCTCAGACTCACACACCCTAATATTATTACGTAAGCTACATCCCTAGTGCCTTGTTTGGCTTAGTAGTAGTTGCTGGTAAGTGACACAGCAGTACATAACAACTGGCGACGAGGTTATTCCAGAGTTTGGCAGCGACCATGGCTGGCGATTCTCAGACTGATAGAAAATACAGACCCAGGCTACCAGCTTCAAGACCACTCAGGGGTTAATCATTTCAGTCTTAGGGTTGAAAGCATCTGATCAAAGTTTACAATGTTGTTTAAACTGTTGCTAAGTAACCTGAGAGCCCTATCTATTTGGAAATCAACAGGATGCTTAGAGTCACCGTTATTGCTTCACTTATAAAGGGAAGTAAAGAAAGTCACGTGGGACAGATCTTCCCCGCACGTCAAAGGTCTCGAACTTCACAGAAATTCTGTAACTATTGTACATTATAGCAGCCTGTATGTATTCTGTGGTCCTACACCCCATGCAGCCTTTGTGTAGGGTGACCAGACGTCCCCGTTTTCCCAGGACGGTCCCCGTTTTTGGAGAAGTGTCCCCGTGTCCCGACACTTTTCTCCAAGTGACTCAAATGTCCCTGTTTTCAAACAGTGTCCAGGTTAAACATAGAAATGACCCTGTTTTTCATTGTTCCGGTTGAGCATGCGCGCGCATGCTCTCTTTGCACTGTTTACAGCATGTATTGTCACTGAGGTGAGCGCTGTAGCAAGAAGGGAAATCCTTTGAAGAGAGACATTTTACACGCAGCGCCACCTACGTCATCGTGCCAGCCAAAGTTTCTACTTTGGATAAAACAATATTTCTTCATCCTGTAGCTTGTATTCATAGTCATACAAACTTTTCAGTAGCCCTTATGCATACCGTGCAAGGATTAATGCATTGCTCATTGCATGGTTTATTCCTAACCAATTGATGCATCTGTGTTCTCCATATCAAAGCTATGACTTGACCTTTTGACTGACCTTTCAGATCACGGCAAACTGTTTAGCTGGATAGGACTTAAAGGAGCAGGGTTAACGCCTGTGGGAGAGGCGAGCAGCGCTGCTCGAGCTTTTTGCTCAGGTCTTCACACTATTGCACTATGAGATGATACCAATGGCTAGAGTGCACTATACATACCCCAGTAAGGTAACATGACATCTCAGCAGTGACCACGCAAATGTGGGAGGACTGTGTGGTCGGCCAGCCTTTGCGACCCTTAAGACCCTAAGGCAGTAATACCTGGAGAGAAGTGTTTTTTTTTTACATTGGTCCATGGCTGCCATTTGGCAATTTAGCATTCCTCAGTTTACCTCCCATTCTTTTCTGTCATAAGCAACTAAGCAACATTGGTGAGTTGTACTTTACGTGGTGCTGACGCAGCAGCTATAGAAATGAGCATTGATAAAGCTAGTAAATCTGGCGTTTGCTAGCCTGTGAAGTTTTATTGATTTTTGGCAAATATCATTGTAGTCCTTTTTCTATGTCTATGACAGCTGTCAAATAGTCCTACTTTTATGTCGATGGTTACTGCAAACCGTAGTCCTACTTCTATGTCTATGACCTGTCCCCGTTTTTTGTTTTGAGAATCTGGTCACCCTACCTTTGTTTCTTCCCAGGCCTGCCCCACCAGCTTGAGAATTGTTATTTTTTCTTCATAATGTGATGTCTTTTTAGCTCAGGTCCCGTTTCCGCAAGGCTGTGGTATCTGCTGCTTGGTATATATGTATCAGTCGCGATCCTGCCTCCTGCGAGGCATTGTGGGTACATGCTTCATTGCAGCATGCAGCAGACATGCTGCCAGGTTGCAAAGCCCACGTCATTGTGGAACCAGAGCCCCATGAACCCCGCAGGTTCCCAGATGGATACCTTTGCAGGTGAGTGTGTGCCTTACAAACACATATAACATAACAAGGTGTGAGAAACTGCGTATGGGGGGGGGGAGCCCTCCCAAGCACCAGCCAGAATCCTTGCCAGGCAGTGGAGTAACATAAGCCCCAGCAGCCCACGCAGTGGGGGGGGGGGCATATCTCCAGGGGGCCCCCTCAGCACAGCACCCTGGCCAGAGATCTCCTAATTGAGTCTGGAGGGGGCCTTCCTGTACCTAGCAGAGGGCACCCCCTCAAGTTTTGTTACGCCACTTTTGTCAGGGTGATCCACAAAATGTCACCAAATGAACCTGTGCTTAAGCCTGCCTCTGGCAGCTTGGCACAAAAAGAGTCCTGCTTAACTCAGAGGCGCTGTGTCAAGTATTCGTGCGGCACACAAAACACATGAAAACTCCCCCATCAATTTAGAAAAACATAGAGTACATTTAAAAAACAAAATTGACACCACAATGACAAAAATCTAATCAGAAGAACCAGAGGTATGAATAATGCATGTCAGTCATTGTTTATACAATTGCTCCGAAGTAGCTCAAAAGAATACACAGTAGGCACTCTAAACCATGGTTCAGCGATGACCGTAACAAAGTAAGGCGGAAATTAAGGCTTGCTTAGAGAACAATTCAGAATCTCCCCTACCACAACAAACCTTCGGCACCTGCGGTCTATAAGAAGGCATTATAACAAGCTCATACGTAGCTCTGAATGAAATGTACTCAAGGACGCACTTGGACAACGCTAAGAACAGACCCAAAAAGATCTTCAGAATCAGCAAACAGCAAAATAGTGGTAGATCCAACCTCCATCTAGAAGATAATGTCTACTCCCCAGTGTTTCATGAATCCTCTGCTCATTTAATTGAAAAAATAAGGATTAGATCTACAATTCGGCCCAATCTCATCTCATCTCTATGCCTTCTAAAATCTCTCTGATTTCACTACAAAAACAATGCTGCATGATCTAACTTCAAACCTCCCGATGAAACAGACATACTCAAAACAATAGTTTTCAATTAAAACCCTTTCATCACTTCAAAGTTCCTCTACCCGCCAAACTCATCCAAGTGTTTTTTTTCCCGTACTCTCACTTGGGTCTAAGATTGACAGCGCTTCCCTCTCCCAGGACAGGATTCCTGATTGCCTAAAGATAGGGCAGGTTACCTAGTCCCCAAAAAGCTAAATGCTGACTAGTCTGCCCTCAACAATTCAGTTCTATCACTAACACTTTGACACTTGTAAAACCTCTAGAGAAATGTATACACTTACTACTCTGCAACCACACCGAACAGTTCCAGCTCCCACAAAATTGGCAATCTGGCTCCAGAACGGAGCATAGCACTAAAACGGCTCCGACACACATTGTGGATCACGCCTTGAGACTACTCAATCAGAATGAACCCTGCCTGCTTATAGGGCCCGATTCACAGAACTAACTTAAGACAAAATCCTAAACTTACTACCATTTTGGTATTCACAGAAGGCACTTACTAACTTCGGTATTCACAGAAGTTAGGAATCCTAAATGCCTTCTGTGAATACCGAAAGCCTTAAAATTAGGATTTTTCTCAGTTTGGTAGTAGTATAGTTAGGACTCCTAACTATAGGACTCCTAAATGCCTTCTGTGAATACCGAAAGTCTTAAAATTAGGTTTTTTCTCAATTTAGTAGTCCTAAGTTTAGGACTCCTAACTTTAGGACTCCTAAATGCCTTCTGTGAATACCGAAAGTCTTAAAGTTAGGATTTTTCTCAGTTTAGGAGTAGTAAAGTTCATTATTCCTAAAAATGTACACAAACTGGAAGATAAAAATCGTGAATCATACGAATCATTAAACAATCAAGTGACACATTTGATTGCTGCTAAAACAAATGTTGATATCAATGTTTTGCAACATAATATAATAATGCTGAGGAGGGTGAGCTGGGTGGGTAGCTCTAGAAAAGACTGTTCAGGAGATTGTATAGTAGTGAATTTTCGGAAGAGGGAGTTGGTGGGGGATTTAATGGAGGTTTTACTGAACAGCCCGATAATGCTAAACCGCAATATGAATGACCACATAACTGCCGTCCCATTAGGTTTCTTTTAAAGGCCAAGATCTAGAAACTTAAACTTTTCTAACATGTATAAAGAAGTTCCAACTGTACCTATTCATAATGTAGAAGAGTGGGATCTGCTTCTCATGGGTACCCCCGCTTTTTGCTGGTGTTTCACTGTTTTTCGACTTTAGTCTGGCTGGGACCCTGCTACTCAGGGCCCCAGCCTAGCTGCTTCCTCTCTTGATTGCATGTACTTTAGGTACACTCCAGATTGGATTCTGGGGTACCCTTGCGAGTCCCTAGTATATGGTATACTATGTACCCAGGGCATAGGTACCCCAGAGGCCTACCAGGGGCTGAAGCATGAATTATGCCACCCCTGGGAAGCACTCCAAAATGACACCACAGGTCTGCTACTGCAGCATGGGTAAGGGCGTGCTTGCACCCCTTACTGTGGTATAGGCTACCTATATCACTACCATTGCACTCACATGTAACACCTATTAGTCACTCCTATGGCAGGCCTTAACAATCCTGAAGGCAGAGTGCTTGGTTTTTATGTGAGAAGGTGCCCCTGCATGAGCAGAGCCCCTCTGCAGCATTCGGAGTACCTCCTCTAATGCTGTTTGTGGTGCAGCCTGACCACATACTCTTAAGTGCATTATAACCTCGCGGTAAATGCTAACTTTGGACTGGCTGCACAGAAAAATGTTGCGTTTGGTGTCAAACGCTTTGGAATACTACCCTCCGCCAGTTCTGTCGGCGGGGGTAGCATTCCACCCTTCTAGAGGGAGAGACATGTTCACACTGGTCTACCCGGTAAAGACTTTCTACAGCCCTGGTGTGAGAAGTTGGCCTGGTATATGCTGGTCACTAGTTAAAGTGGCCACCTTGCACCAGTACAATTCGACTCTTATGGTAGATAGGTTTAAGACAACCTTTTTAAGAAAGCTATCCTAGTGGTAACTGTGGAGAGCAGCCTTCAGGCTAAGTCTTTAGAGGAATGTAAAGCATCTTGCTTTACCCTATAATCTCTTGAATCACTAAATGACAGGACACCACACAGGTATATATATCAAATATATATGTATTTATTACTAGACACACTCTACTAATCTCTTTATGAGATTAGAAGTCAGGAACATATGCACAAATCAACGTTTCACAACAAGTTAAGCACAAATATGGCTGGGGCCCTAGGGGCGTACCAGACCATATACTAAAAAAGAGACTTAGGAATATCGACTTGCGAGGGGACAAGGCCTAGGGCCTTCAGAAGCGCTGGGTTCTCACTAATCCACCCAAGGCAGGTAAGTAAAGGACCCACAGGAGACGCATGCAGTGTGAGAACACAGCCGCGGATCCCAATAGACTTCAATGGAGCAAGTCGGGGTTGGAATTTTAAAGTTTTAGGATACTTCGGGAGAGTCTACAAGCAAGTCACTTACAGAGTATGTAGTTCTAGAGACAACACACACAGGAGCACCGTAGTGCAGGAGTTACCTCACCCAGGGAAGCCGGGTGCATAGGTGTCTTTTGGTGTCGGGTCGCGGCGTCGTTTTCAATGGGAGCCAAAGAAGACTTGCTGCTTGTGAAGACAGAAGAAGTGTCCAGTGGAATCCAAGGCTGGATCCAGAACAAAGAAGACCTGAAAGCAGAAGGGACAGTGTTCAAAGTCACTTGGCAGTGACCCGGGGCAAGGAAGCTGGATGCCCACAGTCGTTGGATGATTTCAGGTGATCACGGGTATCTTGACTCTTCAGCCACGCAGTCCAGGAGGTATCGACGACAACCAGGAGCTGGATTGGGCGTGTCCCACGAAGTCTGCAGCTTACTGCAGTGTCGGTGACCAGATTGGAGCCAACAAGCCTTGGTAACAGCAAGTCTCGTGGAAAGTGTAAAAAGTCAGCGGTGCAGACCAGCAAGGTCTGAGAGACTCACCCAGCGAGGGTAAATCAGGGCAGGCCTGGAGCAACTAGAGGAGCCTTTGGTTTTGTAGAAAAGTCTTCTGGGGACCCACAAGCCAACCGGCAAGGGATTGCAAAGACGCCTCAGGAGGATTCACTCACCAGGAGCCCACGGTCACTTGGGACGAGGTAGGCCTCTGATCTTCAGAGAAAATCCTGCCGGAAGCTTGGAACACACGTGGTCCAATGCAAAAGTTCGTAGAATGTCGTGAAGGGGTTGCACTCAAAAATAGTGCACAGTACCCAGGTATTGCGGTTCCTCTTCATTCGTGGGGTTCACTTGCCTCAGCTTCGCTGGGGACTCACGATGGCCTTGGAGAAGTCAAGAAATCCACTTCCGGGGCTGCAGGGACTTCGGACTCTGGCAGGAGCGGGAAAGTTTGCAACTGTTGATGCAAAGTTTTGGTGCCTGCCAAGCAGGGGAGTCACACCTTGACTCCAAGGGAGATTCTTCCGTCTTCCAGAGGTAGTGGAACGTCGAAGGTCCAGGATTCTTCTTCAGAGCGTCGTCCAGGGATATCTGGTTTGCAATGGCAAGGGTTCCCTAACTTATACTACAAGGAAGGGAGGGACTAGCTCTATGACCCCTCCTATGGGAGGGTCAGGGGAGTGGGTGGTTACACCCACTTCCCTTTGTCAAGTTTCACGCCAGAGCAGGGGCAGGTAGCCCCTGAACCGGTTTGAGCTGGCATATGCACAGAGGAGACTACTGCTCCCCCAGTGCAGGACTTCAAAGCACTCTAGGAGTGCACCCACCCAGCCCCAAATCACTAAACCCAGTCTGGGAGGTGGTTACACATCCCTGTGACAGGATGCCTATTGTTGGGCCTCCTCCACTGCGAGTGTCGGTCATCAGCAGGAGGGCAACCCAGTGTCTGTGCTGGTGGCACCCATTTTGTGATGCCAGGGCTCTTCAGGATTCTACCGTATTTACACAGTAGGTACATGTCTATCACTCTAGAAGGGTGGGATCATACTCCCACACCAGTTACTGGTGTGGGGGTATGATTCCAAAGCATTTGACACCAAACACGACATGTTTTGGTGCAGCCATCCCAAAGTTAGCATTAACCACGAGGTTATAATGCACTTAAGAGTATATGGTTTAACCGCATCCACAAACAGCCACAGAGAATAGACTCTGAGACCTGCAGAGGGGTCCTGCTCAGGCAGAAGCACCCCCTCACATGGAAACCAAGCACCCTGCCCTCAGGATTGATAGGGCCTGCCTTAGGGGCGACTAATAGGTTTATATGTGTGTGCAGGTAGAGATATAGTGTACCTATATCTCAGAGAGGAGTGCTAACACCACCTCATCCAGGCTGCAGTAGCAGGCCTGTGGTGTCAGATTTAGTCTGTTTCCCAGGGGTGGCATAATACATGCTTCAGCCCCTGGTAGGCCTGTGAAGTACCTATACCCTTGGTACCTAAGGTACCATATACTTGGGACTCATAAGGCACCACAGTATCCAATCACTAGTGCATCTAATATGCACTCCAAGTTGTTTAGAGAGAATAGAGAGGCTGGGGCCCTGATTAGCAGGGTCCCAGCCAGACTATAGCCAGAAACCAGTGTATATATCAGAAAAAAAGTGGGGGCAACATAAGTGCAGATCCTACTCTCCTACGCCTGGCATCACAAAATGGATGCCACTGCTACAGACACAGGTCTGCCCTCCCGCTGCTGACCGAAACTCCGGCAGGGGAGGCCTGGACAATAGGTTTACTGTCACAGGGAGATGTAACCACCTCCTCAGACAGGCAGATGTGTATTGGGGCTGGGCGGGACCACTCTCTGGTGCTTTGAAGTCCTGCACTGGGGGCACACTTGGTGTTCCCTGTGCATAGTACAGTTCAAACCGGTTGCAGGGGCTACCTGACCCTGCTCTGGCGTGAAACTGGACAAAGGAAATGGGTGTAACCACCCCTCTTTCCAAACCCTCCCATAGGTGGGTCCCTAGAGTATATTCAACCCCCAAACTCTGCAACATAAATCCTGGACCTTCGACGTTCTATTTCAACTAGAAGACTGAAGAAATCTCCCTTGGGCTCAAGGCGTGACTCCCCTGCTTGGCAGGCACCAAAGAAGCAACTGTCTGGTCTGCAATTCTGAAGCTTCCGCCAAAGTCTTTGCATCCCCAAAGGTGGATTTCCAGACTTCTCCGAGGCTACCCTGAGTCCACAGCAAAGCTGAGGCCCGTGGCTATCGTGGATGATGTGGAACCATGACCCCTGGACACCGTGATCTTTCGCAGATCCATCATCTTCCTGGTCTACCTCGAAGTTGTGCTTTGGGCTCCTAATAGACCCAGCTTTGAGCACCTCCTGCACCAAAGATCTCTAGCCTCCACTCCACGAGTGACCCGTGGGCCAGTTTCAAGTGCGACCGCTCGAGGCTCCTTTGCGATCGCTAGCCCGTTGGCTAGTGGGTCCCCGCCAGGGCAACTCCTCTTCTGATTGGGCTTTCCTGGTTGCTCCAGACATGCCCCGACTTACCCTCGCTGGGTGAGTCCCCCAGAAGTTGCTGGTCTGCACTGACGTCCTTCTTCAATTTCCACATGACTTGCCGTTGCCAAGGCTTGTTGTATCCATCCTGGTCGCCGACACCGCAGCACTCGACAGACTTCGTGGGACAGCTCGAATCCAGCTCCTGGTTGTCGTCGATGCCTCCTGGACCTCGTGGCTGAAGAGTCAAGACACCCATCAACTCCCCTGAAGCATCCGACATCTGTGGGCATTGTACTATAGTGCCCCTGGTCACTGGTAAGTGACCCAGACTCTGTCCCCTCTGCTTTCAGGTTACTTCCATCCTCGATCCAGGCTTGGATCTCTCCGGACACTTCTCCTCTTCGCGGCAGCAGCACTTCTTGGCCAGCTTCCATTGAAAACGACGCCGCGACCCGACACCATTTGACACCTATGCAACCGGCTCCCCTGGGTGAGGTAACTCGAGTACTCTTGTGCTCCCGTGGGTGTTGGTCCTAGACACCTCTAAGTCCAAAAGGGTTTGCTTGTAGTCGTCCTCTAAGTGTCCTTAAACTCTTAATTTCCAACCGCGAGTTTCCTCATAGAAGTTAACGGCGATTCGCGGCTGAGTTCTCACACTGCACGCATCCCCCATGGGTTCCCTGTGTCACTGCCTTGGGTGGTTCCTTGTGGTCCAAGCACTTCTACAGGCTCTAGGCCTTGTGTCTAGTTCAGTCGTGGTTCTCATACCACTTTATTGGTATATGGTTTGGTACGCCCCAAGGGCCCAAACATGTATTTGTGCTTTTACTGTTGAATACTGACTTGTAACTTAAGTACTTTGAACTCCAGCATCATAAAGAGACTAGAGGGGTGTGTTTTGTCTTAAATACGTATATTTTAAATATATACCTGGTGTGGTTGTCCTTTCATTTGGTCATTCAAGAGATTATAGACTGGTAAAACAAGCTGCTTTACATTCCTTCAAGACTTAGCCTGAAGGCTGCTCTCCATAGCTACCACTAGGATAGCTTTCAATAAAGGTTGTCTTTAACCTATCACCATAAGGGGTTGTTTGGACTGATACAAGGTGCCCACTAGAACTAGTGGACAGCATATATCCGGCCACCTTCTCACACTATCACCAAAGCACATTCTCTAAACTGTCTACTGATAAATGCTCTACCGCTCTCTAAAAACAAGTATCACATCTATGCCCTTCTCTCTGACACAAACCCTGACATACTCTTCGTAACTGGATCATGGTTGGGAGATGATATGGCTCCAGTCCTGCATGAAGCCGTTCCTCTAGGCTATCAAACTATCACACAAAATCTGCCAATGCAAGAGAAAGAATAAAATACTAAGTGTATAATTTAAGTGTTCTACAACGCAAAGAAATTTAAGAAAAACAAGTGGATACCTGAAAATGATGTTCAGCTGCTGAAACGTGGTGAAGTTCAGCTTGAAAATTATAGCCGCGCTGAGGTGCGGAGATATCCGAACTGTTGTAATTGTAAGACACAGCAACCTAAGATGAAACAACAACGATATACTAAGTATCGCGACAATGAAAAAACAAGTAAAAAATGCACTGTAGCGAAGGTGACCAACACATTACTCCTAGCTTACCGGGTGTGTTAGAATTGGGGATCTCTGGTTGGCACAGGTAGGTACTTGTGAGGGTAAGGGGTTACACTCCTAAGATAACCCCTGCTCACGCTCTATGTAGCTTGGTGCGAGCAGACAAGCCTTATCTCAGATCGTCATAGGTTAAACATTTGTGACCACATACAGTAACCCAGTGACAACACCACAAATGGACACCACACTAGATTTATATCAAAAATAGTGATCTTTTATATAAAGGCTTAGCACAAGACCAAATAATGACAAAAATGACATACACAGTTCAAGAATATGCTTTTAGAAAGAGTTCTTAGGTTAGCGACAAAATCATTCACCTTAGCGTCCGTTTTAGCGCACAGTACCTTATGATGCGATAAAAAGTTCCTAGCGGCACTTCAGCGTTGAAAATCAAGGTGTAGCTTATCCGGTAGAAATTTACTCGCTAAGGCATAATGTGACAAAATTCGGCCCGCTAACGAGCGGGGTGACAATTTCACCAGCGGTTATCTTGGTTGAGTCTGCGACGATTTTCGCAGCTATAAAATTACTCACGCTAACGAGCGGTGCGATGATCTTGGCTTGTTCTGAGACGATTCCACACAGCAGCGGCAGGCTCTGCGACGAAGTTCGCAGCAATAGAATTCTTCCCGTTAAGAGGGGAAGCGTGGATCTTGGCTGGTAGCGATCAAATTTGGCCCACTAACGAGCGGGGCGACGATTTTCCCAGCGCTGATCGGGCTCAGCGGCAGCAGGCTCTGCAACGATGTCCTCAGCGATAAAATTCTGCACGCTAACGAGCGGTGCGACGGAAATTTTCTCGCTAAGCCGGCTGTGCGTGAAAAAGTGGAGATCTTTGGTTTCTTTCTTCTTGACCAGCTTCCCACAGCAGGCACAGCTCCCAGAGGCCCCAAAACTGGTTCCAGCACTCTAGGAGGGGCAGAACTCACACAGGAGAGTTCAGGGGGAAGCTGGGGGTGACGTCCTTTTGTTCCTGGGACCTCTTAACAGGAGGCCTGCTCTACTCAGGCCCTTGGAGATCTTTTAAAGCACAAGTTGAAATAAAGTCTTTGTAGTCTTTCTCCTCTCCTTCAGCAGCAAGGCAACCACTGCAGGCCAATCCCCCAGGTCAGGGACAGTACTCCTCCTTTACAGCTTTCCCAGTTCCTTCTTTTCAGGCAGAGGTTCTTCTTGTCAAGCAGGATCTAATTTCTTGGGAGCAGGGTCCTAATACTTATACCCCTAATTCCTTTGTTCCTCTGGGGTAGAGGGGTCTTTGCCCAGTCCAAACCAGTTCTTGAGCACTTTGTTGACATGACTCTGACTCTCTAATCAGGGTGCAGGGCAGAGACATCAGCCTCTCCACAGGAGGTGGAGCCAGCATTGTGGTGGCAGAGCACAGCCCTATTCAGAGTCCAGGTGCACTCCTCCCACCCATCCTGGTGTAATCTTTCTATTCACCACCAGGCTACCCAGACTGTCTTTTGGAATTCCCCAGCCCTCACACAAACCAGACAGCAGATACACATCAGCGCAGAGGCGAGCTGAAATGGTTAGGCAAGCAAATGCCAACTTTCTAAAAGTGGCATTTTCAAACACAGAACAATAAAATAAACTTTACTAAAACTGTATTTTATTATTCTGAGTTCAGGCATACTAAACTCGATTTTCTACCATGTTCCCTGGGTCTGTTAGGATCATAGAATGTAACAATTCTAACAGCCCATTCTGGCCTATGAGAACAGGTAGCCTTACAATAGTGAAAAACGAAAATGGCTGTAATTCACTATTAGGACATGCCACACACATCAGGGCTTGTCCTACCTGATGCTTACAATGCACCCTGCCCTTGGGCCTACCATAGGGGTGACTAATATGAAGTTAAGGGAAGGCTTAGGGACTGGCAAGTGGGTGCACTTGCCCAGCCAGCATGACAGCACCAGACTGCATGCAGGTTCTGCAATGGCAGCCCTTAGACACATTTTACTAGGCTGCCTCTGTGGGTGGCACAACCAGTGCTGCAGGCCCACCAGCGGCATTTGTATTTACATGCCCTGGGCCCTCCTGGTGCACTTTACTAGGGGCTGATAGTAAACCAAATAAGCCAATCATGGAATCCAACCAACATATACATTTTACAGTAAGGAGAGTATATGCACTGATCAGCAGTGGTAAAGAGCCCAGAATCATAGAACAGCCAACAACAGGTCAGAAAAAATACAGGTGGAAGGCAAAAATTTCAGGGATGACCCTGCAAAAAGGGCCAAGTCCAACAGGGTGTTTCTGAGAATTCGCCTACAGACATGGCAGGTTGAACAGTGGTCTCGGTGAAAATGTGTTAGTGAAAATGACTCAGGAAACCAAGTGGCTTATAAACGTCGCTTGTTGCATATAGCGCGCTAAAATTTGGAAACGACAGTACACAAAAAAAAGGACTAAAACGGAACAATGTGAAAACGCCATCTTGAGTAAGGGTCGGAATTGTTCAACAATATAGTGTATGATTCATAAAAGAAATTTTTTTAAAAGCATGCTGAAGGACTAAATAGTGACGTTAATACGTCTGTGGACATCGAACTCGAAAAAGAATTGCGGCCAAAAATATATCTACGTGTGACGGTACACACCAGAAGAACTAGAAAACGAAACACGAGATAAACATGTGTAGTGTGGGGGCCATCTTGAAATGAAGTATAACATATTGAGAAAACGAAAAAATAGCGCTGCTAGGTATAATATCAACCTGACACAAGCATGAAGCTTATGACTGGTGTGCAAAAATATGAATCAATCAATACATTTATAGAGCGCGCTACTCACCCGTGAGGGTCTCAAGGCGCTGAGGGGGGGGATGGGGGGGCCGCTATTGCTCGAATAGCCAGGTCTTGAGGTGTTTCTTGAAGGCGAGATGGTCCTGGGTCAGTCGTAGGTGTGCGGGGAGGGAGTTCCATGTCTTGGCTGCCAGGTAGGAGAATGATCTTCCTCCTGCGGTGGTTCTGCGATTACAAGGGACGGTGGCGAGGGCGAGGCTGGCGGAGCGGAGCTGGCGGATGGGAGTGTAGAACGAGAGGTGGCTGTTGAGGTATTCGGGGCTCATGTTGTGGAGTGCTTTGTGTGCGTAGGTGAGGAGTCTCAATGTGATCCTCTTGCTGACGGGGAGCCAGTGCAGGTTTCTCAGATGGGTGGATATGTGGCTGTGGCGAGGGATGTCGAGGATGAGTCGTACGGAGGCGTTCTGTATGCGCTGAAGTCGTTTCTGGAGTTTGGCTGTAGTTCGTGCGTTTAGGGCGTTACCGTAGTCCAATCGGCTGGTGACGAGGGCCTGGGTGACGGTCTTTCTGGTTTCGGAGGGGATCCATCGGAAGATTTTTCGGAGCATGCGCAGGATGTTGAAGCAAGAGGACGAGACAGCGTTGACTTGCTTGGCCATCGTGAGGGAGGAGTCCAGGATGAATCCCAGGTTGCGTGTGTGGTCCGAGGGTGTCGGCGCGGAGCCCAGCGCTGTGGGCCACCAGGAGTCGTTCCAGGCGGATGGGGATTGTCCGAGGATGAGGACCTCCGTCTTGTCTGAGTTCAGCTTCAGGCGACTGATCTTCATCCATTCTGCGACGTCTTTCATTCCTTCCTGGAAGTTGGTTTTGGCGGTGGCTGGGTCTTTGGTGAGGGAGAGTATCAGCTGGGTGTCGTCGGCGTAGGAGATGATGTTGATGTTATGTTTGCGTGCGATGGCGGCGAGGGGGCTCATGTAGATATTGAAGAGGGTTGGGCTGAGTGAAAGGGAGGGAGGCAGACTCTCTGGGTTTTGTCGGAGAGGAACGAGGTGATCCAGTCCAGGGCCTTTCCTTGGATCTCAGTGTTGAAGAGGTGGGTTGTAAGGGTGCGATGGCATACGGTGTCAAAGGCTGCCGAGAGGTCTAGGAGGATGAGAGCGGTTGTTTCTCCGTTGTCCATCAGGGTCCTGATCTCATCGGTGGCTGCGATGAGGGCGGTCTCGGTGCTGTGGTTGGCTCGAAATGCGGATTGGGACGGGTCGAGCAAGTTGTTTGCCTCGAGGAATGCAGTCAGCTGTTTATTGACGGTCTTCTCGATGACTTTTGCTGGGAAGGGAAGAAGAGAGATGGGGCGGAAGTTCTTGAGGTCTTTGGGGTCCGCTGTGGGTTTCTTCAGAAGGGCGTTGATTTCTGCGTGCTTCCAGCTCTCAGGGAACGAGGCTGACATGAAGGAGTTGTTGATGACGTTCTGGAGGTGGGGTGCGATGATGATGTCAGCTTTGTTGAAGATATGATGGGGGAATGGATCGGAGGGAGAGCCAGAGTGGATGGTGTTCATGCTGTGGGTGGTGTCTTCAGTGCTGATGGGGGTCCAGGCACTGAGGGTGCTGGCGGGGGTTGTTGGTTCGGTGATTGGAGGCGGAGTCTGGGGTCTGAAGCTGTCGTGTATATCTGCGATCTTGCAGTGGAAGAACGTGGCGAGGGAGCTGCAGAGGTCTTGTGACGGTGTGATGTCGTTGTTGCTGGTGCTGGGGTTGGAGAGCTCTTTGACGATGCTGAAGAGTTCCTTGCTGTTGTGGTGTAGCCGCTCTTTGAACGATGTCCTTTTGGTGGTGCGGATCAGCTGGTGGTGTTCGTGAGTGGCGTTCTTGAGGGCTGTCATATTTTCTATTGTCCGTTCGTGGCGCCAGGTTTTTTCAAGGGTTCGGCAGGTTTTCTTAGATTCTTTGAGGGCGTCTGTGAACCAGGGGGTTTTCCTGTTGCCAGTCTTGCCTGGGTGGTTCTTCAATGGGGCGAGGTCGTCGGCGCAGTTGATGATCCACTGTGTGAGGTTGTGGGCTGCGTCGTTAGTGTCAGCAGTGTTGGCTGGCTGGTTCTGGCTCAGTGATGAGAGGAGCTGGTCAGTGGTGACTTTGCTCTGCGGGGGATTCGTTGCGTGCGGTGGTGGGATGTGAAGGTGAAGTGAAGGCATCTGTGGTCGGTCCAGTGTAGTCCGGTGGAGTGGCTGAAGGAGACGTGGTTGCCGGTGGAGAAGATGGGGTCGAGTGTGTGGCCAGTGAGGTGGGTGGGGGTGTTCACCAGTTGTTTGAGTCCGAGGCTGGCGAGGTTGTCGAGCAGGGTGGTGGTGTTGTTGTCGTTGTTTTTCTCCAGGTGAAAGTTCAGGTCCCCTAGGAGGATGTATTCTAGTGAGGCTAGGGCGTGCGGACTGACGAGGTCGGCGATGGTTTCGCTGAATTGTGTGCGCGGGCCCGGGGGTCTGTAGATGAGTGTTCCTCTAAGGGTGGTCTTGGGGTCGGTGTGGATCTGGAAGTGTAGGTGTTCGGCGTCGGAGAATGTGTCTTCGGCGTTGGTCGTGATGTTGATGGTGTTCCTGTAGATGATGGCGATTCCTCCTCCGGTTTAGTTGACGTGGTCCTTCCGGGTGATCTTGTAGCCGTCTGGGATGGCTATGGCGATGTCGGGGGCCGAGGAAGCGTTCATCCAGGTTTCCGTGAGGAAGGCGACGTCGGGTGCTGTTGTGTCGAGGAGGTCCCAGAGTTCGACGGCGTGCTTGTGGACGGAGCGTGTGTTGAGGAGGATGCATCTGAGGTGGTTGTTGTTGTTGCTTGGTCTGGCGGCCGGGGGGGCAGGTTCGGATACAGGTGAATTTGCAGGCTTGACAGGCGAAGGGTCCGTGGGTGCGCCTCGGGGTAGCTTGGTAGCAGGCGGGTGGTCGTCCGGTGTTGAGAGCATTTAGGGCGGCGTATCTCAGACCGGTGCCCTGGCATCGGCTGAGGCCAGGGGTTCTGGCGCTGGGCGCGGTCCAGGCGCAGACGAGCGCAGACGGGCTTGCCTTTGGTGCGCCATCGGCGCGCCAGCGGCGCGCAAGCTGCGCGGCCTCCATATGAGGGACAGAGGGAGGGAGGAGCAGCTGGGAGGTGGGAGCGGGGCGGCCAATGGGAGGTGAGGGGCCGGGGCCGCAGGGACGCAGCGGCAGGAAAACCGAGGCAGGGGACGACAAGGGGAGGGACACAAAAACGAAAGGGCACTGAGGGGGGGTACAGAATCAAAAGCGGGGCACAGAGGAGAGGGTGCAAGCGCAAAAGGGCACAAGTCAAGGGGTACAGAATCAAAAACGGGGCACAGAGGAGAGGGTGCAACAAGCAAAGGGCACAAGTACAGGGGGTACAGAATCAAAAAACGGGGCACAGAGGAGAGGGTGCAACAAGCAAAGGGCACAAGTACAGGGGGTACTGAATCAAAAACGGGGCACAGAGGAGAGGGTGCAACCAGCAAAGGGCACAGAGGAGACAATACAATACCAGTGGAGGTGTGGCGAGGCGGGCTGGTCACGGGCGGCAGTAGCACATGGTCACAGTTCAAACAGGGGGCTGCGTGGCGGTGAGGGGAGCGACATGAGGAAAAAGAGACTAGAGCCGGGCAGAATGAAACGCCTTAGTCACTAAGGAGAAAAGTGTTCATAAGTGAAATATGTAATCCAAAAAAGTAACTTAAAAGAACTTCATTGTTGAAGTTCAGGCGTATGTAAACATTAAACTCAAAAATAAACTCCGGACAGTAATACACGTGTAACAGAACAGACCAGTCCTACTGCTGGGTGTAATATCACCCTATCGGGCACATATACTAGTAACTGGTATATGTAACAGAACCACAATGAACACCCAAAATTAAGGAAGGAATGAAAAAACTGTAAAAACTGAAATAAAAAAAGAAAACTGTTAGATGTGCTCCAAGACCACAACCAGTGATGAAAATAAAAAAATCTGAAAAAAATATTGATAATTGTATGGAAAGAGACGTACTTACAATGTAAAGAATATTACAGAAAACATTGCATTTCAAGTTTGTCATTAAGCCCTGTGGGCACTAGCGTGTGAAGAAATTTGGTCCACCTGACCTCTCTTTGGGCTAACATCTTACTGATGTCCATGTCGGGTTGTCCTGTAATTATTTCGAGAATCATGAATTTAAGATGAGCATTGGAATGTTGATGTTGTAGCCAGTGTGTTACTAGATGTGACTTCAAACTTTTGGTGCGGATAGAACTTTTATGTTCTGTGATTCTAATCTTAAATTTACACAATGTTTTACCAACATACAGTAGTCCGCACGGGCATTTGATAGTGTAAATAACATTGTTGCTGTTGCAGTCTCCATTGTATTTAAGTAGAATGACTTTCCCTGAGTGAGGGTGGTTAATTGTATTGCCTGTCATTACATTGTGGCAATTGACACAGTTAGAACATTTAGGCATGCCGGTAAATTGTATGGGATTGACTGTTTGGTCTGTTTCAGCAAATCCTTAATGTTTTTACTGCGTGTGTAGGCAAAAAGAGGCTCCTGAGAGTTAAAACCATTGAAATCAGGTTCTTGTTTTAATAATTCCCACCTAGATTTGATAATTTTTCTGATGTTGGCCGAAATAGTGGAAAATTTAGAAACTAAGACTTGACGATTTTGACTGGTTTTCAGTTTTGGAGAGAGCAATTCAGTGCGTTCTTTGTTATTGGTTTTTGCCACTGCTAGATCTAGCACTTGATCCGGGTATCCACGCTCTCTAAATTTTGCGCACTGCTCAGACAAGGCTTTGTCTAACTGTCGTTGGCCCGATACTATTCTTTTGGTCCGAAGTAACTGAGAATAAGGCAAGTTGCGTAGTAGTGAAGGTGAATGGAAACTAGAATACAACAGTAAATTATTCCTGTCAGTTGGTTTAGAGTACTCAGAAGTCACAAATAAGTTGCTATTTTTAGTGATTAATACATCCAAGAATGGTAGAGACTTCTCACTGTGATACAGCCATACCATATACACTTAAGTGCATTATAACCTCGCGGTAAAAGCTAACTTTGGGATGGCTGCATCAAAACATGTCGTGTTTGGTGTCAAACGCTTTGGAATACTACCCCCCCCCCCCGGCCAATTCTGGCAGTGGGGGTAGCATTCCACCCTTCTAGAGGGAGAGACATGTTCACACTGGCTAAACCCGGTAGGACTTTCCTGAGCCCTGGCAACACAAAATGGATGCCTCTGCCACAGACACGGGTCTGGCCTCCTGCTGCTGAACGAAACTCTGGCGGGGAGGCCTGTACAATAGGTTTCCTGTCGAAGGGAGGTGTAACCCCCTCCCCCAGACAGGCAGATGTGTTTTGGGGCTGGGCGGGAGCACTCTCTGGTCCTTTGAAGTCCTGCACTGGGGGCACACTTGGTGTCCCTGTGCATACTCCTGTTCAAACCGGTTGCAGGGGCTACCTCCACTTGCTCTGGCGTGAAACTGGACAAAGGAAATAGGTGTAACCACCCCTCTTTCCTGGTCCACCCATAGGTGGGGCCTTAGAGTTAGTCCAGCCCCTAAACTTAGTATAAGTATAGGAATCCAGTCCCTAGGACTTTAGATTACCCTGGACAAAACTCTGCAACGTACATCCTGGACCTGCGACATTCTATCCTGACTAGTAGACTGTAGAGATCTCCCTTGGGGTCAAGGAGTGACTTCCCTGCTTGGCAGGCACCAAAGAAGCAACTGACCTGTCTGCAATTCTGAAGCTCCTGCCAGACGCCGAAGTCTCTGCATCCCCAGAGGTGGATTTCCAGACTTCCCCGAGGTTACACTGAGACCACAGCAAAGCTGAGGCCCATGGCTATCGTGGGTGACGTGGAACCGTGACTCCTGGACACTGTGAACTTTTGCAGCAACACTATCTTCCTGGTCCTCCTCGAAGTTATGCTTTGGGCTCCGAGTAGCTCCTGCCGTGAGCAACTCCTGCACTGAAGATTGTTGGCCTCCAATCCACAAGTGACCCGTGGGCCAGCTTCAAGTGCGACCGCTCGAGGCTCCTTCGTGATTACGAGCCCGTTGGCTAGCAGGTCCCCACGAAGGTGACTCCTCTTCTGCTTGGGCTTTCCTGGTTGCTCCAGACGTGCCCTTACTTACCCTTGCTGGATGAGTCCATCAGACCTTGCTGGTCTGCACCGCAGTTCTAAATCTGATTTCCAGTGACTTCCCGTTGCCAAGGCTTGTCAGGTTCAATCTGGTCGCCGACACCGCAGCACTCGACAGACATCGTGGGCAGCTCAAATCCGTCTCATGGACTTTGTCGACGCCTCCTGGACCTCGTGGCTGAAGAGTCAAGACACCCATCAACTCACCTGAAGCACCTGACATCTGTGGGCATTGGTCCATCCTGCCCTAGGTCACTGGCTAGTGACCCAGACTCTGCCCCCTCTGCTTTCAGGTTCCTTACATCCTAGATCCAGGCTTGAATCTCTCCGGATACTTCTCCTCTTCACAGCCACAGCAGTTCTTTGCAGGCTCCCATTGAAATCGACGATGCGACCCGACACCAAAAGACACCTATACACCTGGCTTCCCTGGGTGAGGTAACTCAAGTACTCCGGTGCTCTTATGGGTGCTAGCCCTAGAACTACCTAAGTCCAAAAGGGTTTGGTCCTGACTCGATTAGAAGTGTCCCTAATCTTTACATTTCCAACCGTGACATTGCCCATAGAAGAAAATAGGAACCCGCGGTTCTGTTTTCACACTGCATACAGCTCCCGTTGGTCCCCTGTGTCACTACCTTGGGTGGTTCCTTGGGGTCCCAGCGATTCTAGAGGCAATAGGCCTAGTGCCTATTCCAGTCGTGGTTCTTATACCACTTTTTTGGTATATAGTTTGGTACGCCCCTAGGGCCCAAACATGTATTTGTGATTTTACTGATGCTTAATCACTTGTATCTTAAGTACTTCGAACTCCCGTCTCATAAAGAGACTAGAGGGGTGTGTGTTAACCTAAATACATATATTTTAAATATATACCTGGTGTGGTTGTCCTTTCATTTGATCATTCAAGAGATTATAGACTGGTAAAACAAGCTGCTTTACATTCCTTCAAGACTTAGCCTGAAGGCTGCTCTCCATAGCTACGACTAGGATAGCTTTCATATAAGGTTGTGTTTAACCATTCACCATAAGGGGTTGTTTGGACTGATACAAGGTGCCCACTAGAACTAGTGGACAGCATATATCGGGCCACCTTCTCACACCCTGGCTTCACAAAATGGATGCCACTGCCACAGACACGGGTCTGGCCTCCTGCTGCTGACCGGAACTCTGGCAGGGGAGGCCTGCACAATAGGTTTCCTGTCGAAGGGAGGTGTAACCACTCCCCCAGACAGGTAGATGTGTATTGGAGCTGGGTGGGAGCACTCTCTGGTGCTTTGAAGTCCTGCACTGGGGGTACACTTGGTGTCCCTGTGCATAGTCCAGTTCAAATCAGTTGCAGGGGCTACCTGCCCCTGCTCTGGCGTGAAACTGGACAAAGGAAATGGGTGTAACCACCACTCTTTTCAAACCCTCCCATAGGTGGGTCCCCAGAGTATGTCCAACCCCCATCTTATTATAAGTGTAGGAAGCCAGTCCTTGAGACTTTAGATTACCCTGGACGAAACTCTGCAACATATATCCTGGACCTTTGACTTTCTATTTCAACTAGAAGACTAAAGAGATCACCCTTGGGGTCAAGGAGTGACTGCCCTGCTTGGCAGACACCAAAGAAGCAACTGTCCGGTCTGCAACTCTGAAGCTCCTGTCGGACGCCGAAGTCTTTGCATCACCAGAGGTGGACTTCCAGACTTCCCCGAGGCTACCCTGAGGCTATCGTGGGTGACGTGGAACCATGACTCCTGGACACCATGAACTTTTGCCGGTACATCATATTCCTGGTCTCCTCGAAGTTGTGCTTTGGGCTCCGAGTAGCCCCTGCGTTGAGCACTGACGGCACCGAAGATCTCTGGCCTCCACTCCAAGAGTGACCCGTGGGCCAGTTTGCAGTGCGACTGCTTGAGGCTCCTTCGTGATCACTAGCCCATTGGCTAGTGGGTCCCCACAAAGGCAGCTCCTTTTCTGCTTGGGCTTCCCTGGTTGCTCCAGATGTGCCCTGACTTACCCTCGCTGGGTGAGTCCCCCAGACCTTGCTGGTCTGCACCGATGTCTATCTTCTTTTTCCACTTGACTTGCCGTTGCCAAGGCTTGATGGGTCCGTCTGGTAGCCGACACTGCAGCACTCGACAGACTTCGTGGGACAACTCGAATCCAGCTCCTGGTCATCAACGACGCCTCCTGGACACCCGTCAACTCACCTGAAGCACCTGACATCTGTGGGCATTGGACTATCGTACCCCTGGTCACTGGCTAGTGACCCAGACTCTGTCCCCTCTGCTTTCAGGTTCCTTCCATCCTAGATCCAGGCTGTGATCTCTTCGGACACTTCTCCTCTTCACGGCAGCAGCACTTCCTTGCTAGCTTCCATTGAACACGACGCCGCGACCCGACACCAAAAGACACCTATACCCTTCCCTGGGTGAGGTAACAAGAGTACTCCAGTGCTCCCATGGGTGTTGGCCCTAGACACCTCTAAGTCCAAAAGGGTTTGCTTGTAGTCGTCCTCTAAGTGTCCTTAACTTGTAATTTTCCAACCGCGACAGTTCCCCATAGAAGTTAACGGCGATTCGAGCCTGTGTTCTAACACTGCACCCGTCCCCCGTGGGTCCCCTGTGTCACTACCTTGGGTGGTTCCTTGTGGTCCAGGCACTTCTACAGACTCTAGGCCTTGTGTCTAGTTCAGTCGTGGTTCTTATACTACTTTATTGGTATATGGTTTGGTACGCCCCTAGGGCCCAAACGTGTATTTGTGCTTTTATTGTTGAATACTGACTTGTAACTTAAGTACTTCGAACTCTAGCCTCATAAAGAGACTAGAGAGGTGTGTTTTATCTTAAATACATATATTTTGAATATATACCTCGTGTGGTTGTCCTTTCAATTGGTCATTCAAGAGATTATAGGCTGGTAAAACAAGCTGCTTTACATTCCTTCAAGACTTAGCCTGAAGGCTGCTCTCCATAGCTACCACTAGGATAGCTTTCAATAAAGGTTGTCTTTAACCAACTCACCATAAGGGGTTGTTTGGACTGATACAGGGTGCCCACTATAACTAGTGGACAGTATATATCAGGCCAACTTCTCACACAGGAGTAAGTGTGGTTGCAGCATCTGGTGATGCGGGATTCAGTGTGGATGACGGGTCTGATGATGCATGACTCTGCGTGGATGCTGGGTCTGGTATTGCAGGTGCAGTCTCTTGCATTGCAGGGCTCAGTGTGTATGCAGGGTCTGGTGATGCAGGACTTAGTGTGGATGCAGCTTCTGGTGATACATGACTCAGTGTGTATGCAGGGTCTGGTGAAGCAGGACTCAGTGTGTATGCAGGGTCTGGTGATGCAGGACTTAGTGTGGATGCAGCTTCTGGTGATACATGACTCAGTGTGTATGCTGGGTCTGGTGATGCAAGACTTAGTGTGGATGCAGCGTCTGGTGAAGCAGGACTTAGTGTGGATGCAGCATCTGGTGATGCTGGACTCAGCGTGGATGTAGCGTCTGGTGATGCAGGACTCAGTGTAGATGCAGTGTCTGGTGATGCAGGGCTCAGTGTGGATGCGATGTCTGGTGATGCAGGACACAGTGCGGATGCCGGGTCTGGTGATGTAGGACTCGGTGTGTTTGCAGGGTCTGGTGATGTAGGACTCAGTGTGTCTGCAGGGTCTGGAGATGCCGGATACAATTTGGATGCCGAGTCTGGTTATGCAGGACTCAGTGTGTCTGCAGGGTCTGTTAATGTAGGACTCTGTATGTATGCAGAGTATGGCGATGCAGGGCTCAGTGCAGATGCCAGGCCTGGTGATGCAGGAAGCAGTGTGGATGCCAGGTTTGGTGATGCAGGACTCAGCGTGTCTGCAGGGTCTGGTGATGCAGGATTCAGTTTGGATGGCGGGTCTGGTTATGCAGGACTCAGTGTGTCTGCAGGGTCTAGTAATGTAGGACTCTGTATGTATGCAGGATATGGCGATGGAGGGCTCACTGTGGATGCGCTGTCTGGTGATGCATGGTCTGGTGAAGCAGTAATCGGTGTGGGTGCAGGGTCTGGTAATGTAGGACTCTGTATGTATGCAGGGTATGGCGATGCAGGGCTCAGTGTGGATGCACTGTATGGTGATGAATGGTCTGGTGATGCAGTAATCGGTGTGGGTGCAGGGTCTGGTGATGCAGGTCTCGGTGTGGATGTAGGGTCTGGTGATGCAGGACTCAGTGTGTCTGCAGGGTCTGGTGATGCAGGACTCGGTGTGGATGACGGATCTGGTGATGCAGGACTCAGTGTGGATGCGCTGTCTGGTGATGCAGGACTCAGTGTGTCTGCAGGGTCTGGTGATGCAGGACTCAGTGTGGATGACGGTCTGGTGATGCAGGACTCAGTGTGGATGACGGGTCTGGTGATGCAGGACGCAGTGTGTCTGCAGGGTCTGGTGATGCAGGACTGTGTGTCTGCAGTGTCTGGTGATGCAGGACTCAGTGTGGATGACGGTCTGGTGATGCACGACTCAGTGTGGATGACGGGTCTGGTGATGCAGGACGCAGTGTGTCTGCAGGGTCTGGTGATGCAGGACTGTGTGTCTGCAGTGTCTGGTGATGCAGGACTCAGTGTGTCTGCAGGGTCTGGTGATGCAGGACTTACTGTGGATGCAGTGTCTTTTGAAGCAGGACTCAGTGTGGATGACAGATCTGGTGATGCAGGACTTAGTGTGGATGCCGGGTCTGGTGATGCAGGACTGTGTGTCTTCAAGATCTGGTGATGCAGGACTCAGTGTGGATGCCGGGTCTGGTGATGAAGGACTCAGTGTGGATGCCGGGTCTGGTGATGCAGGACACAGTGTGTCTGCAGGGTCTGGTGATGCAGGACTCAGTGTGGATGCCGGATCTGGTGATGCAGGACTCAGTGTGGATGCCGGGTCTGGTGATGCAGGACTCAGTGTGGATGCAGGGTCTGGTGACGCAGGACTGTGTGTCTGCAGGGTCTGGTGATGCAGGACTCAGTGTGGATGACGGTCTGGTGATGCAGGACTCAGTGTGGATGACGGGTCTGGTGATGCAGGACGCAGTGTGTCTGCAGGGTCTGGTGATGCAGGACTGTGTGTCTGCAGTGTCTGGTGATGCAGGACTCAGTGTGTCTGTAGGGTCTGGTGATGCAGGACTTACTGTGGATGCAGTGTCTTTTGAAGCAGGACTCAGTGTGGATGACGGATCTGGTGATGCAGGAAGCAGTGTGTAGGCAGGGTCTGGTGATGCAAGACTCAGTGTGGATGCAGTGTCTGATGATGCAGGACTCAGTGTGTCTGCAGGGTCTGGTAATGTAGGACTCTGTATGTATGCAGGATATGGCGATGCAGGGCTCAATGTGGATGCGCTGTCTGGTGATGCATGGTCTGGTGAAGCAGTAATCGGTGTGGGTGCAGGGTCTGGTAATGTAGGACTCTGTATGTATGCAGGGTATGGCGATGCAGGGCTCAGTGTGTATGCACAGTATGGTGATGAATGGTCTGGTGGTACAGTAATCGATGTGGGTGCAGGGTCTGGTGATGCAGGTCTCGGTGTGGATGTAGGGTCTGGTGATGCAGGACTCAGTGTGGATGCTGCGTCTGGTGATGCAGTCCTCAGTGTGGATGGCGGGTCTGGTGATGCAGGACTCAGTGTGGATGCCGGGTCTGGTGATGCAGGACTCAGTGTGGATGCAGGGTCTGGTGATGCAGGACTGTGTGGATGCCGGTCTGGTGATGCAGGACTCAGTTTCGATGCCTGTCTGGTGATGCAGGACGCAGTGTGTCTGCAGGGTCTGGTGATGAAGGAGTCAGTGTGGATGCCGGGTCTGGTGATGCAGGACTGTGTGTCTGCAGGGTCTGGTGATACGGGACTCAGTGTGGATGCCGGTCTGGTGATGCAGGAATCAGTGTGGATGCCGGGTCTGGTGATGCAGGACGCAGTGTGTCTGCAGGGTCTGGTGATGCAGGACTGTGTGTCTGCAGTGTCTGGTGATGCAGGACTCAGTGTGTCTGCAGGGTCTGGTGATGCAGGACTTACTGTGGATGCAGTGTCTTTTGAAGCAGGACTCATTGTGGATGACGGATCTGGTGATGCAGGACTCAGTGTGGATGCCCTGTCTGGTGACGCAAGGTCTGGTGATTCAGGACTCAGTGTGTCTGCAGGGTCTGGTGATGCAGGACTTACTGTGGATGCAGTGTCTTTTGAAGCAGGACTTACTGTGGATGTAGGGTCTGGTGATGCAGGACTCAGTGTGTATGCAGGGTCTGGTGATGCAGGACTCAGTGTGGATGCAGGGTCTGGTGATGCAGGACTCAGTGTGGATGCAGGGTCTGGTGATGCAGGACTCAGTGTGTATGCCGGGTCTGGTATTGCAGGTGCAGGCTCCTGCGATGCAGGGCTCAATGTGGATTTGCTATCTGGTGATGCAAGGTCTGGTGATGCAAGAGTCAGTGTGGATGCAGGGTCTGGTGATGCAGGACGCAGTGTGTCTGCAGGGTCTGGTGATGCAGGACTCTGTGTGGATGGCGGGTCTGTTGATGCAGGACGCAGTGTGTCTGCAGGGTCTGGTGATGCAGGACTCTGTGTGGATGGCGGGTCTGGTGATGCAGGACTCAGTGTGGATGCAGCGTCTGGTGATGCAGGACGCAGTGTGTCTGCAGGGTCTGGTGATGCAGGACTCAGTGTGGATGCCGGGTCTGGTGATGCAGGACGCTTAGTGTCTGCAGGGTCTGGTGATGCAGGACGCTTAGTGTCTGCAGGGTCTGGTGATGCAGGACTCAGTGTGGATGCCGGGTCTGGTGATGCAGGACTCAGTGTGGATGCAGGGTCTGGTGATGAAGGACTGTGTGGATGCCGGTCTGGTGATGCAGGACTCAGTGTCGATGCCTGTCTGGTGATGCAGGACACAGTGTGTCTGCAGGGTCTGGTGATGAAGGAGTCAGTGTGGATGCCAGGTCTAGTGATGCAGGACTCAGTGTGGATGCCGGGTCTGGTGATGCAGAACTCAGTGTGCATGCAGGGTCTGGTGATGGAGGACTGTGTGTCTGCAGTGTCTGGTGATGCAGGACTCAGTGTGTCTGCAGGGTCTGGTGATGCAGGACTTACTGTGGATGCAGTGTCTGGTGAAGCAGGACTTAGTGTGGATGACGGATCTGGTGATGCAGGACTCAGTGTGAATGCAGGGTCTGGTGATGCAGGACTCAGAGTGGATGCAGGGTCTGGTGATGCAGGACTGTGTGTCTGCAGGGTCTGGTGATGCAGGACTTACTCTGGATGCAGTGTCTGGTGAAGCAGGACTTAGTGTAGATGCAGGGTCTGGTGATGCAGGACTCAGTGTGGATGCAGGGACTAGTGATGCAGGACTGTGTGTCTGCATTGTCTGGTGATGCAGGACTCAGTGTGGATGCAGTGTCTGGTGAAGCAGGACTTAGTGTGGACGCAGTGTCTGGTGAAGCAGGACTCAGTGTGTCTGCAGGGTCTGGTGATGCAGGACTCAGTGTGGATGCCGGGTCTGGTGAAGCAGGACTCAGTGTGGATGCAGTGTCTGGTGATGCAGGACTGTGTGTCTGCATTGTCTGGTGATGCAGGACTCAGTGTGGATGCAGCGTCTGGTGATGCAGGACGCAGTGTGGATGCAGGGACTGGTGATGCAGGACTGTGTGTCTGCATTGTCTGGTGATGCAGGACTCAGTGTGGATGCAGCGTCTGGTGATGCAGGACGCAGTGTGTCTGCAGGGTCTGGTGATGTAGGACTCTGTATGTCTGCAGAGTATGGCGATGCAGGGCTCAGTGCAGATGCCAGGTCTGGTGATGCAGGAAGCAGTGTGGATGCCAGGTTTGGTAATGCAGGACTCAGCGTAGATGCCGAATCTGGTGATGCAGGGCTCAATGTGGATGCGCTATCTGGTGATGCAGGATTCAGTTTGGATGCCGGGTCTGGTGATGCAGGACTCAGTGTGGATGCAGCGTCTGGTGATGCAGGACTCAGTGTGGATGCCGGGTCTGGTGATGCAGGACGCTTAGTGTCTGCAGGGTCTGGTGATGCAGGACTCAGTGTGGATGGCGGGTCTGGTGATGCAGGACTCAGTGTGGATGCCGGGTCTGGTGATGCAGGACTCAGTGTGGATGCAGGGTCTGGTGATGAAGGACTGTGTGGATGCCGGTCTGGTGATGCAGGACTCAGTGTCGATGCCTGTCTGGTGATGCAGGACACAGTGTGTCTGCAGGGTCTGGTGATGAAGGAGTCAGTGTGGATGCCAGGTCTAGTGATGCAGGACTCAGTGTGGATGCCGGGTCTGGTGATGCAGAACTCAGTGTGCATGCAGGGTCTGGTGATGGAGGACTGTGTGTCTGCAGTGTCTGGTGATGCAGGACTCAGTGTGTCTGCAGGGTCTGGTGATGCAGGACTTACTGTGGATGCAGTGTCTGGTGAAGCAGGACTTAGTGTGGATGACGGATCTGGTGATGCAGGACTCAGTGTGAATGCAGGGTCTGGTGATGCAGGACTCAGTGTGGATGCAGGGTCTGGTGATGCAGGACTGTGTGTCTGCTTTGTCTGGTGAAGCAGGACTCAGTGTGTCTGCAGGGTCAGGTGATGCAGGACTCAGTGTGGATGCAGGGTCTGGTGATGCAGGACTCAGTGTGGATGCCGGGTCTGGTGAAGCAGGACTCAGTGTGGATGCTGGGTCTGGTGATGCAGGACTCAGTGTGGATGCAGCGTCTGGTGATGCAGGACGCAGTGTGTCTGCAGGGTCAGGTGATGCAGGACTCAGTGTGGATGCCGGTCTGGTGATGCAGGGCTCAGTGTCGATGCCTGTCTGGTGATGCAGGACGCAGTGTGTCTGCAGGGTCTGGTGATGAAGGAGTCAGTGTGGATGCCAGGTCTAGTGATGCAGGACTCAGTGTGCATGCAGGGTCTGGTGATGGAGGATTGTGTGTCTGCAGTGTGTGGTGATGCAGGACTCAGTGTGTCTGCAGGGTCTGGTGAAGCAGGACTCAGTGTGTCTGCAGTGTCTGGTGAAGCAGGACTCAGTTTGGATGCCGGGTCTGCTGAAGCAGGACTCAGTGTGGATGCCGGGTCTGGTGATGTAGGACTCTGTATGTATGCAGAGTATGGCGATGCAGGACTCAGTGTGTCTGCAGGGTCTGGTGATGCAGAAAGCAGTGTGGATGCCGGGTCTGGTGATGCAGGACGCAGTGTGTCTGCAGGGTCTGGTGATGCAGGACTCAGTGTGGATGCCGGCTCTGGTGATGCAGGACGCAGTGTGTCTGCAGGGTCTGGTGATGCAGGACTCAGTGTGGATGGCGGGTCTGGTAATGCAGGACTCAGTGTGTCTGCAGGGTCTGGTGATGAAGGACTCAGTGTGGATGCCGGGTCTGGTGATGCAGGACTCAGTGTGTCTGCAGGGTCTGGTGATGCAGGACTCAGTGTGTCTGCAGGGTCTGGTGATGCAGGACTTACTGTGGATGCAGTGTCTGGTGAAGCAGGACTTAGTGTGGATGACGGATCTGGTGATGCAGGACTCAGTGTGTCTGCAGGGTCTGGTGATGCAGGACTCAGTGTGGATGCCGGGTCTTTTGAAGCAGGACTCAGTGTGGATGCAGCGTCTGGTGATGCAGGACGCAGTGTGTCTGCAGAGTATGGCGATGCAGGGCTCAGTGCAGATGACAGGTCTGGTGATGCAGGAAGCAGTGTGGATGCCAGGTTTGGTGATGCAGGACTCAGCGTAGATGCCGAGTCTGATGATGCAGGGCTCAATGTGGATGCGCTATCTGGTGATGCAGGAAGCAGTGTGTATGCAGGGTCTGGTGATGAAAGACTCAGTGTGGATGCAGTGTCTGGTGATGCAGGACTCAGTGTGTATGCAGGATTTGGTGATGCAGGACTCAGCGTGTCTTCATGGTCTGGTGATGCAGGATTCAGTTTGGATGCCGGGTCCGGTTATGCAGGACTCAGTGTGTCTGCAGGGTCTGGTAATGTAGGACTCTGTATGTATGTGGGATATGGCGATGCAGGGCTCAATGTGGATGCGCTGTCTGGTGATGCATGGTCTGGTGAAGCAGTAATCTGTGTGGGTGCAGGGTCTGGTAATGTAGGACTCTGTATGTATGCAGGGTATGGCGATGCAGGGCTCACTGTGGATGCAGGGTCTGGTGATGCAGTCCTCAGTGTGGATGTGGGGTCTGGTGATGCAGGACTCAGTGTGTATGCAGGGTCTGGTGATGCAGGACTCGGTGTGGATGACGGATCTGGTGATGCAGGACTCAGCGTGGATGCCGGGTCTGGTGATGCAGGACTCGGTGTGGATGGCGGGTCTGCTGATTCAGGACTCAGTGTGGATGCCGGGTCTGGTGATGCAGGACTCGGTGTGGATGGCGGGTCTGCTGATTCAGGACTCAGCGTGGATGCCGGGTCTGGTGATGCAGGACTCAGTGTGGATGCAGGGTCTGGTGATGCAGGACTCAGTGTGGATGCCGTGTCTGGTGATGCAGGACTCAGTGGGGATGCAGCGTCTGGTGATGCAGGACTCAGTGTGGATGCCGGGTCTGGTGATGCAGGACACAGTGTGGATGCCGGGTCTGGTGATGCAGGACTCGGTGTGGATGGCGGGTCTTGTGATGCAGGACTCAGTGTGGATGGCGGGTCTGGTGATGCAGGACTCGGTGTGGATGCCGGGTCTGGTGATGCAGGACTCGGTGTGGATGGCGGGTCTTGTGATGCAGGACTCAGTGTGGATGCAGGGTCTGGTGACGCAGGACTGTGTGTCTGCAGGGTCTGGTGATGCGGGACTCAGTGTGGATGCCGGTCTGGTGATGCAGGAATCAGTGTGGATGCCGGGTCTGCTGATTCAGGACTCAGCGTGGATGCCGGGTCTGGTGATGCAGGACTGTGTGTCTTCAGGGTCTGGTGATGCAGGACTCAGTGTGGATGCCGTGTCTGGTGATGCAGGACTCAGTGGGGATGCAGCGTCTGGTGATGCAGGACTCAGTGTGGATGCCGGGTCTGGTGATGCAGGACACAGTGTGGATGCCGGGTCTGGTGATGCAGGACTCGGTGTGGATGGCGGGTCTGGTGATGCAGGACTCGGTGTGGATGCCGGGTCTGGTGATGCAGGACTCGGTGTGGATGGCGGGTCTTGTGATGCAGGACTCAGTGTGGATGCAGGGTCTGGTGACGCAGGACTGTGTGTCTGCAGGGTCTGGTGATGCGGGACTCAGTGTGGATGCCGGTCTGGTGATGCAGGAATCAGTGTGGATGCCACGTCTGGTGATGCAGGACGCAGTGTGTCTGCAGGGTCTGGTGATGCAGGACTGTGTGTCTGCAGTGTCTGGTGATGCAGGACTCAGTGTGTCTGCAGGGTCTGGTGATGCAGGACTTACTGTGGATGCAGTGTCTTTTGAAGCAGGACTCAATGTGGATGACGGATCTGGTGATGCAGGACTCAGTGTGGATGCCCTGTCTGGTGACGCAAGGTCTGGTGATTCAGGACTCAGTGTGTCTGCAGGGTCTGGTGATGCAGGACTTACTGTGGATGCAGTGTCTTTTAAAGCACAACTTACTGTGGATGTAGGGTCTGGTGATGCAGGACTCAGTGTGTATGCAGGGTCTGGTGATGCAGGACTCAGTGTGGATGCAGGGTCTGGTGATGCAGGACTCAGTGTGGATGCAGGGTCTGGTGATACAGGACTCAGTGTGTATGCCGGGTCTGGTATTGCAGGTGCAGGCTCCTGCGATGCAGGGCTCAATGTGGATTTGCTATCTGGTGATGCAAGGTCTAGTGATGCAAGAGTCAGTGTGGATGCCGGGTCTGGTGATGCAGGATTCAGTTTGGATGCCGGGTCTGGTGACGCAGGACTCAGTGTCGATGCAGCGTCTGGTTATGCAGGACTCAGTGTGGATGCCGGGTCTGGTGATGCAGGACGCAGTGTGTCTGCAGGGTCTGGTGATGCAGGACTCAGTGTGGATGCCGGGTCTGGTGATGCAGGACTTACTCTGGATGCAGTGTCTGGTGAAGCAGGACTTAGTGTGGATGCAGGGTCTGGTGATGCAGGACTCAGTGTGGATGCAGGGACCGGTGATGCAGGACTGTGTGTCTGCATTGTCTGGTGATGCAGGACTCAGTGTGGATGCCGGGTCTGGTGATGCAGGACGCAGTGTGTCTGCAGGGTCTGGTGATGCAGGACTCAGTGTGGATGCAGGGTCTGGTGATGCAGGACTCAGTGTGGATGCCGGGTCTGGTGATGCAGGACTTACTCTGGATGCAGTGTCTGGTGAAGCAGGACTTAGTGTGGATGCAGGGTCTGGTGATGCAGGACTCAGTGTGGATGCAGGGACTGGTGATGCAGGACTGTGTGTCTGCATTGTCTGGTGATGCAGGACTCAGTGTGGATGCAGTGTCTGGTGAAGCAGGACTTAGTGTGGACGCAGTGTCTGGTGAAGCAGGACTCAGTGTGTCTGCAGGGTCTGGTGATGCAGGACTCAGTGTGGATGGCGGGTCTGGTGAAGCAGGACTCAGTGTGGATGCCGGGTCTGGTGATACAGGACTCAGTGTGGATGCAGTGTCTGGTGATGCAGGACGCAGTGTGTCTGCAGGGTCTGGTGATGTAGGACTCTGTATGTATGCAGAGCATGGCGATGCAGGGCTCAGTGCAGATGCCAGGTCTGGTGATGCAGGAAGCAGTGTGGATGCCAGGTTTGGTAATGCAGGACTCAGCGTAGATGCCGAATCTGGTGATGCAGGGCTCAATGTGGATGCGCTATCTGGTGATGCAGGATTCAGTTTGGATGCCGGGTCTGGTGATGCAGGACTCAGTGTGGATGCAGCGTCTGGTGATGCAGGACTCAGTGTGGATGCCGGGTCTGGTGATGCAGGACGCAGTGTGTCTGCAGGGTCTGGTGATGCAGGACTCAGTGTGGATGGCGGGTCTGGTGATGCAGTGTTGGACAGGCCTCACAGACGGCTTGCTCCCTCCCCGCTCGACAGGGCCCGAACTCCGGCCCACCTGGCATATCCCCGCAACAAGCACCTGTACTCCGTCTCCCGACGGACCCTCTGCCCTCGGACCCCTACTCATCACGGGGTCCAGCCCCACCGGCTTTCCCGGCCGGGTCAAGCCGCCATCTTGGGCCCTGCACCACGCGGCCGCATGGCCTCCCCTCGACCCTAACCCCGGGCCTGGCCGGCCCCGACATCCCGGCACCACCATCCACCCAGGAGGTGAGCGGACCACTTGGCAGGTCAATGGGGGAACGAAGTGTCAAGGGCTCTCCCCCGCCAGGGGCCGATCGCCTCCAGCTCCCCCAGGCACTGGCTCCACCCCCTGCTGGGTGTCTGGACACCTTCATCCCGGGCCCTCCGACCTCCAAGTGCGAGGGTCCGGACATCAAAGGGCACCAGCCCTATAACTGAGGCAGCCCCGGAACAGGAAGGCAGTTGTATCCTGGAGTCGAGAGACACCGAGTGAACTCAACCCTGACGGTCTACTGGCGCTGCCGTAGCCCGCTCTTGTGAATCATCGTACTGCCTGCTGGCGCTGCCGCGGCCTTCTGCAACCTTCATCTCCTGGGACCTGCTGGCGCTGCCGCGGCCCGTTGTAACGACCATTCTCACCGGGACCTGCTGGCGCTGCCGCGGCCTTCTGCAACCTTCATCTTCCTGGGACCTGCTGGCGCTGCCGCGGCCCGTTGTAACGACCATTCTCACCGGGACCTGCTGGCGCTGCCGCGGCCTTCTGCAACCTTCATCTTCCTGGGACCTGCTGGCGCTGCCGCGGCCCGTTGTAACGACCATCCTCACCGGGACCTGCTGGCGCTGCCGCGGACCGTATATCTTCCGGGGACCTGCTGGCGCTGCCGCGGCCCGTTGTATCGACCATCCACACCGGGACCTGCTGGCGCTGCCGCGGCCCATACCACCTAACCACCAAGCTCGAGGATTGTGAGCTCATCATCCTCTCATCCGACCTACCGGATTGGTAAATAGACTGTCCCGCTACCCCCTTCCCTACCTTGCGAGACTCTAATCGAGGGGACCCCTGAGTCCAGACCTCCTTGTACCATTTAACCGTACCTTAAATAAGTGCTTATAAAGAACACTGAACCTTATCCGTGTGTGATATCTGTCTGTGGGGGGGAAGTTACTTGTCTGTACGATCGCTGGAGACGGCTCTCCCCGGAGACCTCTCCTCCTGACCCCGGCCGACCCTCCCGGTCCATCTACCTTTTCTAACATTGGTGGCCAGCGGCGCGATCCGTATCAACGCGTAATCGTACAGAGAGTAGCTCACCCCACGACAAAGCACGATGTCGACCAAAGATAGCAGCTCCACCGAGAAGTTCCAAATGGAGAAACTAGAAGAATACAACCACCGCGAACTGAGACAATTTTGCATAGAACTTGGCATTGCTACCACCGGCCTGAGTACCAAGGATGATCTAAAGCGCGCTCTTGAGTCATGGACAGAAACTGGGGTCGCAGGACCCTCCGACCAAAGCAGCGTCACACCAGACCAAAGCAGCATCACACCAGAGGGGAACGCCACGGCTCCCGAGGAGCGGGGAACGGGCCTCTCACAGGAGGAGACACGAGAAAGAGACAGAGTCAGATTACACGAATTAGAGATGGCGCGACTCAAGATGGATGGGGAACTCAAGTTAGCTGAACAGAAAATCAACCTCGAGCATATGCGGCTTCGAGAGGAACGAGAAGAAAAGCAGAGACAAAGAGAGCTGGAAGAGAAAAAAATAACGCTCGAGCACGAGCGCCGACTGGCGGAAATAGAACTGCGCAAACAGAATAAGGAACTGGGGGTGCCTGAGCGACCACACACCCCGGGGCCTATTGAGAAGAAAGTTCACATCCCCAAGGATGTGGTCCGTGAGTATGTCCGAGAAGACGACATACAACAGTGGTTTAAAGCCTATGAGATCGCAATGACCTCCCACCGGATCGACCGGAGTGATTGGGGAGCCGGACTTTGGGGAAGATTCATCAACGAGGGTCGCGATGCCCTGCTGCAGCTCCCCGATCACCAAATGTCGTCCTACGACCACATGAAGGCTGCCCTCCTCACCCGCTACGGCCTCACGCCCGAGATGTACCGCCAGAGGTTCAGAGATTGCACCCGGATCCCAGGTACAACTTGGGTGGAATACGTGAACTATTTCAGCCGGGCCTTCGAGGGTTGGATCAAGGGAAATCAGGTCACCACCTACGAGCAACTCTTCAACCTTATGGTATGGGAGCACCTGTCAAACAACTGTTTCGTCGAGCTCAGGCAGCACCTACTCGACAGTAAGCTGACTGATCCCCGGCAGCTCGCCGCCGAAGCTGACCGGTGGGAAAGCACCCGAGTGGGCCGGAAAGGGCCACACGACCAGAACAGAAGCAACCAAGGCCAGCACCGTCCTCGGGGAGCAGGAGGGGGCCAGGGGCGAGGGAGAGACGCCTTACCAGCAACCCCCGTGGCCAGCACCCCGCCTCCGGCCGGCCGGGGCAACCCCCCGTTGCGGCCTGGGTACCGAGCCAACGTCACGTGCCACCGGTGCCAGCGACTAGGCCACTACGCCAACGATCCGAACTGCCCGCTAAACCAACCACCCAAGCCCCGCCAGGTAGCTGCCGCTGCCCTGGGGGAAGAGCAATCATCGGAGGGACCTGAGGAGTATGAGCCGGACCAGCAAGGGTGGGAACCGGCCGCCATGGTCCTGGCATGCTTAGGGGGAAGGGACATGGTTCCGCGGGCTCCCCTACCCGCCAACACCAGAAAATACGGTCAGTGGGTGACCATTAATGGACAGAGAGCCGAGGCCTTGCGTGACACCGGCGCCAGCGTGACGGCCGTCCGCTGTCACCTGGTGAAGCCCGAGCAGATCCTGCCGAACATTCTCTGCCCCGTCCGCTCGGCAGATAATTCAGAGAGCATGTGTAAGATGGCCTGCGTCCCGTTTGAATGGGGAGGGGTCTCCGGCCTACTGAAGGTGACGGTCCGGGACGATGCCCCCGTGGACTGCCTCCTGGGGAATGACCTCGAGAGTTCCCCGTGGGCCACCGTCGAGAGAAGAGAACACTTGGGGATGCTGGGCCTCCCGGACTGGGCCTGCATAACCACCCGATCCATGGCCGCCCGTGCCGCCTCCCGATCAGAAGAAACCGAATGGCCAGCACCTCCGCCCCCGGTTGCCCCCGTAGAGGACAACGGCGAGTCCGACCTCCCGGACCCGCCTACCGAAGAAGACGCGCAACCCCAGGACCTCCCGGATCTGGCTCAGTGGGGTCAAGAGGGGGGGCCCACCCAAGAACAGTTCCGCCAGGAACAAAAGACCTGTCCCTCCCTCGAGGGACTCCGCCAACAAGCCAGCACCCAAACCGCCGGGGACACCACCGGAACCCACTGGGTCTACTGGGATAACGACCTGCTCTACAGCGAGCAAAGAATCGCCGAGCTGGGGGCCGGTCGAGTTCTGGTGGTACCGCTCCGCTTCCGAGACTTTCTGCTCAACCTAGCCCACGATGTCCCCCTGGCTGGACACCTGGGCCAGGACAAAACGTACAGTCGCCTGGTGACCCACTTTTTCTGGCCGAAAATGAGGAATGACGTCCTGAACCACTGCCGATCGTGCCCCACATGCCAAGCCAGCGGGAAGAGTGGCCGGAAGCTGAAGGCCCCTCTACAACCCTTCCCGGTGGTCACCACCCCGTTCGAGAGGGTGGGGATAGACATTGTGGGACCTCTGGACCCCCGCACGGCACAAGGACACAGGTTCATCTTGGTACTAGTGGACCATGCCACCCGCTACCCCGAGGCGGTGCCCCTACGGACAGTGACCGCCCCCGTGGTTGGCCGGGCCCTGATGGGGATCTTCTCCCGGGTAGGCTTCCCCCGAGAAGTCGTCAGCGACCGAGGCACGAATTTTATATCAAAATACATGAAGTCCCTCTGGCAACAATGCGGGGTCACCTACAGATTCACGACCCCCTATCACCCCCAAGGGAACGGATTAGTGGAGCGGTTTAACCGCACTCTCAAAGGGATGATTGGGGGATTGGAAGAGCCTCTCCGTCGCCAGTGGGATGTACTGCTCCCGTGCCTCCTCTTCGCCTACCGGGAGGTTCCCCAGAAGTCCCTCGGTTTTAGCCCCTTTGAACTCCTATACGGACACCCTGTGCGAGGGCCCCTCAGCCTAGTCAAGGAAGGGTGGGAGATGGCCCCCCTAACGACCCCTCCAGACGTCTTCAAATACATCCTGGCCTTACGAAACCAGACCCGGCGCTTCAGGGAGATGGCCAAGGCGAACCTCGAGGCCAGCCAGGAGGACATGAAGAGGTGGTATGATCACAATGCCTCCTCCGTTGAATTCGAGCCTGGGCAGCAAGTATGGGTGATGTCCCCCACCGAACCATGTGCCCTGCAAGATAAGTGGACGGGGCCCTTCAAAGTGGTCGAGCGCAAAAGCCCCGTCACTTACCTCATCGACATGGGGTCCTCCCGGAACCCCCTTCGGGTCCTCCACACCAACCGGCTCAAACCGCACTTTGTGCGCTCCGAACTAAGCCTCTTGATGGCTACAGACAGTGGCACAGAAGAAGACTCCGAGCCCCTCCCGGATCTCCTGAAGACTCAGGAGAAGGACGGCTCCGTGGACGGGGTCCGGCTCTCTGACGCCCTCACTTCGGAGCAACGCCAGGACTGCCGGAACCTCCTGCTGCAGTTCGCTGCCCTGTTCTCCCTCACCCCCGGGGTCACCCCCTGGTGTTTGCACGACGTAGACACCGGGGACAGTCCCCCTGTCCGGCACCGGGCCTACCGCGTACCAGATCGGGTACGGGCCTGCATACAGGAGGAGGTGGCCAAGATGCTCACGATCGGGGTCATCGAACCCTCGGACAGTCCCTGGGCCAGTCCGGTCGTATTAGTTCCCAAGGCCGCTGCCCCCGGCTCCGCCCCTGAACTGAGATTCTGCGTCGACTACCGGGGCTTGAACGCTGTCACCCGGACCGACGCTCATCCCATTCCCCGAGCAGACGAGCTGATCGACCGGCTGGGGGCCGCCCGCTACCTTAGTATCTTCGACCTAACGGCGGGCTACTGGCAGATCGGCCTCACACCCAGGGCTCAGGAACGGTCAGCCTTCTCTACCCCCGATGGCCACTATCAATTTAAGGTCATGCCCTTTGGCATGAAGAATGCCCCCGCCACGTTCCAACGCCTTGTGAACCAGGTCCTGGCAGGGCTTGAAGAATTCAGCGCTGCCTACCTGGACGATATCGCTGTATACAGCCGCCACTGGTCCGACCACCTCCGTCACCTCCAAGAGGTCCTACAAGCCCTCCAGCGGGCCGGCCTCACCATTAAGGCCGGCAAGTGCCAGATTGGCCAAGGGTCTGTGACCTACCTTGGGCACCAAGTGGGGAGCGGGCTGGTGGCCCCACTACAACTTAAGATTGCTGCCATCCAGTCCTGGCAGCCCCCCGTCACCCAGACCGAGGTCCGAGCCTTCTTGGGGCTCACCGGCTACTACCGGCGGTTCGTGAAGGACTACGGCAGCATCGTGGGGCCCCTCACGGGTCTCACATCCAAGAACCAGCCGAAGCGGGTCAACTGGACTCCTGATTGTCAAGCGGCCTTCGAGGAGCTGAAGGCCGCCCTGTGCACCGCCCCGGTGCTCCAGGCCCCCGATTACAGTCGGGAATTTGTGGTGCAGACCGACGCCTCCGACCACGGCATCGGGGCCGTCCTCTCTCAGTTGAACCCCGAAGGTCATGACCAGCCGGTGGCCTTCATCAGCCGACGTCTCCTGGCCCGAGAACAGCGTGGAGCACCATCGAGAGGGAGGCATTTGCAGTAGTGTGGGCCCTCAAAAAGCTCCGACCCTATCTCTTCGGTACCCACTTCCGGGTACAAACCGACCATCGACCCCTGCAATGGCTGATGCAGATGCGGGGGGAGAACCCAAAACTCTTGCGCTGGTCCATTTCCCTGCAGGGAATGGACTTCACCGTGGAGCACCGACCAGGCCAAGACCACGCCAACGCAGATGGCCTGTCCCGCTTTTTCCGCCTCGACGAAGAGAGTCCCCAAGGAGATGGGTGACTCTCCCTGCCTTCAGCTGGGGGGGACGCATGTTGGACAGGCCTCACAGACGGCTTGCTCCCTCCCCGCTCGACAGGGCCCGAACTCCGGCCCACCTGGCATATCCCCGCAACAAGCACCTGTACTCCGTCTCCCGACGGACCCTCTGCCCTCGGACCCCTACTCATCACGGGGTCCAGCCCCACCGGCTTTCCCGGCCGGGTCAAGCCGCCATCTTGGGCCCTGCACCACGCGGCCGCATGGCCTCCCCTCGACCCTAACCCCGGGCCTGGCCGGCCCCGACATCCCGGCACCACCATCCACCCAGGAGGTGAGCGGACCACTTGGCAGGTCAATGGGGGAACGAAGTGTCAAGGGCTCTCCCCCGCCAGGGGCCGATCGCCTCCAGCTCCCCCAGGCACTGGCTCCACCCCCTGCTGGGTGTCTGGACACCTTCATCCCGGGCCCTCCGACCTCCAAGTGCGAGGGTCCGGACATCAAAGGGCACCAGCCCTATAACTGAGGCAGCCCCGGAACAGGAAGGCAGTTGTATCCTGGAGTCGAGAGACACCGAGTGAACTCAACCCTGACGGTCTACTGGCGCTGCCGTAGCCCGCTCTTGTGAATCATCGTACTGCCTGCTGGCGCTGCCGCGGCCTTCTGCAACCTTCATCTCCTGGGACCTGCTGGCGCTGCCGCGGCCCGTTGTAACGACCATTCTCACCGGGACCTGCTGGCGCTGCCGCGGCCTTCTGCAACCTTCATCTTCCTGGGACCTGCTGGCGCTGCCGCGGCCCGTTGTAACGACCATTCTCACCGGGACCTGCTGGCGCTGCCGCGGCCTTCTGCAACCTTCATCTTCCTGGGACCTGCTGGCGCTGCCGCGGCCCGTTGTAACGACCATCCTCACCGGGACCTGCTGGCGCTGCCGCGGACCGTATATCTTCCGGGGACCTGCTGGCGCTGCCGCGGCCCGTTGTATCGACCATCCACACCGGGACCTGCTGGCGCTGCCGCGGCCCATACCACCTAACCACCAAGCTCGAGGATTGTGAGCTCATCATCCTCTCATCCGACCTACCGGATTGGTAAATAGACTGTCCCGCTACCCCCTTCCCTACCTTGCGAGACTCTAATCGAGGGGACCCCTGAGTCCAGACCTCCTTGTACCATTTAACCGTACCTTAAATAGGTGCTTATAAAGAACACTGAACCTTATCCGTGTGTGATATCTGTCTGTGGGGGGGAAGTTACTTGTCTGTACGATCGCTGGAGACGGCTCTCCCCGGAGACCTCTCCTCCTGACCCCGGCCGACCCTCCCGGTCCATCTACCTTTTCTAACATGCAGGACTCAGTGTGGATGCCGGGTCTGGTGATGCAGGACTCAGTGTGGATGCAGGGTCTGGTGATGCAAGACTGTGTGGATGCCGGTCTGGTGATGCAGGACTCAGTGTCGATGCCTGTCTGGTGATGCAGGACGCAGTGTGTCTGCAGGGTCTGGTGATGAAGGAGTCAGTGTGGATGCCAGGTCTAGTGATGCAGGACTCAGTGTGGATGCCGGGTCTGGTGATGCAGAACTCAGTGTGCATGCAGGGTCGGGTGATGGAGGACTGTGTGTCTGCAGTGTCTGGTGATGCAGGACTCAGTGTGTCTGCAGGGTCTGGTGATGCAGGACTTACTGTGGATGCAGTGTCTGGTGAAGCAGGACTTAGTGTGGATGACGGATCTGGTGATGCAGGACTCAGTGTGAATGCAGGGTTCGGTGATGCAGGACTCAGTGTGGATGCAGGGTCTGGTGATGCAGGACTGTGTGTCTGCTTTGTCTGGTGATGCAGGACTCAGTGTGGATGCAGTGTCTGGTGAAGCAGGACTTAGTGTGGACGCAGTGTCTGGTGAAGCAGGACTCAGTGTGTCTGCAGGGTCTGGTGATGCAGGACTCAGTGTGGATGCCGGGTCTGGTGAAGCAGGACTCAGTGTGGATGCCGGGTCTGGTGATGCAGGACTCAGTGTGGATGCAGCGTCTGGTGATGCAGGACGCAGTGTGTCTGCAGGGTCTGGTGATACAGGACTGTGTGGATGCCGGTCTGGTCATGCAGGGCTCAGTGTCGATGCCTGTCTGGTGATGCAGGACGCAGTGTGTCTGCAGGGTCTGGTGATGAAGGAGTCAGTGTGGATGCCAGGTCTAGTGATGCAGGACTCAGTGTGGATGCCGGGTCTGGTGATGCAGAACTCAGTGTGCATGCAGGGTCTGGTGATGGAGGACTGTGTGTCTGCAGTGTCTGGTGATGCAGGACTCAGTGTGTCTGCAGGGTCTGGTGATGCAGGACTTACTGTGGATGCAGTGTCTGGTGAAGCAGGACTTAGTGTGGATGACGGATCTGGTGATGCAGGACTCAGTGTGAATGCAGGGTCTGGTGATGCAGGACTCAGTGTGGATGCAGGGTCTGGTGATGCAGGACTGTGTGTCTGCTTTGTCTGGTGATGCAAGACTCAGTGCGGATGCAGTGTCTGGTGAAGCAGGACTTAGTGTGGACGCAGTGTCTGGTGAAGCAGGACTCAGTGTGTCTGCAGGGTCTGGTGATGCAGGACTCAGTGTGGATGCTGGGTCTGGTGAAGCAGGACTCAGTGTGGATGCCGGGTCTGGTGATGCAGGACTCAGTGTGGATGCAGCGTCTGGTGATGCAGGACGCAGTGTGTCTGCAGGGTCTGGTGATGCAGGACGCAGTGTGTCTGCAGGGTCTGGTGATGAAGGAGTCAGTGTGGATGCCAGGTCTAGTGATGCAGGACTCAGTGTGGATGCCGGGTCTGGTGATGCAGGACTCAGTGTGGATGCAGCGTCTGGTGATGCAGGACGCAGTGTGTCTGCAGGGTCTGGTGATGTAGGACGCAGTGTGTCTGCAGAGTATGGCGATGCAGGGCTCAGTGCAGATGCCAGGTCTGGTGATGCAGGAAGCAGTGTGGATGCCAGGTTTGGTGATGAAGGACTCAGCGTAGATGCCGAGTCTGATGATGCAGGGCTCAATGTGGATGCGCTATCTGGTGATGCAGGAAGCAGTGTGTAGGAGAGTAGGGTCTGCCATCCCATGGTCACCCCAAATTTTTGCTTTTTGCTTCACTGGTTTTTGACATATTGAGGCTGTGGGCCTGCTAATCAGACCCCCAGCCTGCTGTTCTCTCTGCTAAATTGACACTATGCACTTTAGGTGCATGACCCATTGGAACTGGATCACCCTGTGAGCCCCTGTAGCAGTGTACCCTAGGTACCCAGGGCATTGGTGTGTCTAAGGCCTACCAGGGGCTGAAGCGTGTATTGTGCCACCCCTGGCCTGGCCTAGCAATTTGACACAACTGGCTGATCACTCAGCTGGGGTAAGTTGGTGTATCCACCTCTTACTTAGGTGTAGTATACCTATACCTAACCTTACATGTGACACATGTTAACCTATAAGTCACTCCTATGGCAGGCCTTAACAATCCTGAAGGCAGAGTGCTTGGTTTCATGTGAGATGGTGCTCTGGCATGAGCTAAGCCTGTCTGCAGTAGTCGGAACAACTTCCTTCTTCCGTTTCCAGATATCGCCATACCATATACTCTTAAGTGCATTATGAACCTCGCGGTTAAATGCTATCTTTGGTTTGGCTTTATCTAAACATGTCGAGTAAGGTGTCATACGAATTGGAATACTAACCCCTCGCCAATTCTGGCGACGGGGTTAGCATTCCACCCTCCTAGAGGGACACGACATGTACAGAGCCTGAAACCCGGGTAAAATCAGACATAGCCTCAGCTCCACAAAATGGACGCTGCCACCACAGACACAAGTCTGCCCTCCTGCTGCTGGGAGTCCTTCCAGCTTGGGAGACGTGGACAAAGGGTTTCCTGCCAGGGGAGGTGCGAGCACCACCCCAGACAGGATTTTGTGTATTGGTCAGGTAGGGCTTGAAAGGAAACAGACATGCCTGAGGCTCACAAGGAGCCTCGGTGCATATGCCAGTTCAAACCGGACCTGGGGCACACCAGCCTCAGACCTGGGGCGAGCTGGACAAAGGATTGGGGGTGTAACCACCCCCCTTCCTGGTCCCACCCTTAGGGAGGGACCTAGCAGGTAGTCCGGCCCCTAGAATCCGCTTAAAGGTAGGAGCTGTGTCCTAAGACTTCAGACATCCTGGAATCAACTTACAACTAAGAAGAAGACGGGAACTTCGACGTTCTGCTGCACAGAAGACTGAAGGAAATCTCCCCTATGGTCAGGGAGTGACCATCTTGCTAACGCAAGCACCATCCAGCAAATCGATATCTGCTTTGCCGCCGCCTCCTGCCGGAGCCCGAGCCCAGAGACCAACAAGGACTGGACCTCCAGACCCCTCACCGCCCGATCCACAGTCCCTGCAAAGAAGGAACCCGTGGAGGCACCGAGACACGTGGAGCCAGCCATCTTGGAAGACACTCGACTAAGCTGAAAGCGCAACAACAGAGGCTCCCTCCAAGTTGTGCTTTGGGTCCTGAGAAGCCCAACATCCGAGCAGCATCTGCACCAAAGGTGAGCCCTCCAGCATCTCCACGATCTGCGTGGGGCCCCTCTGCACTTCGCGACTCGACGCGCCTAACCGGTTACTGGTCCGTTGACTAGTGGCCATCTTGGCGACCATCTTGAAAAACTACGATGCTGGTCTGGTTGCTCCAGACTGCCCCCTGCTTCCCTTCAAAGGAGCAGCCCCTCTGACCTTGCTGGTCAGAGCTAACAGCTTTCTTCACTTCCTGCGACTCCTGCTTTTGCCAAGGCTTGTTTGCTTCTTCTGAGTCGCCGACACCGCCGACAGCAAGAGCCTGCGTGGGACAGCTCGTGAACCGACTCCTGGATGTCGTCGACCTTCAGGGACCACGTGGCTGCAGAGACAAGCTACATCTCTTCACCTGTTTGCACCCGACATCGCCATGCACCTACCTGGTGCCACGCCGGTCACTGGCTAGTGACTGTGAACACTGTCCCCTCTGCTTACAGGTCTTCTACACTTCCGATCCATCCTTGGATCCACCGCATCTCTTCTGGACCGACCACCTGCAGCATCTTTGTCATCAGGCTCCATTGAACAGATAGACGAAACCCGACGCACTTCGAGCCCTATGCACCCGCTTCCTGTGGGTGAGGTAAATCTGGCACTCCGGTGCACAAGTGTAGAGTAACATCTCTAATGTCTAGGTTTGAAGTCTTGAATTCGTAGTCCAACCAGAAGACCCTTCTAGCAGTAACTTTTGAACATTTACGCACCCATTGAAAACCTATGGGCGCCTGCGTGTAACTTTCCTCACTGCACACGTGACCCGTGGACCTCCTGGTCACTAACTAAAGTTAGCTCCTTGTAGGCCCAGCGATTCTAGAGGCCCTAGGCCTTCTCCCTTTCCTGTTCGTGGTACTTATACCACTATTTTAGTATATGGTTTGAGCGGCCACCAGGGCCTATCCATATAAAGTGCAACTTTCGTATATTGTCATACTTTCTTGTTTAACGACTTGTGCTCCTGTGCTGATAAAGAGTCTAGGGGATACTTTGAGTAATAAATACATATATATTTTGAATATATATCTGTGTGGTGTCCTTTCATTGGTATAAAAGGGGGTTACATATGGTAAAACAGCTTGCTTAACATGCCTAAACGAGTTTAGCCTAAAAGACTGCTGAGCCTACGCTACCACTAGGGCAGCTGGTCCGAAAAGGTTGACTTACAACCACACCATAAGGGTTGCTTGGCATGGTACAAGGTGGTCACTTTAATTAGTGAACATCATATACCAGGCCAACTTCTCACATTGGTGAGCAGCGGTTGGGATTTGAGCTTCCTGTTGTTTTACCTCTGTAATCTCTTTGTTACCAATTGAAAGATCAAACAGGTACCTTTAGGTACATATAAAACAAGTTAGTTATATACTTAAGTTCTACTGAACTTAGTTGTTGTAGAGCAAAGGGAGTAGCACACCCTGACTACAACTACTAGATAGGTTTAGTAGGAAAACCCAAGTGTAGGTAGTTGCAACACATCCACCCACACTTAAGAGCAATGGCTGGGGCAGAGGGGTCCAAGGTACCCATCTCTGTCGAGAGTGAACCCCAGAGGGCACCATCCATCTTTGCTACCCTAAACCAGAATGAGCTCAGGCAGTTGGCTAATTCCAGGGGCCTTAAACAGCCCAAGAACCCTACCTCTGCTGAACTCAGAGAACTCTTGCAAACTGATGAAGATCAGAGAGCTCTCAAGAAAGCCTCCCAGTCAGGCCCCTCAGGGACTGGAACAGGAGGCCCTCCTTCTGAAGATGCTACTGAAGCACCCCTTCCTAACAGTCGCCCCTTAGGTGAGAATCAGACTACAGATGATGAGGATCAGCATAGGGACGAGAATGACAAGGGGGATGAGTCTGATAATAGTAGTGATTCTGATGGGAGAAATAGCCCAGTGCCAGGTGTTATACTTGGCCCAGCTAACTTAATTTGGGAATGGCAATGGGTTCCCCCCATCGAGTTTCCCCAGTGGACTTAACCAGGGGTTTGGGAGACAGAGGAATCACTCAGGTGACTCTAATGCCTCTCATGCCTCTAGAGGCTCTCAGGGTCAGTCCAGAAGAAGGACGACCAGCCCTCAGAGGAGGGAGCATGAGGCCAGAATGCAGGAAGCTCAGCTGAGAATCAGGAAACAGGAGCTAGAAGTAGCCCTGATGGAAGAGAAACTGAACAAGGCTAGGCAACCTAGAGAGAGTGGGTCTATACCCACTGGTGGCAGCATTGTCCCGAGGGACAAAGATAGGGTCTTTGATAATAGGAACCTGTCCAAGGTTGTGCCCCCCTACAAAATTGGGGATGATATCCACAAGTGGATGACTGCTCTTGAAAGAGCCTGCAAAGTACAGCAGGTTCCTGAGGACCAGTGGGCAGCAATCTTATGTTTCTCCTTTGAAGGTAGAGGCAGAGATAGACTCCTCACTGTTAGAGAGGAGGATGTCAGAAACTACAGAGCCCTGAAGAGTGTCCTGGTTGATGGGTTAGGCTTAACCACTGAGCAGTACAGGTTAATGTTCAGAGATACCCAGAAGGCACAGACTCAGGACTGGTCTGAATATGTTGAATGTGCCACTAAGGCTTTGGAGGGTTGGTTGCTGGGAAGTAAGGTTTCAGATTATACAGGATTGTACAATTTGATGATGAGAGAACAGATTTTAAATAACTGTCAAAACCAGCAACTGCATCAACACTTGGTTGACTCGGATCTGACCTCTCCCCAAGAATTGGGAAAGAAGGCAGACAAATGGGTCAGAACCAGGGTTAAGCAAAAGAACCAGAACCAGGGCCAAAGGGGTGATCAGAAGAAAACAGACCAAAAGGGTAATGACCAGAAATCCAAAGACCAGAAGTCTTCAACAGGGCCCCAAACTAGTACTAATGAGGGTGGGTCCCAACAATCTAAAGGAAAGAAGAAAGAAGGTCTAAAGAAACCCTGGTGCAAGTCTTGCAAGAATACAACTCACTGGACTAGTGATTATAAGAAGGGTTGAGCCCCCAACACTGTTGCCCCTAAGGCACCTGCTTCCAGTAGTACTGTTAGCAGTGTTGGTCCCCAGACAAAGGGTGTAGTGGGAATAACTATGGGAACTGAAGGAGATTCTGACTTAGACAGAACCCTTACACAGGCAGTCTTGATCTGTGATGGGGACATGGATTTGTCCCTGACTGTGAGCCCCAGTAATCTGGCCAAGTACAGACAGACTCCATTGATAAATACAAAAGTGGCTCAAGCATACAGGGACACATGTGCCAGTGTCACTATGGTGACACCAGGCTTTGTGGACCCTGGACAGTACATACCAGGTGAGAATTACCTGGTGACCAATGCCAGCAATACCACTACTTCCCATAGTGTGGCTATTGTTAACTTCTCGTGGGGAGGGGTAACTGGCCTCAAAAGGGTTGTGGTTAGTGCAGACCTCCCAGTAGAATGTTTGGTGGGCAATGACCTAGAGAGATCTCTATGGTCAGAAGTGGAGTACAGGACACATGCAGAGATGTTAGGTATATCATCACATGTCCTTGCTGTGACCAGGTCACAGGCCAAAAAGTGCCTTACTGAACCTCAGGTCTTGGATCCTGGAACAATGGACCAAGCACCTTCCAAGAAGAAGAACAGGAGGGTTAAGGCTGTGCCTTCACCCCTGCCTCCAAGTGATGATCAGTCTTCCCAGGAGGATGATCTAGAGAACCTTGAAGAAACTGTCCCTGAAGAGCTTGAACCTGACCAGGTTGAGTTTCTGGGGACAGGGGGACCTTCTAGGGCTGACTTGGGGCAGGCTCAGTTCTCCTGTCCATCTCTTGAACCCCTCAGACAGCTGGCTGCTGCTGAGGCTGCTGGGAATGCTCAAGGTACCCATAAAGTATATTGGGATGATGGGCTCCTTTATTCAGACGCTAGAGACCCAAAACCTGGTGCAACCAGGAGGCCGGTTATACCTCTGCAATTTAGGGGCTTCCTTCTTACCTTGGCCCATGATATTCCTCTAGCAGGACACTTAGGCCAGAACAAGACTTGGGACAGGCTTGTCCCTCACTTTCACTGGCCTCACATGAATGAAGATACCAAGGAGTTTTGTCGCTCCTGTGTGACCTGCCAAGCCAGTAGCAAATCAGGTGGCACAACAAAGGCCCCCCTAATACCACTACCTGTGGTGGGGGTTCCCTTTGAAAGAGTGGGGATTGATATTGTGGGTCCCATGGATCCCCCCACTGCATCTGGGCACAGATTTATACTGGTGGTAGTGGATCATGCCTCCAGGTATCCAGAGGCAATTCCCCTTAGGACCACAACAGCTCCTGTTGTGGCCAGGGCCTTACTGGGAGTCTTCTCCAGAGTGGGGTTTCCTAAGGAGATAGTTTCTGACAGAGGTACCAACTTCATGTCAGGATACTTGACAGCTATGTGGAAGGAATGTGGTGTCAACTACAAGTTCACCACTCCTTATCACCCACAATGCAATGGGCTTGTTGAGAGATTCAACAAGACCCTAAAGGGTATGATCAAAGGATTACCTGAAAAGCTCAGGCGAAGATGGGACATCCTTCTACCCTGCCTTCTGTTTGCTTACAGAGAGGTCCCACAAAAAGGAGTTGGCTATAGCCCCTTTGAATTGTTATTTGGGCACCCTGTAAGAGGCCCCCTATGTCTGGTGAGGGAAGGATGAGAGTTACCTCTCAAAAAGCCTAAGCAAGACATAGTGGACTATGTACTTGGTCTCCGCTCCCGGATGGCTGAGTACATGGAGAAGGCATCTAAAAACCTTGAGGCAAGCCAGGCCTTACAGAAAGCTTGGCATGACCAAAAGGCTGTCTTGGTTGAGTTACAGCCAGGACAGAAGGTATGGGTGTTGGAGCCAGTGGCCCCAGCAGCACTCCAAGACAAATGGTCTGGACCCCATACAATCCTGGAAAAGAAGGAAGAGGTTACCTACTTGGTGGACCTAGGCACTCCCAGGAGTCCCCACATGGTACTCCATGTTAACAGGTTAAAAGCATATGTTGACAGGGCAGACATGGGCTTGCTCATGGCTACAGACGAGGGACAGGAGGAAGAGAGTGACCCTCTCCCAGACCTGTTGTCTCAGAACCCTGAAGATGGTTCAGTTGAAGGAGTGACCCTTGGAGGCAACCTCACTGAGCATCAGCAAATTGAATGTAGACAAGTTCTACAATCATTTCAGCATATGTTCTCACTGATACCTAGTCAAACTGACTGGTGTACCCATGTGGTGGACACCGGTGACAGTCTTCCTGTGAAGAACAAACTTTACAGACAACCTGACCATGTCAGGGACTGTATAAAGGCTGAGGTACACAAAATGCTGGAACTGGGTGTCATTGAACCCTCGGAGAGCCCCTGGGCTAGCCCAGTGGTTCCGGTCCCAAACCTCACACCAAAGATGGCAAGAGAGAGATGAGGTTGTGTGTGGATTGCAGAGGACTCAATGCTGTCACTAGGACAGACGCACATCCTATTCCAAGGGCAGATGAGCTCATAGATAAACTGGCTTCTGCTAAGTTTTTGAGCACAGTTGATTTGACAGCTGGCTATTGGCAAATCAGGTTAGCTGAGGAGTCCAAGGCCAAAACAGCATTTTTAACCCCAGGAGGGCACTACCAATTTTTGGTGATGCCCTTTGGTCTGAAGAATGCACCTGCCACCTTCCAAAGGTTGGTGAATCAAGTCCTTACTGGGTTGGATGACTTTTGCGCAGCATATCTTGATGACATTGCTGTCTTTAGCTCCACCTGGGAGGATCACCTGATCCATCTGAAGAAGCTACTTGAGGCTCTGCAAAAGGCAGGCCTCACTATCAAGGCTACTAAGTGCCAGATAGGGCAGAGTAAGGTTGTGACCAATAGACTTAACTTTATTTTCAGGCTCCCTTGAGCCGGTGGAGCCGACGGGCTCATGGTTACGCACCTGCGCGCTACGAGAGGTACTTTACCTGATAACGATTTTAGCAGCTTACACAGCAACCCTACACACTTTCCTACTCCCTGCTGACGAGAGGCAACTACCTCGAAACACGTGTCCAGGGATGGCTAACGCTACTCATACTTGCATGCATTACACGGGCATAGGCGTACTCGCCGACGCTGACCTCAGGGACCATTTTTCATTGGAGTAACACACTTGGTAGGTGGAGCAGTGTGCGACCAATTAGACTTAACTTTATTTTCAGGCTCCCTTGAGCCGGTGGAGCCGACGGGCTCATGGTTACGCACTTGCGCGCTACGAGAGGTACTTTACCTGATAACGATTTTAGCAGCTTACACAGCAACCCTACACACTTTCCTACTCCCTGCTGACGAGAGGCAACTACCTCGAAACACGTGTCCAGGGATGGCTAACGCTACTCATACTTGCATGCATTACATGGGCATAGGCGTACTCGCCGACGCTGACCTCAGGGACCATTTTTCATTGAGGTAACACGCTTGGTAGGTGGAGCAGTGTGCGACCAATTAGACTTAACTTCATTTTCAGGCTCCCTTGAGCCGGTGGAGCCGACGGGCTCATGGTTACGCACCTGCGCGCTACGAGAGGTACTTTACCTGATAACGATTTTAGCAGCTTACACAGCAACCCTACACACTTTCCTACTCCCTGCTGACGAGAGGCAACTACCTCGAAACACGTGTCCAGGGATGGCTAACGCTACTCATACTTGCATGCATTACACGGGCATAGGCGAACTCGCCAACGCTGACCTCAGGGACCATTTTTCATTGGGATAACACGCTTGGTAGGTGGAGCAGTGTGCGACCAATTAGACTTAACTTTATTTTCAGGCTCCCTTGAGCCGGTGGAGCCGACGGGCTCATGGTTACGCACCTGCGCGCTACGAGAGGTACTTTACCTGATAACGATTTTAGCAGCTTACACAGCAACCCTACATTTCCTACTCCCTGCTGACGAGAGGCAACTACCTCGAAACACGCGTCCAGGGATGGCTAACGCTACTTATACTTGCATGCATTACACGGGCATAGGCGTACTCGCCGACGCTGACCTCAGGGACCATTTTTCATTGGGGTAACACGCTTGGTAGGTGGAGCAGTGTGCGACCAATTAGACTTAACTTTATTTTCAGGCTCCCTTGAGCCGGTGGAGCCGACGGGCTCATGGTTACGCACCTGCGCGCTACGAGAGGTACTTTACCTGATAACGATTTTAGCAGCTTACACAGCAACCCTACACACTTTCCTACTCCCTGCTGACGAGAGGCAGCTACCTCGAAACACGTGTCCAGGGATGGTTTCCAGCGATGGTTAACGCTACTCATACTTGCATGCATTACACGGGCATAGGCGTACTCGCCGACGCTGACCTCAGGGACCATTTTTCATTGTGTTAACACGCTTGGTAGGTGGAGCAGTGTGCGACCAATTAGACTTAACTTTATTTTGAGGCTCCCTTGAGCCGGTGGAGCCGACGGGCTCATGGTTACGCACCTGCGCGCTACGAGAGGTACTTTACCTGATAACGATTTTAGCAGCTTACACAGCAACCCTACACACTTTCTTACTCCCTGCTGACGAGAGGCAACTACCTCGAAACACGTGTCCAGGGATGGCTAACGCTACTCATACTTGCTTGCATTACACGGGCATAGGCGTACTCGCCGACGCTGACCTCAGGGACCATTTTTCATTGGGGTAACACGCTTGGTAGGTGGAGCAGTGTGCGACCAATTAGACTTAACTTTATTTTCAGGCTCCCTTGAGCCGGTGGAGCCGACGGGCTCATGGTTACGCACCTGCGCGCTACGAGAGGTACTTTACCTGATAACGATTTTAGCAGCTTACACAGCAACCCTACACACTTTCCTACTCCCTGCTGACGAGAGGCAACTACCTCGAAACACGTGTCCAGGGATGGCTAACGCTACTCATACTTGCTTGCATTACACGGGCATAGGCGTACTCGCCGACGCTGACCTCAGGGACCATTTTTCATTGGGGTAACACGCTTGGTAGGTGGAGCAGTGTGCGACCAATTAGACTTAACTTTATTTTCAGGCTCCCTTGAGCCGGTGGAGCCGACGGGCTCATGGTTACGCACCTGTGCGCTACGAGAGGTACTTTACCTGATAACGATTTTAGCAGCTTACACAGCAACCCTACACACTTTCCTACTCCCTGCTGACGAGAGGCAACTACCTCGAAACACGTGTCCAGGGATGGCTAACGCTACTCATACTTGCATGCATTACACGGGCATAGGCGTACTCGCCGACGCTGACCTCAGGGACCATTTTTCATTGTGGTTACACGCTTGGTAGGTGGAGCAGTGTGCGACCAATTAGACTTAAGGTTGTGTACCTGGGCCACCTTGTAGGTGGAGGCCAAGTTCAACCACTGGAGAGTAAGATACAATCCATCGAGGACTGGTCTCCTCCCACCACCCAGACTCAGGTCCGAGCTTTCTTGGGCTTGACTGGGTACTACAGGAAGTTTGTTAAGAACTATGGGTCCATTGTGACTCCTCTTAATGATCTGACATCCAAAAAGATGCCCAAAAAGGTTCAGTGGCCAGTAAGCTGTCAAAAGAGATTTGAAGACCTGAAGAAGGCCATGTGCTCTGCACCTATCCTGAAAAGTCCTGACTACCCCAAAGAGTTTATTGTCCAAACAGATGCTTCTGAGTTTGGTGTGGGAGCTGTGCTGTCACAACTTAATGTAGATGGTCAAGACCAACCCATTGCTTTTATTAGCAGAAGGTTGACCCCCAGAGAGAAGAATTGGTCAGCTATTGAGAGGGAGGCCTTTGCTGTGGTGTGGGCCCTGAAGAAGCTGAGGGCATACTTGTTTGGCACTCACTTCAAGATTCAGACCGACCATAAGCCCCTCTTGTGGCTAAATCAGATGAAGGGTGAAAACCCCAAACTGCTTAGGTGGACCATTTCCCTAAAGGGGATGGACTTTACAGTGGAGCACCGGCCAGGTACAGACCATGGGAATGCAGATGGTCTCTCCAGGTACTTCCACTTAGGACATGAAGACACGACTGGTCCAGGCTACTTTAATGTCCCTGCGTTTGGGGGGGGGTGTGTAGGAGAGTAGGGTCTGCTATCCTATGGTCACCCCAAATTTTTGCTTTTTGCTTCACTGGTTTTTGACATATTGAGGCTGTGGGCCTGCTAATCAGACCCCCAGCCTGCTGTTCTCTCTGCTAAATTGACACTATGCACTTTAGGTGCATGACCCATTGGAACTGGATCACCCTGTGAGCCCCTGTAGCAGTGTACCCTAGGTACCCAGGGCATTGGTGTATCTAAGGCCTACCAGGGGCTGAAGCATGTATTGTGCCACCCCTGGCCTGGCCTAGCAATTTGACACAACTGGCTGATCGCTCAGCTGGGGTAAGTTGGTGTATCCACCTCTTACTTAGTTGTAGTATACCGATACCTAACCTTACATGGGACACATGTTAACCTATAAGTCACTCCTATGGCAGGCCTTAACAATCCTGAAGGCAGAGTGCTTGGTTTCATGTGAAATGGTGCTCTGGCATGAGCTGAGCCTGTCTGCAGTAGTCAGAACAACTTCCTTCTACCGTTTCCAGATATCGCCATACCATATACTCTTAAGTGCATTATGAACCTCACGGTTAAATGCTATCTTTGGTTTGGCTTTATCTAAACATGTCGAGTAAGGTGTCATACGAATTGGAATACTAACCCCTCGCCAATTCTGGCGACGGGGTTAGCATTCCACCCTCCTAGAGGGACACGACATGTACAGAGCCTGAAACCCGGGTAAAATCAGACATAGCCTCAGCTCCACAAAATGGACACTGCCACCACAGACACAAGTCTGCCCTCCTGCTGCTGGGAGTCCTTCCAGCTTGGGAGACGTGGACAAAGGGTTTCCTGCCAGGGGAGGTGCGAGCACCACCCCAGACAGGATTTTGTGTATTGGTCAGGTAGGGCTTGAAAGGAAACAGACATGCCTGAGGCTCACAAGGAGCCTCGGTGCATATGCCAGTTCAAACCGGTCCTGGGGCACATCAGCCCCAGACCTGGGGCGAGCTGGACAAAGGATTGGGGGTGTAACCACCCCCCTTCCTGGTCCCACCCTTAGGGAGGGACCTAGCAGGAAGTCCGGCCCCTAGAATCCGCTTAAAGGTAGGAGCTGTGTCCTAAGACTACAGACATCCTGGAATCAACTTACAACTAAGAAGAAGACGGGAACTTCGACGTTCTGCTGCACAGAAGACTGAAGGAAATCTCCCCTATGGTCAGGGAGTGACCATCTTGCTAACGCAAGCACCATCCAGCAAATCACCGTCTGCTTTGCCGCCGCCTCCTGCTGGAGTCTGAGCCCAGAGACCGACAAGGACTGGACCTCCAGACCCCTCACCGCCCGATCCACAGTCCCTGCAAAGAAGGAACCCGTGGAGGCACCGAGACACGTGGAGCCAGCCATCTTGGAAGACACTCGACTAAGCTGAAAGCGCAACAACAGAGGCTCCCTCCGAGTTGTGCTTTGGGTCCTGAGAAGCCCAACATCCGAGCAGCATCTGCACCAAAGGTGAGCCCTCCGTCATCTCCACGATCTGCGTGGGGCCCCTCTGCACTTCGCGACTCGACGCGCCTAACCGGTTACTGGTCCGTTGACTAGTGGCCATCTTGGCGACCATCTTGAAAAACCACGACACTGGTCTGGTTGCTCCAGACTGGCTCCTGCTTCCCTCCAAAGGAGCAGCCCCTCTGACCTTGCTGGTCAGAGCTAACAGCTTTCTTCACTTCCTGTGACTCTTCTGAGTCTCCGACACCGCCGACAGCGAGAGCCTGCGTGGGACAGCTCGTGAACCAACTCCTGGATGTCGACCTTCAGGGACCACATGGCTGCAGAGACAAGCTACATCTCTTCACCTGTTTGCACCCGACATCGCCTGGTACCTACCTGGTGCCACGCCGGTCACTGGCTAGTGACTGTGAACACTGTCCCCTCTGCTTACAGGTCTTCTACACTTCCGATCCATCCTTGGATCCACCACATCTCTTCTGGACCGACCGCCTTCAGCATCTTTGTCATCAGGCTCCATTGAACAGATAGACGAAACCCGACGCACTTCGAGCCCTATGCACCCGCTTCCTGTGGGTGAGGTAAAGCTGGCACTCCGGTGCACAAGTGTAGAGTAACATCTCTAATGTCTAGGTTTGAAGTCTTGAATTCGTAGTCCAACCAGAAGACCCTTCTAGCAATAACTTTTGAACATTTACGCATTTATTGAAAACCTATGGGCGCCCGCGTGTATCTTTCCTCACGTAACACGCGACCCGTGGACCTTCTGGTCACTAACTAAAGTTAGCTCCTTGTAGGCCCAGCAATTCTAGAGGCCCTAGGCCTTCTCCCTTTCCTGTTCGTGGTACTTATACCACTATTTAAGTATACGGTTTGAGCGGCCACCAGGGCCTATCCATATAAAGTGCAACTTTCGTATATTGTGATACTTTCTTGTTTAACGATTTGTGCTCCTGTGCTCATAAAGAGTCTAGGGGATACTTTGAGTTATAAATACATATATATTTTGAATATATATCTGTGTGGTGTCCTTTCATTGGTATAAAAGGGGCTACATATGGTAAAACAGCTTGCTTAACATGCCTAAACGAGTTTAGCCTAAAAGACTGCTTAGCCTACGCTACCACTAGGGCAGCTGGTCCGAAAAGGTTGACTTACAACCACACCATAAGGGTTGCTTGGCATGGTACAAGGTGGTCACTTTAATTAGTGAACATCATATACCAGGCCAACTTCTCACACAGTGTGTATGCAGGGTCTGCTGATGCAAGACTCAGTGTGGATGCAGTGTCTGGTGATGCAGCACTCAGTGTGTATGCAGGGTCTGGTGATGCAGGACTCAGCGTGTCTTCATGGTCTGGTGATGCAGGATTCAGTTTGGATGCCGGGTCTGGTTATGCAGGACTCAGTGTGTCTGCTGGGTCTGTGTTGGACTTCGCAACATTGTTGTGGGGTCCCAGCCAGCTCCTGGCAGCTAGGGTGCTACTAATGAAGACCACTCTGCAGTAGCAGGGGCCTGTGGCAGCCATCTTGGGAGAAGGGAGCACCTGCACCTAAACACTGGTTATTTGATCTAACATGCATAAAAAACGAAAAAAATCAGGGAAAAAGGCCAAGTCCAACAGTCTGGTAATGTAGGACTCTGTATGTATGCAGGATATGGCGATGCAGGGCTCAATGTGGATGCGCTGTCTGGTGATGCATGGTCTGGTGAAGCAGTAATCGGTGTGGCTGCAGGGTCTAGTAATGTAGGACTCTGTATGTATGCAGGGTATGGCGATGCAGGGCTCAGTGTGGATGCACTGTATGGGGATGAATGGTCTGGTGATGCAGTAATCGGTGTGGGTGCAGGGTCTGGTGATGCAGGTCTCGGTGTGGATGTAGGATCTGGTGATGCAGGACTCAGTGTGTATGCAGGGTCTGGTGATGCAGTCCTCAGTGTGGATGCGGGATCTGGTGATGCAGGACTCGTGTGTATGCAGGGTCTGGTGATGCAGGCCTCAGTGTGTGTGTGCAGGGTCTGGTGATGCAGGACTCGGTGTGGATGACAGATCTGGTGATGCAGGACTCAGAGTGGATGCCCTGTCTGGTGACGCAAGGTCTGGTGATTCAGGACTCAGTGTGGATGCCGGGTCTGGTGATGCAGGACTCAGTGTGGATGCCGGGTCTGCTGATGCAGGACTCAGTGTGGATGCTGGGTCTGGTGATGCAGGACTGTGTGTCTTCAGGGTCTGGTGATGCAGGACTCAGTGTGGATGCCGGGTCTGGTGATGCAGGACACAGTGCGTCTGCAGGGTCTGGTGATGCAGGACTCAGTGTGGATGCCGGGTCTGGTGATGCAGGACTCAGTGTGGATGCAGGGTCTGGTGACGCAGGACTGTGTGTCTGCAGGGTCTGGTGATGCAGGACTCAGTGTGGATGCCGGTCTGGTGATGCAGGACTCAGTGTGGATGCCGGGTCTGGTGATGCAGGACGCAGTGTGTCTGCAGGGTCTGGTGATGCAGGACTGTGTGTCTCCAGTGGCTGGTGATGCAGGACTCAGTGTGTCTGCAGGGTCTGGTAATGCAGGACTTACTGTGGATGCAGTGTCTTTTGAAGCAGGACTCAGTGTGGATGACGGATCTGGTGATGCAGGACTCTGTGTTGATGCCCTGTCTGGTGACGCAAGGTCTGGTGATTCAGGACTCAGTGTGGATGCAGGGTCTGGTGATGCAGGACTCAGTGTGTATGCCGGGTCTGGTATTGCAGGTGCAGGCTCTTGCGATGCAGGGCTCAATGTGGATTTGCTATCTGGTGATGCAAGGTCTAGTGATGCAAGAGTCAGTGTGGATGCCGGGTCTGGTTATGCAGGACTCAGTGTGGATGCCGGGTCTGTTGATGCAGGACGCAGTGTGTCTGCAGGGTCTGGTGATGCAGGACTCTGTGTGGATGGCGGGTCTGGTGATGCAGGACTCAGTGTGGATGCAGGGTCTGGTGATGCAGGACGCAGTGTGTCTGCAGGGTCTGGTGATGCAGGACTCAGTGTGGATGCCGGGTCTGGTGATGCAGGACGCTTAGTGTCTGCAGGGTCTGGTGATGCAGGACGCTTAGTGTCTGCAGGGTCTGGTGATGCAGGACTCAGTGTGGATGCCGGGTCTGGTGATGCAGGACTCAGTGTGGATGCAGGGTCTGGTGATGAAGGACTGTGTGGATGCCGGTCTGGTGATGCAGGACTCAGTGTCGATGCCTGTCTGGTGATGCAGGACACAGTGTGTCTGCAGGGTCTGGTGATGAAGGAGTCAGTGTGGATGCCAGGTCTAGTGATGCAGGACTCAGTGTGGATGCCGGGTCTGGTGATGCAGAACTCAGTGTGCATGCAGGGTCTGGTGATGGAGGACTGTGTGTCTGCAGTGTCTGGTGATGCAGGACTCAGTGTGTCTGCAGGGTCTGGTGATGCAGGACTTACTGTGGATGCAGTGTCTGGTGAAGCAGGACTTAGTGTGGATGACGGATCTGGTGATGCAGGACTCAGTGTGAATGCAGGGTCTGGTGATGCAGGACTCAGAGTGGATGCAGGGTCTGGTGATGCAGGACTGTGTGTCTGCAGGGTCTGGTGATGCAGGACTTACTCTGGATGCAGTGTCTGGTGAAGCAGGACTTAGTGTGGACGCAGTGTCTGGTGAAGCAGGACTCAGTGTGTCTGCAGGGTCTGGTGATGCAGGACTCAGTGTGGATGCCGGGTCTGGTGAAGCAGGACTCAGTGTGGATGCTGGGTCTGGTGATGCAGGACTGTGTGTCTGCATTGTCTGGTGATGCAGGACTCAGTGTGGATGCAGCGTCTGGTGATGCAGGACGCAGTGTGTCTGCAGGGACTAGTGATGCAGGACTGTGTGTCTGCATTGTCTGGTGATGCAGGACTCAGTGTGGATGCAGTGTCTGGTGAAGCAGGACTTAGTGTGGACGCAGTGTCTGGTGAAGCAGGACTCAGTGTGTCTGCAGGGTCTGGTGATGCAGGACTCAGTGTGGATGCCGGGTCTGGTGAAGCAGGACTCAGTGTGGATGCAGTGTCTGGTGATGCAGGACTGTGTGTCTGCATTGTCTGGTGATGCAGGACTCAGTGTGGATGCAGCGTCTGGTGATGCAGGACGCAGTGTGGATGCAGGGACTGGTGATGCAGGACTGTGTGTCTGCATTGTCTGGTGATGCAGGACTCAGTGTGGATGCAGCGTCTGGTGATGCAGGACGCAGTGTGTCTGCAGGGTCTGGTGATGTAGGACTCTGTATGTCTGCAGAGTATGGCGATGCAGGGCTCAGTGCAGATGCCAGGTCTGGTGATGCAGGAAGCAGTGTGGATGCCAGGTTTGGTAATGCAGGACTCAGCGTAGATGCCGAATCTGGTGATGCAGGGCTCAATGTGGATGCGCTATCTGGTGATGCAGGATTCAGTTTGGATGCCGGGTCTGGTGATGCAGGACTCAGTGTGGATGCAGCGTCTGGTGATGCAGGACTCAGTGTGGATGGCGGGTCTGGTGATGCAGGACTCAGTGTGGATGCCGGGTCTGGTGATGCAGGGCTCAGTGTGGATGCAGGGTCTGGTGATGAAGGACTGTGTGGATGCCGGTCTGGTGATGCAGGACTCAGTGTCGATGCCTGTCTGGTGATGCAGGACACAGTGTGTCTGCAGGGTCTGGTGATGAAGGAGTCAGTGTGGATGCCAGGTCTAGTGATGCAGGACTCAGTGTGGATGCCGGGTCTGGTGATGCAGAACTCAGTGTGCATGCAGGGTCTGGTGATGGAGGACTGTGTGTCTGCAGTGTCTGGTGATGCAGGACTCAGTGTGTCTGCAGGGTCTGGTGATGCAGGACTTACTGTGGATGCAGTGTCTGGTGAAGCAGGACTTAGTGTGGATGACGGATCTGGTGATGCAGGACTCAGTGTGAATGCAGGGTCTGGTGATGCAGGACTCAGTGTGGATGCAGGGTCTGGTGATGCAGGACTGTGTGTCTGCTTTGTCTGGTGAAGCAGGACTCAGTGTGTCTGCAGGGTCAGGTGATGCAGGACTCAGTGTGGATGCAGGGTCTGGTGATGAAGGACTCAGTGTGGATGCCGGGTCTGGTGAAGCAGGACTCAGTGTGGATGCTGGGTCTGGTGATGCAGGACTCAGTGTGGATGCAGCGTCTGGTGATGCAGGACGCAGTGTGTCTGCAGGGTCTGGTGATGCAGGACTCAGTGTGTCTGCAGGGTCTGGTGAAGCAGGACTCAGTGTGTCTGCAGTGTCTGGTGAAGCAGGACTCAGTGTGGACGCAGTGTCTGGTGAAGCAGGACTCAGTTTGGATGCCGGGTCTGCTGAAGCAGGACTCAGTGTGGATGCCGGGTCTGGTGATGTAGGACTCTGTATGTATGCAGAGTATGGCGATGCAGGACTCAGTGTGTCTGCAGGGTCTGGTGATGCAGAAAGCAGTGTGGATGCCGGGTCTGGTGATGCAGGACGCAGTGTGTCTGCAGGGTCTGGTGATGCAGGACTCAGTGTGGATGCCGGCTCTGGTGATGCAGGACGCAGTGTGTCTGCAGGGTCTGGTGATGCAGGACTCAGTGTGGATGGCGGGTCTGGTAATGCAGGACTCAGTGTGTCTGCAGGGTCTGGTGATGAAGGACTCAGTGTGGATGCCGGGTCTGGTGATGCAGGACTCAGTGTGTCTGCAGGGTCTGGTGATGCAGGACTCAGTGTGTCTGCAGGGTCTGGTGATGCAGGACTTACTGTGGATGCAGTGTCTGGTGAAGCAGGACTTAGTGTGGATGACGGATCTGGTGATGCAGGACTCAGTGTGTCTGCAGGGTCTGGTGATGCAGGACTCAGTGTGGATGCCGGGTCTTTTGAAGCAGGACTCAGTGTGGATGCAGCGTCTGGTGATGCAGGACGCAGTGTGTCTGCAGAGTATGGCGATGCAGGGCTCAGTGCAGATGACAGGTCTGGTGATGCAGGAAGCAGTGTGGATGCCAGGTTTGGTGATGCAGGACTCAGCGTAGATGCCGAGTCTGATGATGCAGGGCTCAATGTGGATGCGCTATCTGGTGATGCAGGAAGCAGTGTGTATGCAGGGTCTGGTGATGAAAGACTCAGTGTGGATGCAGTGTCTGGTGATGCAGGACTCAGTGTGTATGCAGGATTTGGTGATGCAGGACTCAGCGTGTCTTCATGGTCTGGTGATGCAGGATTCAGTTTGGATGCCGGGTCCGGTTATGCAGGACTCAGTGTGTCTGCAGGGTCTGGTAATGTAGGACTCTGTATGTATGTGGGATATGGCGATGCAGGGCTCAATGTGGATGCGCTGTCTGGTGATGCATGGTCTGGTGAAGCAGTAATCTGTGTGGGTGCAGGGTCTGGTAATGTAGGACTCTGTATGTATGCAGGGTATGGCGATGCAGGGCTCGGTGTGGATGCCGGGTCTGGTGACGCAGGGCTCAGTGTGGATGCAGGGTCTGGTGATGCAGTCCTCAGTGTGGATGCGGGGTCTGGTGATGCAGGACTCAGTGTGTATGCAGGGTCTGGTGATGCAGGACTCGGTGTGGATGACGGATCTGGTGATGCAGGACTCAGTGTGGATGCCGGGTCTGGTGATGCAGGACTCGGTGTGGATGGCGGGTCTGCTGATTCAGGACTCAGCGTGGATGCCGGGTCTGGTGATGCAGGACTCAGTGTGGATGCCGGGTCTGCTGATTCAGGACTCAGCGTGGATGCCGGGTCTGGTGATGCAGGACTGTGTGTCTTCAGGGTCTGGTGATGCAGGACTCAGTGTGGATGCCGTGTCTGGTGATGCAGGACTCAGTGGGGATGCAGCGTCTGGTGATGCAGGACTCGGTGTGGATGGCGGGTCTTGTGATGCAGGACTCAGTGTGGATGCAGGGTCTGGTGACGCAGGACTGTGTGTCTGCAGGGTCTGGTGATGCAGGACTCAGTGTGGATGCCGGGTCTGCTGATTCAGGACTCAGCGTGGATGCCGGGTCTGGTGATGCAGGACTGTGTGTCTTCAGGGTCTGGTGATGCAGGACTCAGTGTGGATGCCGTGTCTGGTGATGCAGGACTCAGTGGGGATGCAGCGTCTGGTGATGCAGGACTCAGTGTGGATGCCGGGTCTGGTGATGCAGGACTCGGTGTGGATGGCGGGTCTTGTGATGCAGGACTCAGTGTGGATGGCGGGTCTGGTGATGCAGGACTCGGTGTGGATGCCGGGTCTGGTGATGCAGGACTCGGTGTGGATGGCGGGTCTTGTGATGCAGGACTCAGTGTGGATGCAGGGTCTGGTGACGCAGGACTGTGTGTCTGCAGGGTCTGGTGATGCGGGACTCAGTGTGGATGCCGGTCTGGTGATGCAGGAATCAGTGTGGATGCCGGGTCTGCTGATTCAGGACTCAGCGTGGATGCCGGGTCTGGTGATGCAGGACTGTGTGTCTTCAGGGTCTGGTGATGCAGGACTCAGTGTGGATGCCGTGTCTGGTGATGCAGGACTCAGTGGGGATGCAGCGTCTGGTGATGCAGGACTCAGTGTGGATGCCGGGTCTGGTGATGCAGGACACAGTGTGGATGCCGGGTCTGGTGATGCAGGACTCGGTGTGGATGGCGGGTCTTGTGATGCAGGACTCAGTGTGGATGGCGGGTCTGGTGATGCAGGACTCGGTGTGGATGCCGGGTCTGGTGATGCAGGACTCGGTGTGGATGGCGGGTCTTGTGATGCAGGACTCAGTGTGGATGCAGGGTCTGGTGACGCAGGACTGTGTGTCTGCAGGGTCTGGTGATGCGGGACTCAGTGTGGATGCCGGTCTGGTGATGCAGGAATCAGTGTGGATGCCACGTCTGGTGATGCAGGACGCAGTGTGTCTGCAGGGTCTGGTGATGCAGAACTGTGTGTCTGCAGTGTCTGGTGATGCAGGACTCAGTGTGTCTGCAGGGTCTGGTGATGCAGGACTTACTGTGGATGCAGTGTCTTTTGAAGCAGGACTCAATGTGGATGACGAATCTGGTGATGCAGGACTCAGTGTGGATGCCCTGTCTGGTGACGCAAGGTCTGGTGATTCAGGACTCAGTGTGTCTGCAGGGTCTGGTGATGCAGGACTTACTGTGGATGCAGTGTCTTTTAAAGCACGACTTACTGTGGATGTAGGGTCTGGTGATGCAGGACTCAGTGTGTATGCAGGGTCTGGTGATGCAGGACTCAGTGTGGATGCAGGGTCTGGTGATGCAGGACTCAGTGTGGATGCAGGGTCTGGTGATACAGGACTCAGTGTGTATGCCGGGTCTGGTATTGCAGGTGCAGGCTCCTGCGATGCAGGGCTCAATGTGGATTTGCTATCTGGTGATGCAAGGTCTAGTGATGCAAGAGTCAGTGTGGATGCCGGGTCTGGTGATGCAGGATTCAGTTTGGATGCCGGGTCTGGTGACGCAGGACTCAGTGTCGATGCAGCGTCTGGTTATGCAGGACTCAGTGTGGATGCCGGGTCTGGTGATGCAGGACGCAGTGTGTCTGCAGGGTCTGGTGATGCAGGACTCAGTGTGGATGCCGGGTCTGGTGATGCAGGACTTACTCTGGATGCAGTGTCTGGTGAAGCAGGACTTAGTGTGGATGCAGGGTCTGGTGATGCAGGACTCAGTGTGGATGCAGGGACTGGTGATGCAGGACTGTGTGTCTGCATTGTCTGGTGATGCAGGACTCAGTGTGGATGCCGGGTCTGGTGATGCAGGACGCAGTGTGTCTGCAGGGTCTGGTGATGCAGGACTCAGTGTGGATGCAGGGTCTGGTGATGCAGGACTCAGTGTGGATGCCGGGTCTGGTGATGCAGGACTTACTCTGGATGCAGTGTCTGGTGAAGCAGGACTTAGTGTGGATGCAGGGTCTGGTGATGCAGGACTCAGTGTGGATGCAGGGACTGGTGATGCAGGACTGTGTGTCTGCATTGTCTGGTGATGCAGGACTCAGTGTGGATGCAGTGTCTGGTGAAGCAGGACTTAGTGTGGACGCAGTGTCTGGTGAAGCAGGACTCAGTGTGTCTGCAGGGTCTGGTGATGCAGGACTCAGTGTGGATGGCGGGTCTGGTGAAGCAGGACTCAGTGTGGATGCCGGGTCTGGTGATACAGGACTCAGTGTGGATGCAGTGTCTGGTGATGCAGGACGCAGTGTGTCTGCAGGGTCTGGTGATGTAGGACTCTGTATGTATGCAGAGCATGGCGATGCAGGGCTCAGTGCAGATGCCAGGTCTGGTGATGCAGGATTCAGTTTGGATGCCGGGTCTGGTGATGCAGGACTCAGTGTGGATGCAGCGTCTGGTGATGCAGGACTCAGTGTGGATGCCGGGTCTGGTGATGCAGGACGCAGTGTGTCTGCAGGGTCTGGTGATGCAGGACTCAGTGTGGATGGCGGGTCTGGTGATGCAGTGTTGGACAGGCCTCACAGACGGCTTGCTCCCTCCCCGCTCGACAGGGCCCGAACTCCGGCCCACCTGGCATATCCCCGCAACAAGCACCTGTACTCCGTCTCCCGACGGACCCTCTGCCCTCGGACCCCTACTCATCACGGGGTCCAGCCCCACCGGCTTTCCCGGCCGGGTCAAGCCGCCATCTTGGGCCCTGCACCACGCGGCCGCATGGCCTCCCCTCGACCCTAACCCCGGGCCTGGCCGGCCCCGACATCCCGGCACCACCATCCACCCAGGAGGTGAGCGGACCACTTGGCAGGTCAATGGGGGAACGAAGTGTCAAGGGCTCTCCCCCGCCAGGGGCCAATCGCCTCCAGCTCCCCCAGGCACTGGCTCCACCCCCTGCTGGGTGTCTGGACACCTTCATCCCGGGCCCTCCGACCTCCAAGTGCGAGGGTCCGGACATCAAAGGGCACCAGCCCTATAACTGAGGCAGCCCCGGAACAGGAAGGCAGTTGTATCCTGGAGTCGAGAGACACCGAGTGAACTCAACCCTGACGGTCTACTGGCGCTGCCGTAGCCCGCTCTTGTGAATCATCGTACTGCCTGCTGGCGCTGCCGCGGCCTTCTGCAACCTTCATCTCCTGGGACCTGCTGGCGCTGCCGCGGCCCGTTGTAACGACCATTCTCACCGGGACCTGCTGGCGCTGCCGCGGCCTTCTGCAACCTTCATCTTCCTGGGACCTGCTGGCGCTGCCGCGGCCCGTTGTAACGACCATTCTCACCGGGACCTGCTGGCGCTGCCGCGGCCTTCTGCAACCTTCATCTTCCTGGGACCTGCTGGCGCTGCCGCGGCCCGTTGTAACGACCATCCTCACCGGGACCTGCTGGCGCTGCCGCGGACCGTATATCTTCCGGGGACCTGCTGGCGCTGCCGCGGCCCGTTGTATCGACCATCCACACCGGGACCTGCTGGCGCTGCCGCGGCCCATACCACCTAACCACCAAGCTCGAGGATTGTGAGCTCATCATCCTCTCATCCGACCTACCGGATTGGTAAATAGACTGTCCCGCTACCCCCTTCCCTACCTTGCGAGACTCTAATCGAGGGGACCCCTGAGTCCAGACCTCCTTGTACCATTTAACCGTACCTTAAATAAGTGCTTATAAAGAACACTGAACCTTATCCGTGTGTGATATCTGTCTGTGGGGGGGAAGTTACTTGTCTGTACGATCGCTGGAGACGGCTCTCCCCGGAGACCTCTCCTCCTGACCCCGGCCGACCCTCCCGGTCCATCTACCTTTTCTAACATTGGTGGCCAGCAGCGCGATCCGAATCAACGCGTAATCGTACAGAGAGTAGCTCACCCCACGACAAAGCACGATGTCGACCAAAGATAGCAGCTCCACCGAGAAGTTCCAAATGGAGAAACTAGAAGAATACAACCACCGCGAACTGAGACAATTTTGCATAGAACTTGGCATTGCTACCACCGGCCTGAGTACCAAGGATGATCTAAAGCGCGCTCTTGAGTCATGGACAGAAACTGGGGTCGCAGGACCCTCCGACCAAAGCAGCGTCACACCAGACCAAAGCAGCATCACACCAGAGGGGAACGCCACGGCTCCCGAGGAGCGGGGAACGGGCCTCTCACAGGAGGAGACACGAGAAAGAGACAGAGTCAGATTACACGAATTAGAGATGGCGCGACTCAAGATGGATGGGGAACTCAAGTTAGCTGAACAGAAAATCAACCTCGAGCATATGCGGCTTCGAGAGGAACGAGAAGAAAAGCAGAGACAAAGAGAGCTGGAAGAGAAAAAAATAACGCTCGAGCACGAGCGCCGACTGGCGGAAATAGAACTGCGCAAACAGAATAAGGAACTGGGGGTGCCTGAGCGACCACACACCCCGGGGCCTATTGAGAAGAAAGTTCACATCCCCAAGGATGTGGTCCGTGAGTATGTCCGAGAAGACGACATACAACAGTGGTTTAAAGCCTATGAGATCGCAATGACCTCCCACCGGATCGACCGGAGTGATTGGGGAGCCGGACTTTGGGGAAGATTCATCAACGAGGGTCGCGATGCCCTGCTGCAGCTCCCCGATCACCAAATGTCGTCCTACGACCACATGAAGGCTGCCCTCCTCACCCGCTACGGCCTCACGCCCGAGATGTACCGCCAGAGGTTCAGAGATTGCACCCGGATCCCAGGTACAACTTGGGTGGAATACGTGAACTATTTCAGCCGGGCCTTCGAGGGTTGGATCAAGGGAAATCAGGTCACCACCTACGAGCAACTCTTCAACCTTATGGTATGGGAGCACCTGTCAAACAACTGTTTCGTCGAGCTCAGGCAGCACCTACTCGACAGTAAGCTGACTGATCCCCGGCAGCTCGCCGCCGAAGCTGACCGGTGGGAAAGCACCCGAGTGGGCCGGAAAGGGCCACACGACCAGAACAGAAGCAACCAAGGCCAGCACCGTCCTCGGGGAGGAGGAGGGGGCCAGGGGCGAGGGAGAGACGCCTTACCAGCAACCCCCGTGGCCAGCACCCCGCCTCCGGCCGGCCGGGGCAACCCCCCGTTGCGGCCTGGGTACCGAGCCAACGTCACGTGCCACCGGTGCCAGCGACTAGGCCACTACGCCAACGATCCGAACTGCCCGCTAAACCAACCACCCAAGCCCCGCCAGGTAGCTGCCGCTGCCCTGGGGGAAGAGCAATCATCGGAGGGACCTGAGGAGTATGAGCCGGACCAGCAAGGGTGGGAACCGGCCGCCATGGTCCTGGCATGCTTAGGGGGAAGGGACATGGTTCCGCGGGCTCCCCTACCCGCCAACACCAGAAAATACGGTCAGTGGGTGACCATTAATGGACAGAGAGCCGAGGCCTTGCGTGACACCGGCGCCAGCGTGACGGCCGTCCGCTGTCACCTGGTGAAGCCCGAGCAGATCCTGCCGAACATTCTCTGCCCCGTCCGCTCGGCAGATAATTCAGAGAGCATGTGTAAGATGGCCTGCGTCCCGTTTGAATGGGGAGGGGTCTCCGGCCTACTGAAGGTGACGGTCCGGGACGATGCCCCCGTGGACTGCCTCCTGGGGAATGACCTCGAGAGTTCCCCGTGGGCCACCGTCGAGAGAAGAGAACACTTGGGGATGCTGGGCCTCCCGGACTGGGCCTGCATAACCACCCGATCCATGGCCGCCCGTGCCGCCTCCCGATCAGAAGAAACCGAATGGCCAGCACCTCCGCCCCCGGTTGCCCCCGTAGAGGACAACGGCGAGTCCGACCTCCCGGACCCGCCTACCGAAGAAGACGCGCAACCCCAGGACCTCCCGGATCTGGCTCAGTGGGGTCAAGAGGGGGGGCCCACCCAAGAACAGTTCCGCCAGGAACAAAAGACCTGTCCCTCCCTCGAGGGACTCCGCCAACAAGCCAGCACCCAAACCGCCGGGGACACCACCGGAACCCACTGGGTCTACTGGGATAATGACCTGCTCTACAGCGAGCAAAGAATCGCCGAGCTGGGGGCCGGTCGAGTTCTGGTGGTACCGCTCCGCTTCCGAGACTTTCTGCTCAACCTAGCCCACGATGTCCCCCTGGCTGGACACCTGGGCCAGGACAAAACGTACAGTCGCCTGGTGACCCACTTTTTCTGGCCGAAAATGAGGAATGACGTCCTGAACCACTGCCGATCGTGCCCCACATGCCAAGCCAGCGGGAAGAGTGGCCGGAAGCTGAAGGCCCCTCTACAACCCATCCCGGTGGTCACCACCCCGTTCGAGAGGGTGGGGATAGACATTGTGGGACCTCTGGACCCCCGCACGGCACAAGGACACAGGTTCATCTTGGTACTAGTGGACCATGCCACCCGCTACCCCGAGGCGGTGCCCCTACGGACAGTGACCGCCCCCGTGGTTGGCCGGGCCCTGATGGGGATCTTCTCCCGGGTAGGCTTCCCCCGAGAAGTCGTCAGCGACCGAGGCACGAATTTTATATCAAAATACATGAAGTCCCTCTGGCAACAATGCGGGGTCACCTACAGATTCACGACCCCCTATCACCCCCAAGGGAACGGATTAGTGGAGCGGTTTAACCGCACTCTCAAAGGGATGATTGGGGGATTGGAAGAGCCTCTCCGTCGCCAGTGGGATGTACTGCTCCCGTGCCTCCTCTTCGCCTACCGGGAGGTTCCCCAGAAGTCCCTCGGTTTTAGCCCCTTTGAACTCCTATACGGACACCCTGTGCGAGGGCCCCTCAGCCTAGTCAAGGAAGGGTGGGAGATGGCCCCCCTAACGACCCCTCCAGACGTCTTCAAATACATCCTGGCCTTACGAAACCAGACCCGGCGCTTCAGGGAGATGGCCAAGGCGAACCTCGAGGCCAGCCAGGAGGACATGAAGAGGTGGTATGATCACAATGCCTCCTCCGTTGAATTCGAGCCTGGGCAGCAAGTATGGGTGATGTCCCCCCACCGAACCATGTGCCCTGCAAGATAAGTGGACGGGGCCCTTCAAAGTGGTCGAGCGCAAAAGCCCCGTCACTTACCTCATCGACATGGGGTCCTCCCGGAACCCCCTTCGGGTCCTCCACACCAACCGGCTCAAACCGCACTTTGTGCGCTCCGAACTAAGCCTCTTGATGGCTACAGACAGTGGCACAGAAGAAGACTCCGAGCCCCTCCCGGATCTCCTGAAGACTCAGGAGAAGGACGGCTCCGTGGACGGGGTCCGGCTCTCTGACGCCCTCACTTCGGAGCAACGCCAGGACTGCCGGAACCTCCTGCTGCAGTTCGCTGCCCTGTTCTCCATTACCCCCGGGGTCACCGCCTGGTGTTTGCACGACGTAGACACCGGGGACAGTCCCCCTGTCCGGCACCGGGCCTACCGCGTACCAGATCGGGTACGGGCCTGCATACAGGAGGAGGTGGCCAAGATGCTCACGATCGGGGTCATCGAACCCTCGGACAGTCCCTGGGCCAGTCCGGTCGTATTAGTTCCCAAGGCCGCTGCCCCCGGCTCCGCCCCTGAACTGAGATTCTGCGTCGACTACCGGGGCTTGAACGCTGTCACCCGGACCGACGCTCATCCCATTCCCTGAGCAGACGAGCTGATCGACCGGCTGGGGGCCGCCCGCTACCTTAGTATCTTCGACCTAACGGCGGGCTACTGGCAGATCGGCCTCACACCCAGGGCTCAGGAACGGTCAGCCTTCTCTACCCCCGATGGCCACTATCAATTTAAGGTCATGCCCTTTGGCATGAAGAATGCCCCCGCCACGTTCCAACGCCTTGTGAACCAGGTCCTGGCAGGGCTTGAAGAATTCAGCGCTGCCTACCTGGACGATATCGCTGTATACAGCCGCCACTGGTCCGACCACCTCCGTCACCTCCAAGAGGTCCTACAAGCCCTCCAGCGGGCCGGCCTCACCATTAAGGCCGGCAAGTGCCAGATTGGCCAAGGGTCTGTGACCTACCTTGGGCACCAAGTGGGGAGCGGGCTGGTGGCCCCACTACAACTTTAGATTGCTGCCATCCAGTCCTGGCAGCCCCCCGTCACCCAGACCGAGGTCCGAGCCTTCTTGGGGCTCACCGGCTACTACCGGCGGTTCGTGAAGGACTACGGCAGCATCGTGGGGCCCCTCACGGGTCTCACATCCAAGAACCAGCCGAAGCGGGTCAACTGGACTCCTGATTGTCAAGCGGCCTTCGAGGAGCTGAAGGCCGCCCTGTGCACCGCCCCGGTGCTCCAGGCCCCCGATTACAGTCGGGAATTTGTGGTGCAGACCGACGCCTCCGACCACGGCATCGGGGCCGTCCTCTCTCAGTTGAACCCCGAAGGTCATGACCAGCCGGTGGCCTTCATCAGCCGACGTCTCCTGGCCCGAGAACAGCGTGGAGCACCATCGAGAGGGAGGCATTTGCAGTAGTGTGGGCCCTCAAAAAGCTCCGACCCTATCTCTTCGGTACCCACTTCCGGGTACAAACCGACCATCGACCCCTGCAATGGCTGATGCAGATGCGGGGGGAGAACCCAAAACTCTTGCGCTGGTCCATTTCCCTGCAGGGAATGGACTTCACCGTGGAGCACCGACCAGGCCAAGACCACGCCAACGCAGATGGCCTGTCCCGCTTTTTCCGCCTCGACGAAGAGAGTCCCCAAGGAGATGGGTGACTCTCCCCGCCTTCAGCTGGGGGGGACGCATGTTGGACAGGCCTCACAGACGGCTTGCTCCCTCCCCGCTCGACAGGGCCCGAACTCCGGCCCACCTGGCATATCCCCGCAACAAGCACCTGTACTCCGTCTCCCGACGGACCCTCTGCCCTCGGACCCCTACTCATCACGGGGTCCAGCCCCACCGGCTTTCCCGGCCGGGTCAAGCCGCCATCTTGGGCCCTGCACCACGCGGCCGCATGGCCTCCCCTCGACCCTAACCCCGGGCCTGGCCGGCCCCGACATCCCGGCACCACCATCCACCCAGGAGGTGAGCGGACCACTTGGCAGGTCAATGGGGGAACGAAGTGTCAAGGGCTCTCCCCCGCCAGGGGCCAATCGCCTCCAGCTCCCCCAGGCACTGGCTCCACCCCCTGCTGGGTGTCTGGACACCTTCATCCCGGGCCCTCCGACCTCCAAGTGCGAGGGTCCGGACATCAAAGGGCACCAGCCCTATAACTGAGGCAGCCCCGGAACAGGAAGGCAGTTGTATCCTGGAGTCGAGAGACACCGAGTGAACTCAACCCTGACGGTCTACTGGCGCTGCCGTAGCCCGCTCTTGTGAATCATCGTACTGCCTGCTGGCGCTGCCGCGGCCTTCTGCAACCTTCATCTCCTGGGACCTGCTGGCGCTGCCGCGGCCCGTTGTAACGACCATTCTCACCGGGACCTGCTGGCGCTGCCGCGGCCTTCTGCAACCTTCATCTTCCTGGGACCTGCTGGCGCTGCCGCGGCCCGTTGTAACGACCATTCTCACCGGGACCTGCTGGCGCTGCCGCGGCCTTCTGCAACCTTCATCTTCCTGGGACCTGCTGGCGCTGCCGCGGCCCGTTGTAACGACCATCCTCACCGGGACCTGCTGGCGCTGCCGCGGACCGTATATCTTCCGGGGACCTGCTGGCGCTGCCGCGGCCCGTTGTATCGACCATCCACACCGGGACCTGCTGGCGCTGCCGCGGCCCATACCACCTAACCACCAAGCTCGAGGATTGTGAGCTCATCATCCTCTCATCCGACCTACCGGATTGGTAAATAGACTGTCCCGCTACCCCCTTCCCTACCTTGCGAGACTCTAATCGAGGGGACCCCTGAGTCCAGACCTCCTTGTACCATTTAACCGTACCTTAAATAAGTGCTTATAAAGAACACTGAACCTTATCCGTGTGTGATATCTGTCTGTGGGGGGGAAGTTACTTGTCTGTACGATCGCTGGAGACGGCTCTCCCCGGAGACCTCTCCTCCTGACCCCGGCCGACCCTCCCGGTCCATCTACCTTTTCTAACATGCAGGACTCAGTGTGGATGCCGGGTCTGGTGATGCAGGACTCAGTGTGGATGCAGGGTCTGGTGATGCAAGACTGTGTGGATGCCGGTCTGGTGATGCAGGACTCAGTGTCGATGCCTGTCTGGTGATGCAGGACGCAGTGTGTCTGCAGGGTCTGGTGATGAAGGAGTCAGTGTGGATGCCAGGTCTAGTGATGCAGGACTCAGTGTGGATGCCGGGTCTGGTGATGCAGAACTCAGTGTGCATGCAGGGTCGGGTGATGGAGGACTGTGTGTCTGCAGTGTCTGGTGATGCAGGACTCAGTGTGTCTGCAGGGTCTGGTGATGCAGGACTTACTGTGGATGCAGTGTGTGGTGAAGCAGGACTTAGTGTGGATGACGGATCTGGTGATGCAGGACTCAGTGTGAATGCAGGGTTCGGTGATGCAGGACTCAGTGTGGATGCAGGGTCTGGTGATGCAGGACTGTGTGTCTGCTTTGTCTGGTGATGCAGGACTCAGTGTGGATGCAGTGTCTGGTGAAGCAGGACTTAGTGTGGACGCAGTGTCTGGTGAAGCAGGACTCAGTGTGTCTGCAGGGTCTGGTGATGCAGGACTCAGTGTGGATGCCGGGTCTGGTGAAGCAGGACTCAGTGTGGATGCCGGGTCTGGTGATGCAGGACTCAGTGTGGATGCAGCGTCTGGTGATGCAGGACGCAGTGTGTCTGCAGGGTCTGGTGATGAAGGAGTCAGTGTGGATGCCAGGTCTAGTGATGCAGGACTCAGTGTGGATGCTGGGTCTGGTGAAGCAGGACTCAGTGTGGATGCCGGGTCTGGTGATGCAGGACTCAGTGTGGATGCTGGGTCTGGTGATGTAGGACGCAGTGTGTCTGCAGAGTATGGCGATGCAGGGCTCAGTGCAGATGCCAGGTCTGGTGATGCAGGAAGCAGTGTGGATGCCAGGTTTGGTGATGAAGGACTCAGCGTAGATGCCGAGTCTGATGATGCAGGGCTCAATGTGGATGCACTATCTGGTGATGCAGGAAGCAGTGTGTAGGAGAGTAGGGTCTGCCATCCCATGGTCACCCCAAATTTTTGCTTTTTGCTTCACTGGTTTTTGACATATTGAGGCTGTGGGCCTGCTAATCAGACCCCCAGCCTGCTGTTCTCTCTGCTAAATTGACACTATGCACTTTAGGTGCATGACCCATTGGAACTGGATCACCCTGTGAGCCCCTGTAGCAGTGTACCCTAGGTACCCAGGGCATTGGTGTGTCTAAGGCCTACCAGGGGCTGAAGCGTGTATTGTGCCACCCCTGGCCTGGCCTAGCAATTTGACACAACTGGCTGATCACTCAGCTGGGGTAAGTTGGTGTATCCACCTCTTACTTAGGTGTAGTATACCTATACCTAACCTTACATGTGACACATGTTAACCTATAAGTCACTCCTATGGCAGGCCTTAACAATCCTGAAGGCAGAGTGCTTGGTTCCATGTGAGATGGTGCTCTGGCATGAGCTAAGCCTGTCTGCAGTAGTCGGAACAACTTCCTTCTTCCGTTTCCAGATATCGCCATACCATATACTCTTAAGTGCATTATGAACCTCGCGGTTAAATGCTATCTTTGGTTTGGCTTTATCTAAACATGTCGAGTAAGGTGTCATACAAATTGGAATACTAACCCCTCGCCAATTCTGGCGACGGGGTTAGCATTCCACCCTCCTAGAGGGACACGACATGTACAGAGCCTGAAACCCGGGTAAAATCAGACATAGCCTCAGCTCCACAAAATGGACGCTGCCACCACAGACACAAGTCTGCCCTCCTGCTGCTGGGAGTCCTTCCAGCTTGGGAGACGTGGACAAAGGGTTTCCTGCCAGGGGAGGTGCGAGCACCACCCCAGACAGGATTTTGTGTATTGGTCAGGTAGGGCTTGAAAGGAAACAGACATGCCTGAGGCTCACAAGGAGCCTCGGTGCATATGCCAGTTCAAACCGGACCTGGGGCACACCAGCCTCAGACCTGGGGCGAGCTGGACAAAGGATTGTGGGTGTAACCACCCCCCTTCCTGGTCCCACCCTTAGGGAGGGACCTAGCAGGTAGTCCGGCCCCTAGAATCCGCTTAAAGGTAGGAGCTGTGTCCTAAGACTTCAGACATCCTGGAATCAACTTACAACTAAGAAGAAGACGGGAACTTCGACGTTCTGCTGCACAGAAGACTGAAGGAAATCTCCCCTATGGTCAGGGAGTGACCATCTTGCTAACGCAAGCACCATCCAGCAAATCGATATCTGCTTTGCCGCCGCCTCCTGCCGGAGCCCGAGCCCAGAGACCAACAAGGACTGGACCTCCAGACCCCTCACCGCCCGATCCACAGTCCCTGCAAAGAAGGAACCCGTGGAGGCACCGAGACACGTGGAGCCAGCCATCTTGGAAGACACTCGACTAAGCTGAAAGCGCAACAACAGAGGCTCCCTCCGAGTTGTGCTTTGGGTCCTGAGAAGCCCAACATCCGAGCAGCATCTGCACCAAAGGTGAGCCCTCCAGCATCTCCACGATCTGCGTGGGGCCCCTCTGCACTTCGCGACTCGATGCGCCTAACCGGTTACTGGTCCGTTGACTAGTGGCCATCTTGGCGACCATCTTGAAAAACTACGATGCTGGTCTGGTTGCTCCAGACTGCCCCCTGCTTCCCTTCAAAGGAGCAGCCCCTCTGACCTTGCTGGTCAGAGCTAACAGCTTTCTTCACTTCCTGCGACTCCTGCTTTTGCCAAGGCTTGTTTGCTTCTTCTGAGTCGCCGACACCGCCGACAGCAAGAGCCTGCGTGGGACAGCTCGTGAACCGACTCCTGGATGTCGTCGACCTTCAGGGACCACGTGGCTGCAGAGACAAGCTACATCTCTTCACCTGTTTGCACCCGACATCGCCATGCACCTACCTGGTGCCACGCCGGTCACTGGCTAGTGACTGTGAACACTGTCCCCTCTGCTTACAGGTCTTCTACACTTCCGATCCATCCTTGGATCCACCGCATCTCTTCTGGACCGACCACCTGCAGCATCTTTGTCATCAGGCTCCATTGAACAGATAGACGAAACCCGACGCACTTCGAGCCCTATGCACCCGCTTCCTGTGGGTGAGGTAAATCTGGCACTCCGGTGCACAAGTGTAGAGTAACATCTCTAATGTCTAGGTTTGAAGTCTTGAATTCGTAGTCCAACCAGAAGACCCTTCTAGCAGTAACTTTTGAACATTTACGCACCCATTGAAAACCTATGGGCGCCTGCGTGTAACTTTCCTCACTGCACACGTGACCCGTGGACCTCCTGGTCACTAACTAAAGTTAGCTCCTTGTAGGCCCAGCGATTCTAGAGGCCCTAGGCCTTCTCCCTTTCCTGTTCGTGGTACTTATACCACTATTTTAGTATATGGTTTGAGCGGCCACCAGGGCCTATCCATATAAAGTGCAACTTTCGTATATTGTCATACTTTCTTGTTTAACGACTTGTGCTCCTGTGCTGATAAAGAGTCTAGGGGATACTTTGAGTAATAAATACATATATATTTTGAATATATATCTGTGTGGTGTCCTTTCATTGGTATAAAAGGGGGTTACATATGGTAAAACAGCTTGCTTAACATGCCTAAACGAGTTTAGCCTAAAAGACTGCTGAGCCTACGCTACCACTAGGGCAGCTGGTCCGAAAAGGTTGACTTACAACCACACCATAAGGGTTGCTTGGCATGGTACAAGGTGGTCACTTTAATTAGTGAACATCATATACCAGGCCAACTTCTCACATTGGTGAGCAGCGGTTGGGATTTGAGCTTCCTGTTGTTTTACCTCTGTAATCTCTTTGTTACCAATTGAAAGATCAAACAGGTACCTTTAGGTACATATAAAACAAGTTAGTTATATACTTAAGTTCTACTGAACTTAGTTGTTGTAGAGCAAAGGGAGTAGCACACCCTGACTACAACTACTAGATAGGTTTAGTAGGAAAACCCAAGTGTAGGTAGTTGCAACACATCCACCCACACTTAAGAGCAATGGCTGGGGCAGAGGGGTCCAAGGTACCCATCTCTGTCGAGAGTGAACCCCAGAGGGCACCATCCATCTTTGCTACCCTAAACCAGAATGAGCTCAGGCAGTTGGCTAATTCCAGGGGCCTTAAACAGCCCAAGAACCCTACCTCTGCTGAACTCAGAGAACTCTTGCAAACTGATGAAGATCAGAGAGCTCTCAAGAAAGCCTCCCAGTCAGGCCCCTCAGGGACTGGAACAGGAGGCCCTCCTTCTGAAGATGCTACTGAAGCACCCCTTCCTAACAGTCGCCCCTTAGGTGAGAATCAGACTACAGATGATGAGGATCAGCATAGGGACGAGAATGACAAGGGGGATGAGTCTGATAATAGTAGTGATTCTGATGGGAGAAATAGCCCAGTGCCAGGTGTTATACTTGGCCCAGCTAACTTAATTTGGGAATGGCAATGGGTTCCCCCCATCGAGTTTCCCCAGTGGACTTAACCAGGGGTTTGGGAGACAGAGGAATCACTCAGGTGACTCTAATGCCTCTCATGCCTCTAGAGGCTCTCAGGGTCAGTCCAGAAGAAGGACGACCAGCCCTCAGAGGAGGGAGCATGAGGCCAGAATGCAGGAAGCTCAGCTGAGAATCAGGAAACAGGAGCTAGAAGTAGCCCTGATGGAAGAGAAACTGAACAAGGCTAGGCAACCTAGAGAGAGTGGGTCTATACCCACTGGTGGCAGCATTGTCCCGAGGGACAAAGATAGGGTCTTTGATAATAGGAACCTGTCCAAAGTTGTGCCCCCCTACAAAATTGGGGATGATATCCACAAGTGGATGACTGCTCTTGAAAGAGCCTGCAAAGTACAGCAGGTTCCTGAGGACCAGTGGGCAGCAATCTTATGTTTCTCCTTTGAAGGTAGAGGCAGAGATAGACTCCTCACTGTTAGAGAGGAGGATGTCAGAAACTACAGAGCCCTGAAGAGTGTCCTGGTTGATGGGTTAGGCTTAACCACTGAGCAGTACAGGTTAATGTTCAGAGATACCCAGAAGGCACAGACTCAGGACTGGTCTGAATATGTTGAATGTGCCACTAAGGCTTTGGAGGGTTGGTTGCTGGGAAGTAAGGTTTCAGATTATACAGGATTGTACAATTTGATGATGAGAGAACAGATTTTAAATAACTGTCAAAACCAGCAACTGCATCAACACTTGGTTGACTCGGATCTGACCTCTCCCCAAGAATTGGGAAAGAAGGCAGACAAATGGGTCAGAACCAGGGTTAAGCAAAAGAACCAGAACCAGGGCCAAAGGGGTGATCAGAAGAAAACAGACCAAAAGGGTAATGACCAGAAATCCAAAGACCAGAAGTCTTCAACAGGGCCCCAAACTAGTACTAATGAGGGTGGGTCCCAACAATCTAAAGGAAAGAAGAAAGAAGGTCTAAAGAAACCCTGGTGCAAGTCTTGCAAGAATACAACTCACTGGACTAGTGATTATAAGAAGGGTTGAGCCCCCAACACTGTTGCCCCCAAGGCACCTGCTTCCAGTAGTACTGTTAGCAGTGTTGGTCCCCAGACAAAGGGTGTAGTGGGAATAACTATGGGAACTGAAGGAGATTCTGACCTAGACAGAACCCTTACACAGGCAGTCTTGATCTGTGATGGGGACATGGATTTGTCCCTGACTGTGAGCCCCAGTAATCTGGCCAAGTACAGACAGACTCCATTGATAAATACAAAAGTGGCTCAAGCATACAGGGACACATGTGCCAGTGTCACTATGGTGACACCAGGCTTTGTGGACCCTGGACAGTACATACCAGGTGAGAATTACCTGGTGACCAATGCCAGCAATACCACTACTTCCCATAGTGTGGCTATTGTTAACTTCTCGTGGGGAGGGGTAACTGGCCTCAAAAGGGTTGTGGTTAGTGCAGACCTCCCAGTAGAATGTTTGGTGGGCAATGACCTAGAGAGATCTCTATGGTCAGAAGTGGAGTACAGGACACATGCAGAGATGTTAGGTATATCATCACATGTCCTTGCTGTGACCAGGTCACAGGCCAAAAAGTGCCTTACTGAACCTCAGGTCTTGGATCCTGGAACAATGGACCAAGCACCTTCCAAGAAGAAGAACAGGAGGGTTAAGGCTGTGCCTTCACCCCTGCCTCCAAGTGATGATCAGTCTTCCCAGGAGGATGATCTAGAGAACCTTGAAGAAACTGTCCCTGAAGAGCTTGAACCTGACCAGGTTGAGTTTCTGGGGACAGGGGGACCTTCTAGGGCTGACTTGGGGCAGGCTCAGTTCTCCTGTCCATCTCTTGAACCCCTCAGACAGCTGGCTGCTGCTGAGGCTGCTGGGAATGCTCAAGGTACCCATAAAGTATATTGGGATGATGGGCTCCTTTATTCAGACGCTAGAGACCCAAAACCTGGTGCAACCAGGAGGCCGGTTATACCTCTGCAATTTAGGGGCTTCCTTCTTACCTTGGCCCATGATATTCCTCTAGCAGGACACTTAGGCCAGAACAAGACTTGGGACAGGCTTGTCCCTCACTTTCACTGGCCTCACATGAATGAAGATACCAAGGAGTTTTGTCGCTCCTGTGTGACCTGCCAAGCCAGTAGCAAATCAGGTGGCATAACAAAGGCCCCCCTAATACCACTACCTGTGGTGGGGGTTCCCTTTGAAAGAGTGGGGATTGATATTGTGGGTCCCATGGATCCCCCCACTGCATCTGGGCACAGATTTATACTGGTGGTAGTGGATCATGCCTCCAGGTATCCAGAGGCAATTCCCCTTAGGACCACAACAGCTCCTGTTGTGGCCAGGGCCTTACTGGGAGTCTTCTCCAGAGTGGGGTTTCCTAAGGAGGTAGTTTCTGACAGAGGTACCAACTTCATGTCAGGATACTTGACAGCTATGTGGAAGGAATGTGGTGTCAACTACAAGTTCACCACTCCTTATCACCCACAATGCAATGGGCTTGTTGAGAGATTCAACAAGACCCTAAAGGGTATGATCAAAGGATTACCTGAAAAGCTCAGGCGAAGATGGGACATCCTTCTACCCTGCCTTCTGTTTGCTTACAGAGAGGTCCCACAAAAAGGAGTTGGCTATAGCCCCTTTGAATTGTTATTTGGGCACCCTGTAAGAGGCCCCCTATGTCTGGTGAGGGAAGGATGAGAGTTACCTCTCAAAAAGCCTAAGCAAGACATAGTGGACTATGTACTTGGTCTCCGCTCCCGGATGGCTGAGTACATGGAGAAGGCATCTAAAAACCTTGAGGCAAGCCAGGCCTTACAGAAAGCTTGGCATGATCAAAAGGCTGTCTTGGTTGAGTTACAGCCAGGACAGAAGGTATGGGTGTTGGAGCCAGTGGCCCCAGCAGCACTCCAAGACAAATGGTCTGGACCCCATACAATCCTGGAAAAGAAGGAAGAGGTTACCTACTTGGTGGACCTAGGCACTCCCAGGAGTCCCCACATGGTACTCCATGTTAACAGGTTAAAAGCATATGTTGACAGGGCAGACATGGGCTTGCTCATGGCTACAGACGAGGGACAGGAGGAAGAGAGTGACCCTCTCCCAGACCTGTTGTCTCAGAACCCTGAAGATGGTTCAGTTGAAGGAGTGACCCTTGGAGGCAACCTCACTGAGCATCAGCAAATTGAATGTAGACAAGTTCTACAATCATTTCAGCATATGTTCTCACTGATACCTAGTCAAACTGACTGGTGTACCCATGTGGTGGACACCGGTGACAGTCTTCCTGTGAAGAACAAACTTTACAGACAACCTGACCATGTCAGGGACTGTATAAAGGCTGAGGTACACAAAATGCTGGAACTGGGTGTCATTGAACCCTCGGAGAGCCCCTGGGCTAGCCCAGTGGTTCCGGTCCCAAACCTCACACCAAAGATGGCAAGAGAGAGATGAGGTTGTGTGTGGATTGCAGAGGACTCAATGCTGTCACTAGGACAGACGCACATCCTATTCCAAGGGCAGATGAGCTCATAGATAAACTGGCTTCTGCTAAGTTTTTGAGCACAGTTGATTTGACAGCTGGCTATTGGCAAATCAGGTTAGCTGAGGAGTCTAAGGCCAAAACAGCATTTTTAACCCCAGGAGGGCACTACCAATTTTTGGTGATGCCCTTTGGTCTGAAGAATGCACCTGCCACCTTCCAAAGGTTGGTGAATCAAGTCCTTACTGGGTTGGATGACTTTTGCGCAGCATATCTTGATGACATTGCTGTCTTTAGCTCCACCTGGGAGGATCACCTGATCCATCTGAAGAAGCTACTTGAGGCTCTGCAAAAGGCAGGCCTCACTATCAAGGCTACTAAGTGCCAGATAGGGCAGAGTAAGGTTGTGACCAATAGACTTAACTTTATTTTCAGGCTCCCTTGAGCCGGTGGAGCCGACGGGCTCATGGTTACGCACCTGCGCGCTACGAGAGGTACTTTACCTGATAACGATTTTAGCAGCTTACACAGCAACCCTACACACTTTCCTACTCCCTGCTGACGAGAGGCAACTACCTCGAAACACGTGTCCAGGGATGGCTAACGCTACTCATACTTGCATGCATTACACAGGCATAGGCGTACTCGCCGACGCTGACCTCAGGGACCATTTTTCATTGGAGTAACACACTTGGTAGGTGGAGCAGTGTGCGACCAATTAGACTTAACTTTATTTTCAGGCTCCCTTGAGCCGGTGGAGCCGACGGGCTCATGGTTACGCACTTGCGCGCTACGAGAGGTACTTTACCTGATAACGATTTTAGCAGCTTACACAGCAACCCTACACACTTTCCTACTCCCTGCTGACGAGAGGCAACTACCTCGAAACACGTGTCCAGGGATGGCTAACGCTACTCATACTTGCATGCATTACATGGGCATAGGCGTACTCGCCGACGCTGACCTCAGGGACCATTTTTCATAGAGGTAACACGCTTGGTAGGTGGAGCAGTGTGCGACCAATTAGACTTAACTTCATTTTCAGGCTCCCTTGAGCCGGTGGAGCCGACGGGCTCATGGTTACGCACCTGCGCGCTACGAGAGGTACTTTACCTGATAACGATTTTAGCAGCTTACACAGCAACCCTACACACTTTCCTACTCCCTGCTGACGAGAGGCAACTACCTCGAAACACGTGTCCAGGGATGGCTAACGCTACTCATACTTGCATGCATTACACGGGCATAGGCGAACTCGCCGACGCTGACCTCAGGGACCATTTTTCATTGGGATAACACGCTTGGTAGGTGGAGCAGTGTGCGACCAATTAGACTTAACTTTATTTTCAGGCTCCCTTGAGCCGGTGGAGCCGACGGGCTCATGGTTACGCACCTGCGCGCTACGAGAGGTACTTTACCTGATAACGATTTTAGCAGCTTACACAGCAACCCTACATTTCCTACTCCCTGCTGACGAGAGGCAACTACCTCGAAACACGCGTCCAGGGATGGCTAACGCTACTCATACTTGCATGCATTACACGGGCATAGGCGTACTCGCCGACGCTGACCTCAGGGACCATTTTTCATTGGGGTAACACGCTTGGTAGGTGGAGCAGTGTGCGACCAATTAGACTTAACTTTATTTTCAGGCTCCCTTGAGCCGGTGGAGCCGACGGGCTCATGGTTACGCACCTGCGCGCTACGAGAGGTACTTTACCTGATAACGATTTTAGCAGCTTACACAGCAACCCTACACACTTTCCTACTCCCTGCTGACGAGAGGCAGCTACCTCGAAACACGTGTCCAGGGATGGTTTCCAGCGATGGTTAACGCTACTCATACTTGCATGCATTACACGGGCATAGGCGTACTCGCCGACGCTGACCTCAGGGACCATTTTTCATTGTGTTAACACGCTTGGTAGGTGGAGCAGTGTGCGACCAATTAGACTTAACTTTATTTTGAGGCTCCCTTGAGCCGGTGGAGCCGACGGGCTCATGGTTACGCACCTGCGCGCTACGAGAGGTACTTTACCTGATAACGATTTTAGCAGCTTACACAGCAACCCTACACACTTTCTTACTCCCTGCTGACGAGAGGCAACTACCTCGAAACACGTGTCCAGGGATGGCTAACGCTACTCATACTTGCTTGCATTACACGGGCATAGGCGTACTCGCCGACGCTGACCTCAGGGACCATTTTTCATTGGGGTAACACGCTTGGTAGGTGGAGCAGTGTGCGACCAATTAGACTTAACTTTATTTTCAGGCTCCCTTGAGCCGGTGGAGCCGACGGGCTCATGGTTACGCACCTGCGCGCTACGAGAGGTACTTTACCTGATAACGATTTTAGCAGCTTACACAGCAACCCTACACACTTTCCTACTCCCTGCTGACGAGAGGCAACTACCTCGAAACACGTGTCCAGGGATGGCTAACGCTACTCATACTTGCTTGCATTACACGGGCATAGGCGTACTCGCCGACGCTGACCTCAGGGACCATTTTTCATTGGGGTAACACGCTTGGTAGGTGGAGCAGTGTGCGACCAATTAGACTTAACTTTATTTTCAGGCTCCCTTGAGCCGGTGGAGCCGACGGGCTCATGGTTACGCACCTGTGCGCTACGAGAGGTACTTTACCTGATAACGATTTTAGCAGCTTACACAGCAACCCTACACACTTTCCTACTCCCTGCTGACGAGAGGCAACTACCTCGAAACACGTGTCCAGGGATGGCTAACGCTACTCATACTTGCATGCATTACACGGGCATAGGCGTACTCGCCGACGCTGACCTCAGGGACCATTTTTCATTGTGGTTACACGCTTGGTAGGTGGAGCAGTGTGCGACCAATTAGACTTAAGGTTGTGTACCTGGGCCACCTTGTAGGTGGAGGCCAAGTTCAACCACTGGAGAGTAAGATACAATCCATCGAGGACTGGTCTCCTCCCACCACCCAGACTCAGGTCCGAGCTTTCTTGGGCTTGACTGGGTACTACAGGAAGTTTGTTAAGAACTATGGGTCCATTGTGACTCCTCTTAATGATCTGACATCCAAAAAGATGCCCAAAAAGGTTCAGTGGCCAGTAAGCTGTCAAAAGAGATTTGAAGACCTGAAGAAGGCCATGTGCTCTGCACCTATCCTGAAAAGTCCTGACTACTCCAAAGAGTTTATTGTCCAAACAGATGCTTCTGAGTTTGGTGTGGGAGCTGTGCTGTCACAACTTAATGTAGATGGTCAAGACCAACCCATTGCTTTTATTAGCAGAAGGTTGACCCCCAGAGAGAAGAATTGGTCAGCTATTGAGAGGGAGGCCTTTGCTGTGGTGTGGGCCCTGAAGAAGCTGAGGGCATACTTGTTTGGCACTCACTTCAAGATTCAGACCGACCATAAGCCCCTCTTGTGGCTAAATCAGATGAAGGGTGAAAACCCCAAACTGCTTAGGTGGACCATTTCCCTAAAGGGGATGGACTTTACAGTGGAGCACCGGCCAGGTACAGACCATGGGAATGCAGATGGTCTCTCCAGGTACTTCCACTTAGGACATGAAGACACGACTGGTCCAGGCTACTTTAATGTCCCTGCGTTTGGGGGGGGTTGTGTAGGAGAGTAGGGTCTGCTATCCTATGGTCACCCCAAATTTTTGCTTTTTGCTTCACTGGTTTTTGACATATTGAGGCTGTGGGCCTGCTAATCAGACCCCCAGCCTGCTGTTCTCTCTGCTAAATTGACACTATGCACTTTAGGTGCATGACCCATTGGAACTGGATCACCCTGTGAGCCCCTGTAGCAGTGTACCCTAGGTACCCAGGGCATTGGTGTATCTAAGGCCTACCAGGGGCTGAAGCATGTATTGTGCCACCCCTGGCCTGGCCTAGCAATTTGACACAACTGGCTGATCGCTCAGCTGGGGTAAGTTGGTGTATCCACCTCTTACTTAGTTGTAGTATACCGATACCTAACCTTACATGGGACACATGTTAACCTATAAGTCACTCCTATGGCAGGCCTTAACAATCCTGAAGGCAGAGTGCTTGGTTTCATGTGAAATGGTGCTCTGGCATGAGCTGAGCCTGTCTGCAGTAGTCAGAACAACTTCCTTCTACCGTTTCCAGATATCGCCATACCATATACTCTTAAGTGCATTATGAACCTCACGGTTAAATGCTATCTTTGGTTTGGCTTTATCTAAACATGTCGAGTAAGGTGTCATACGAATTGGAATACTAACCCCTCGCCAATTCTGGCGACGGGGTTAGCATTCCACCCTCCTAGAGGGACACGACATGTACAGAGCCTGAAACCCGGGTAAAATCAGACATAGCCTCAGCTCCACAAAATGGACACTGCCACCACAGACACAAGTCTGCCCTCCTGCTGCTGGGAGTCCTTCCAGCTTGGGAGACGTGGACAAAGGGTTTCCTGCCAGGGGAGGTGCGAGCACCACCCCAGACAGGATTTTGTGTATTGGTCAGGTAGGGCTTGAAAGGAAACAGACATGCCTGAGGCTCACAAGGAGCCTCGGTGCATATGCCAGTTCAAACCGGTCCTGGGGCACATCAGCCCCAGACCTGGGGCGAGCTGGACAAAGGATTGGGGGTGTAACCACCCCCCTTCCTGGTCCCACCCTTAGGGAGGGACCTAGCAGGAAGTCCGGCCCCTAGAATCCGCTTAAAGGTAGGAGCTGTGTCCTAAGACTACAGACATCCTGGAATCAACTTACAACTAAGAAGAAGACGGGAACTTCGACGTTCTGCTGCACAGAAGACTGAAGGAAATCTCCCCTATGGTCAGGGAGTGACCATCTTGCTAACGCAAGCACCATCCAGCAAATCACCGTCTGCTTTGCCGCCGCCTCCTGCTGGAGTCTGAGCCCAGAGACCGACAAGGACTGGACCTCCAGACCCCTCACCGCCCGATCCACAGTCCCTGCAAAGAAGGAACCCGTGGAGGCACCGAGACACGTGGAGCCAGCCATCTTGGAAGACACTCGACTAAGCTGAAAGCGCAACAACAGAGGCTCCCTCCGAGTTGTGCTTTGGGTCCTGAGAAGCCCAACATCCGAGCAGCATCTGCACCAAAGGTGAGCCCTCCGTCATCTCCACGATCTGCGTGGGGCCCCTCTGCACTTCGCGACTCGACGCGCCTAACCGGTTACTGGTCCGTTGACTAGTGGCCATCTTGGCGACCATCTTGAAAAACCACGACACTGGTCTGGTTGCTCCAGACTGGCTCCTGCTTCCCTCCAAAGGAGCAGCCCCTCTGACCTTGCTGGTCAGAGCTAACAGCTTTCTTCACTTCCTGTGACTCTTCTGAGTCTCCGACACCGCCGACAGCGAGAGCCTGCGTGGGACAGCTCGTGAACCAACTCCTGGATGTCGACCTTCAGGGACCACATGGCTGCAGAGACAAGCTACATCTCTTCACCTGTTTGCACCCGACATCGCCTGGTACCTACCTGGTGCCACGCCGGTCACTGGCTAGTGACTGTGAACACTGTCCCCTCTGCTTACAGGTCTTCTACACTTCCGATCCATCCTTGGATCCACCACATCTCTTCTGGACCGACCGCCTTCAGCATCTTTGTCATCAGGCTCCATTGAACAGATAGACGAAACCCGACGCACTTCGAGCCCTATGCACCCGCTTCCTGTGGGTGAGGTAAAGCTGGCACTCCGGTGCACAAGTGTAGAGTAACATCTCTAATGTCTAGGTTTGAAGTCTTGAATTCGTAGTCCAACCAGAAGACCCTTCTAGCAATAACTTTTGAACATTTACGCATCCATTGAAAACCTATGGGCGCCCGCGTGTATCTTTCCTCACGTAACACGCGACCCGTGGTCCTCCTGGTCACTAACTAAAGTTAGCTCCTTGTAGGCCCAGCAATTCTAGAGGCCCTAGGCCTTCTCCCTTTCCTGTTCGTGGTACTTATACCACTATTTAAGTATACAGTTTGAGCGGCCACCAGGACCTATCCATATAAAGTGCAACTTTCGTATATTGTGATACTTTCTTGTTTAATGATTTGTGCTCCTGTGCTCATAAAGAGTCTAGGGGATACTTTGAGTTATAAATACATATATATTTTGAATATATATCTGTGTGGTGTCCTTTCATTGGTATAAAAGGGGCTACATATGGTAAAACAGCTTGCTTAACATGCCTAAACGAGTTTAGCCTAAAAGACTGCTTAGCCTACGCTACCACTAGGGCAGCTGGTCCGAAAAGGTTGACTTACAACCACACCATAAGGGTTGCTTGGCATGGTACAAGGTGGTCACTTTAACTAGTGAACATCATATACCAGGCCAACTTCTCACACAGTGTGTATGCAGGGTCTGCTGATGCAAGACTCAGTGTGGATGCAGTGTCTGGTGATGCAGCACTCAGTGTGTATGCAGGGTCTGGTGATGCAGGACTCAGCGTGTCTTCATGGTCTGGTGATGCAGGATTCAGTTTGGATGCCGGGTCTGGTTATGCAGGACTCAGTGTGTCTGCTGGGTCTGTGTTGGACTTCGCAACATTGTTGTGGGGTCCCAGCCAGCTCCTGGCAGCTAGGGTGCTACTAATGAAGACCACTCTGCAGTAGCAGGGGCCTGTGGCAGCCATCTTGGGAGAAGGGAGCACCTGCACCTAAACACTGGTTATTTGATCTAACATGCATAAAAAACGAAAAAAATCAGGGAAAAAGGCCAAGTCCAACAGTCTGGTAATGTAGGACTCTGTATGTATGCAGGATATGGCGATGCAGGGCTCAATGTGGATGCGCTGTCTGGTGATGCATGGTCTGGTGAAGCAGTAATCGGTGTGGCTGCAGGGTCTAGTAATGTAGGACTCTGTATGTATGCAGGGTATGGCGATGCAGGGCTCAGTGTGGATGCACTGTATGGGGATGAATGGTCTGGTGATGCAGTAATCGGTGTGGGTGCAGGGTCTGGTGATGCAGGTCTCGGTGTGGATGTAGGATCTGGTGATGCAGGACTCAGTGTGTATGCAGGGTCTGGTGATGCAGTCCTCAGTGTGGATGCGGGATCTGGTGATGCAGGACTCGTGTGTATGCAGGGTCTGGTGATGCAGGCCTCAGTGTGTGTGTGCAGGGTCTGGTGATGCAGGACTCGGTGTGGATGACAGATCTGGTGATGCAGGACTCAGTGTGGATGCCCTGTCTGGTGACGCAAGGTCTGGTGATTCAGGACTCAGTGTGGATGCCGGGTCTGGTGATGCAGGACTCAGTGTGGATGCCGGGTCTGCTGATGCAGGACTCAGTGTGGATGCTGGGTCTGGTGATGCAGGACTGTGTGTCTTCAGGGTCTGGTGATGCAGGACTCAGTGTGGATGCCGGGTCTGGTGATGCAGGACACAGTGCGTCTGCAGGGTCTGGTGATGCAGGACTCAGTGTGGATGCCGGGTCTGGTGATGCAGGACTCAGTGTGGATGCAGGGTCTGGTGACGCAGGACTGTGTGTCTGCAGGGTCTGGTGATGCAGGACTCAGTGTGGATGCCGGTCTGGTGATGCAGGACTCAGTGTGGATGCCGGGTCTGGTGATGCAGGACGCAGTGTGTCTGCAGGGTCTGGTGATGCAGGACTGTGTGTCTGCAGTGGCTGGTGATGCAGGACTCAGTGTGTCTGCAGGGTCTGGTAATGCAGGACTTACTGTGGATGCAGTGTCTTTTGAAGCAGGACTCAGTGTGGATGACGGATCTGGTGATGCAGGACTCTGTGTTGATGCCCTGTCTGGTGACGCAAGGTCTGGTGATTCAGGACTCAGTGTGGATGCAGGGTCTGGTGATGCAGGACTCAGTGTGTATGCCGGGTCTGGTATTGCAGGTGCAGGCTCTTGCGATGCAGGGCTCAATGTGGATTTGCTATCTGGTGATGCAAGGTCTAGTGATGCAAGAGTCAGTGTGGATGCCGGGTCTGGTGATGCAGGACTCAGTGTGGATGCAGCGTATGGTGATGCAGGACTCAGTGTGGATGCCGGGTCTGGTGATGCAGGACGCAGTGTGGATGCAGTGTCTGGTGAAGCAGGACTTAGTGTGGATGCAGTGTCTGGTGAAGCAGGACTCAGTGTGTCTGCAGGGTCTGGTGATGCAGGACTCAGTGTGGATGGCGGGTCTGGTGATGCACGACTCAGTGTGGATGCCGGGTCTGGTGATGCAGGACTCAGTGTGGATGCAGGGTCTGGTGATGCAGGACTGTGTGGATGCCGGTCTAGTGATGCAGGACGCAGTGTGTCTGCAGGGTCTGGTGATGCAGGACTCTGTGTGGATGCAGGGTCTGGTGATGCAGGACTCAGTGTGGATGACGGATCTGGTGATGCAGGACTCAGTGTCGATGCCTGTCTGGTGATGCAGGACGCAGTGTGTCTGCAGGGTCTGGTGATGCAGGACTGTGTGTCTGCAGGGTCTGGTGATGCAGGACTTACTGTGGATGCAGTGTCTGGTGAAGCAGGACTTAGTGTGTCTGCAGGGTCTGGTGATGCAGGACTCAGTGTGGATGCAGGGTCTGGTGATGCAGGACTGTGTGTCTGCATTGTCTGGTGATGCAGGACTCAGTGTGGATGCAGTGTCTGGTGAAGCAGGACTCAGTGTGTCTGCAGGGTCTGGTGATGCAGGACTCAGTGTGGATGCCGGGTCTGGTGATGCAGGACTTACTGTGGATGCAGCGTCTGGTGATGCAGGACGCAGTGTGTCTGCAGGGTCTGGTGAAGCAGGACTCAGTGTGGATGCAGCGTCTGGTGATGCAGGACGCAGTGTTTCTGCAGGGTCTGGTGATGCAGGACTCAGTGTGGATGCCGGGTATGGTGATGCAGGACTCAGTGTAGATGCCGGGTCTGGTAATGCAGGACTCAGTGTGGATGCAGGGTCTGGTGATGCAGGACTCAGTGTGGATGCCGGTCTGGTGATGCAGGACTCAGTGTGGATGACGGGTCTGGTGATGCAGGACGCAGTGTGTCTGCAGGGTCTGGTGATGCAGGACTCAGTGTGGATGCCGGGTCTGGTGATGCAGGACTGTGTGTCTGCAGTGTCTGGTGATGCAGGACTCAGTGTGTCTGCAGGGTCTGGTGATGCAGGATTTAGTGTGGATGCAGTGTCTGGTGAAGCAGGACGCAGTGTGTATGCAGGGTCTGGTGAGGCAGGACTCAGTGTGTCTGCAGGGTCTGGTGATGCAGGACTCAGTGTGCATGCAGGGTCTGGTGATGCAGGACGCAGTGTGTCTGCAGGGTCTGGTGATGCAGGACTCAGTGTGGATGCGCTGTCTGGTGATTCATGGTCTGGTGATGCAGTAATCAGTGTGGGTGCAGGGTCTGGTGATGCAGGACGAAGTGTGTATGACTGGTCTGGTGATGCAGGACTCAGTGTAGATGCCAGGTCTGGTGATGCAGGGCTCAGTGTGGATGCCGGGTCCGGTGATGCAGGACTCAGTGTGTATGACTGGTCTGGTGATGCAGGACTCAGTGTAGATGCCAGGTCTGGTGATGCAGGGCTCAGTGTGGATGCCGGGTCTGGTGATGCAGGATGTGAGAAGGTGGCCCGATATATGCTGTCCCCTAGTTCTTGTGGGCACCTTGTATCAGTCCAAACAACCCCTTATGGTGAATGGTTAAAGACAACCTTTATTGAGCTATCCTATTCGTAGCTATGGAGAGCAGCCTCCAGGCTAAGTCTTGAAGGAATGTAAAGCAGCTTGTTTTACCAGTCTATAATCTCTTGGATGATCAAATGAAAGGACAACCACACCAGGTATATATTAAAAATATTTGTATTTAAGATAGAACACACCCCTCTAGTCTCTTTGTGAGACTAGAGTTCGAAGTACTTTGTTTACAAGTTAGCAATTATCAGTAATAGCACAAATACACGTTTGGGCCCTAGGGGCGTACCAAACCATATACCAGAAAAGTGTTATAAGAACCACGAATGGGATAGACACAAGGCCTAGAGCCTGTAGAATTGCTGGGACTCCAAGGAACCACCCAGGGTAGTGACACAGGGGACCCACGGGGAGTGTATGCAGTGTGGGAACACAACCGCGGGTTCCCGTTATCTTCTATGGGCAATGTCGCGGTTGGAATTTTAGGATATTAGGGACACTTACAATCAAGTCAGGACCAAACCCTTTTGGACTCAAGAAGTTCTAGGGCTAGCACCCACTGGAGCACCGGAGTACTCGAGTTACCTCACCCAGGGAAGCCGGGTGCATAGGTGTCTATTGGTGTCGGGTTGCGTCGTCTATTGCAATGGAAGCCTGCAAAGAACTGCTGCTGCTGTGAGGAGGAGAAGTGTCCGAAGAGATCCAAGCCTGGATCTAGGATGGAAGGAACGTGAAGGCAGAGGGGACAGAGTCTGGGTCACTAGCCAGTGACCAAGGGCCGGATGAACCATAATGCCCACAGATGTCGAGTGCTTCAGGTGAGTTGATGGGTGTCTTGACTCTTGAGCCACGAGGTCCAGGAGGCGTCGACATCGTCCACGAGCCGGATTCGAGCTGTACCACGAAGTCTGTCGAGTGCTGCGGTGTCAGCGACCAGAATGGACCCAACAAGCCTTGGCACCGACAAGTCACTGGAATTCAGAGAAAGAACTGTGGTGCAAACCAGCAAGGTCTGAGGGACTCACTCAGCGAGGGTAAGTCAGGGCACATCTGGAGCAATCAGGAAAGCCCAAGTAGAAAAGGAGTTGCCTTCGTGGGGACCTGCTAGCCAAGGAGACTCGAGCGGTCGCACTTGAAGCTGGCCCACGGTTCACTCGTGGAGTGGACGCCAACAATCTTCGGTGCAGGAGATGCTCAAGGTTGGGGCGGCTATAGGAGACTAAAGCACAACTTCGAGGAGGTCCAGGAAGATAGTGTTGCTGCAAATGTTCACGGTGTCCAGGGGTCACGGTTCCACGTCACCCACGATAACCACGGGCATCAGCTTTGCTGTGAACTCAGGGTAGCCCCAGGAAAGGCTGGAAATCCACCTCTGGTGATGCAAAGACTTCACCGTCCGGCGGGAGCTTCAGCGATGCAGACCCGTCAGTTGATTCTTTGGTGCCTGCCAAGCAGGTGAGTCACTCCTTGACCTCAAGGGAGGTTTCTTCCGTCTTGTAGTCGTGATAGAAAGTAGAAGGTCCAGGATATATGTTGCAGAGTTTCATCCAGGGTAATCTAAAGTCTCTAGGTATGGGTTCCCATACTTATACTAAGTTTGGGGGTTGGACATACACTAGGGACCCACCTATGGGAGGGTTTGGAAAGAGGGGTGGTTACACCCATTTCCTTTGTCCAGTTTTGCGCCAGAGCAGGGACAGGCAGCCCCTGCAACCGGTTTGAACTGGACTATGCACAGGGACACCAAGTGTGCCCCCAGTGCAGGACTTCAAAGCACCAGAGAGTGCTCCCGCCCAGCCCCAATACACATATGCCTGTCTGAGGAGGTGGTTACACCTCCCTTCGACAGGATACATATTGTCCAGGCCTCCCCTGCTGGAGTTTCGGTCAGCAGCAGGAGGCCAGACCCGTGTCTGTGCCAGGGCTCAGGAAAGTCCTACCGGGTTAGACCAGTGTGAACATGTCTCTCCCTCTAGAAGAGTGAAATGCTACCCCCGCCACCAGAACTGGTGGGGGGGGGGGGTAGTATTCCAAAGCGTTTGACACCAAATACGACATGTTTTGATGCAGCCATCCCAAAGTTAGCATTTACAGCGAGGTTATAATGCACTTAAGAGTATATGGTATGGCTGTATCACAGAACAGCTATAAGGAAGTATTTCCGAAAGCTGCAGAGGGGCTCATCTCATGCTTGGGCACCCTCTCACACAAAACCAAGCACTCTGCCTTCAAGATTGTCAAGGCCTGCCATAGGAGTGGCGTATAGGTTTATTTGTGTCTGTATAAGGTATTGATATAGGAAGCCTATACCACAGTAAAGGGTGCAAACACACCCTTACCCAGGCTGCAGTAGCAGAGCTGTGGTGCCATTTCGGAGGGCTTCCCAGGGGTGGCATAATACATGCTGCAGCCCCTGGTAGGCCTCTGAGGTACCTATGCCCTAGGTACATAGTATACCATATACTAGGAGCTTATAAGGCACTCCAGAATCCAATTAGATATGTACCTAATGTACATGCAAACCATTTTAGAGAGGAAGCAGCTAGGCTGTGGTCCCGATTGGCAGGGCCACAGCCAGACTACGGTCGAAAAACAGTGAAACACCATCAAAAAGTGGGGGTACCCATGTGAAGCACATCCTACTCTCCTACAAAGGACTCAGTGTGTATGCAGGGTCTGGTGATGCAGGACTCAGTGTGGCTGCAGGGTCTGGTAATGTAGGACTCAGTGTGGCTGCAGGGTCTGGTGATGCAGGACTCAGTGTGGCTGCAGGGTCTGGTAATGTAGGACTCAGTGTGGCTGCTTGGTCTGGTGATGTAGGACTCAGTGTGGCTGCAGGGTCTGGTGATGCAGGACTCAGTGTGGATGCAGAGTCTGGTGATGCAGGACTCAGTGTGGACGCAGGGTCTGGTGATGCAGGACTCAGTGTGGACGCAGGGTCTGGTGATGCAGGACTCAGTGTGGATGCAGAGTCTGGTGATGCAGGACTCAGTGTGGATGCAGAGTCTGGTGATGCAGGACTCAGTGTGGATGCAGAGTCTGGTGATGCAGGACTCAGTGTGGACGCAGGGTCTGGTGATGCAGGACTCAGTGTGGATGCAGGGTCTGGTGATGCAGGACTCAGTGTAGATGCCGGGTCTGGTGAAGCAGGCGCAGGCTCTTGCGATGCAGGGTTCAGTGCGCATGAGTTCTCTGGTGATTCAGGGTCTGGTGAAGCAGGACTCTGTGTGTATGCAGGGTCTGCGTGTGCCTGGTCCAGTGAGGATGTAGAGCTGATCGCTGGGACTCTGACATTGAGCGAGTGTCAGTGCCTGGAGGTCCAGATTTCATCATTATCAGTGAGGGCCTGGGTGACTCACCTTCTCCCTGCCCCCTCTATTGGCTGAGTACCTGTCAATCACTGGGTGAGGTGGGGTCCTTCGGCAGCCTTGAAGCCTTAGGTCCGGGCACTCCTTCCTCAGGTGATGTTCACTCTACAGTGCAGTTCCCTATTTAATATTCCCTTACAATGAAGATGTCGCAAGCGAACACCAGCCCACGTGACAAGGGCTCCATTCCGGGAAGGGTAAACACAAGGGGAAGTGTAGCAACCCGCCTCTCTGTGCATTGTAATAAAATGAAGTACACTATGTAGAGAGTGCAAGAAATCCTTAAAGGGCAGGCAGAGGTTAAAGTAGATAACAATAACTGCCTTTTTGTGGCAGTGTGGGCCAGTAGTTTGCCTTATCAGAGGACAGCGTTAAGCATTTCTTGTACTCACAGAGGCAATTAAGTACAGTTCTAGGATAAATACTTTTGACGTTATGAAATTTCAAAGTTCAATAAATATATAAATTCTATGCGGAATTAGGCACCATAGGAAACAATTGGGAAAAAGTTGAAAAATGCATAGACATTAAGGCAATGCTTTCACAAAGTTCATCTTCTCATTTTAGGTCGATGTCAGGACTAGGTCCAAAGTTCCAGCAGAAGGTAGGGTGTGTCCAGGATCGGCAGAGTGCTGATGTCTTGGAAGCTGGCGTTCAGAGACGAAGGGGGCCACTTGAAAAAGCACTGCACAGAGGGACTTACAGGTAAGTCCAGTGGGTCTCCTTAGAATGAGGGGGTCTCAAGGGCCTAGAGACCATGGAAGTAGGGTTGGTTGGTCGGTGCTTGGGCCAGGTGCAGAGCAAACAGGTCAGCCGGGTGTTGTGCATTGTGAGGCCCTCATGGTCAGGTGCAGGCAACTTGGAGAGGAAATCTCAGGATAGCTGAGACCCTCAAGAAGTGGGTATTGAATGCCTCGATGTCCCTCAATTCATGCTTGCTTCTGTGGGAGTCTGGAGTACACTCTTATTCTTGGTGATTGCTGTTGGGTATCCGGTACCCAGGGTATTGGTATGCCGCAGCCCCTGTAGGTCCTGGTGCCTCCAAATTTGATGGAGGGGCAGATCTGACCTTCCAGGGCCACTGTACCTTTTCTTGCCGTGGGGCTGGGTCGAGGTAGTTGGGAAGCAGCAAGTCAACAAACCGTACTTCACTGGATTGGTGCCTGTGGTGTGTAGGGAGGTGATACCTTCACTTCAAGGGAGCTTATAGGGGTTTCCTTGAAGTCTGGTGGGTCTCCGTGGTTCAGGACGATGCAGCAGCAGCGATTGTCGAGTCCTTGGAGCAGTAGGCAGGGTTAGGCTGCTCTTTCTTCTGCAGCAGGGCTTCAGTTCCCTTGCAATGGGTCGTCTTTGTCCTTTTCTTCGTTGATCTTATGAATTTGATGTTCAGATCTTGGGGTGCCACCTAAATACTGAATTTAGGGGCGTTAGAAGGAGGAGACTTACATTTAGGGTGTCTGCACCCTCTAGTGACCACTTCCTGTGGGAAGAGGCACTACCCTAGCCCTGATAGGAGGTTTTCTCACCATCCCAAGGTTGTGGAATTTCAGGAGAAGGTTCACATCACCTGCCCCATCCTAGGGGTGGTGTAGGCTAAGTTCGGACCCTCCTACTAATCTAACTTTTTTCCCCGCCTTTCCTCTCACCGAAAGTGGAGCAGAAAAGGCAGCTCGGCCCCCCACTATCTGGAGGTTCCTGGCCTGTATTTCAAAGGCAGCTCGCCCCCCCCCCACTATCTGGAGGTTCCTGGCTTGGATGTCAAGGGCAGCTCGCCCCCCCCCCCACTATCTGGAGGTTCCTGGCTTGGATGTCAAGGGCGGTGTTTTGCCTTTGAAGCTTCCCACCCAGGAAGTCCATCCTGTCCTGGAGGAGGTGTGTAGCTGCTCCGCCGAGAGAAGTCTGTCTCTGTCCTATGAGACCGCTGGCTCTCACCCCGTGAGTTCAAAAACATGTCTGGTAGTGGCAGGCTGGCAAAAACAGGTCAGGAACCACACCAGTGCTTGGTAGGTTTTCAGGGGACATCTAAAAAGGGTCTCCTGTGTGAAATCATTAATAAATCCATCACTGGCACCAGTGAGGACTTATTGAGACAAGATGTTTGGTGCCAAACACTTTAGAAATGAGTGAAGCCATCAGGGAGCTCGGACACTCGTGTTGACAAGTCTCCAGCCCGTGTACTCCTTGTATCTACCGTGTTCACTTACAATATCTCAGATTAGACTGGACATTGTGGGGGCATATCTGCTCATGCGGATATGCCCGCACATAGGGTATAGTGCACCCTGCCTTAGGGCCCGCATTAGGAGTGACTTACCTATACCCCATGCAGTGCATGGGAGGCTTGGCACACAGGCTGTGTGCCATGCCGACTCTTTGAATTTCAGCCTGTGTTGGCAGAGTTCATGGCCTTGGTAAGAGGACCCTGGGGTGGCAGAACCAGTGCTGCAGCTCCAGAGGGCCCTCTTCAGTACCCATGACCTAGGTACCTGGGGTACCAATACTAGGGACTTACAGGGGCAACCAAAGTTGTGCCCATCATGGTACAGTTTTGGGAAAGAGATCTCTCACTGTTGACCTGCTTAGCAGGGACCCAGCACACTTACAGTTCAAAATTACATCAGGCAAGAAGAGGGGCAAACCATGTCAAAAGAGGCACTTTCCCACAGGAAGGTTGTTTGCCAAGAAAAGGAAATCATTTGTAGCAATCTAGTTTAAGGCCTAGAGCGCTTTAAAAGAGCTCCGACCATTCGAGCATACATGTGCCTGTGGAGTCAGCTGTCCTGTGACGTGACGTCCAGTGGGGGCTGGTGACATTTGTGTGAGAAGTTGGCCTGGTATATGCTGTCCACTAATTATAGTGGGACCCTGTACCAGTCCAAACAACCCCTTATTGGTTATAAGTTAAAGACAACCTTTATTGAAAGCTATCCTAGTGGTAGCTACGGAGAGCTGCCTTCAGGCTAAGTCTTGAAGGAATGTAAAGCAGCTTGTTTTACCAGTCTATAATCTCTTGAATGGCTAAATGAAAGCCATCCACACCAGGTATATATATAAAATATATGTATTTTTTTTAAAACATCTCTCCCAGTCTCTTTATGAGACTAACGGTCAAAACACATAAGTTACACTTCAAATATGACAGTAAAATAGCACAAATACACATCAGGCCCATGGGGCAAGCCAAACCATATACTAAAATAGTGGTATAAGAACCACAACTTAGACACAAGGCCTAGAGCCTGTAGAATCGCTGGGACCCCAAGGAACCACCCAAGGTAGTGACACAGGGGACCCACGGGGGCAGTGTGCAGTGTGAAAACACAGCTGTGAGCTCCCTTTAGCTTCTAAGGGGAAAGTCACGGTTAGATTTTTAAAGATTAGGAATACTTAGAAATGAGTCAGGACCAAACCCTTTGGGACCTAGGAAGTTCTAGGGTCAACACTCACGGGAGCATTGGAGTACTTGTGTTATCTCACACAGGGAAACCGGGTGCATAGGTGTCAAATGGTGTCGGGTCGTGTCGACGTCGTCGATTTCAATGGGAGCTGCCAAAGAAGTGCTGTTGCCGGCAAGATGCGAAGTGTCCAAAGAGATCCAAGCCTGGATCAAAGTTGAGAAGAACCTGAAAGCAGAGGGGACAGAGTCTGGGTCACTTGCCATTGACCAGGAGGATGATAGGCGGATGCCCACCGAAGTCTGGTGATTTCAGGTCAAGAAGGTGAAGCTCGACTCTTCAGCAACGAGGACCAGGAGGCGTCAAGGACGACCAGGAGCTGGATTCGAGCTGTCCCACAAAGGATGTCAAGTGCTGCAGCGTCAGTGCCCGGATTGGACACAACAAGCCTTGGAATCAGCAACCCACGCAGAAAGGAGAAAGATGCTTCGGTGCAGACCAGCAAGGTCTGAGGGACTCATTACTTGGTTGGGAGTCAGGGCACGTCTGGAGCAACCAGGGAAGCCCAAGGAAAATCAAAATTACCCCCTCAGGGACCCACCAGTCGACGGACCACGGATCGCGAAGGGACCTTGAGAGGAAACACAATATGGCGGCTCACAGGTCACTCGGGGTGACTAGGCCGACAATCTTCAGTGGATTCTCTGCTTGAGGTGGGAGGTACAAGTAACCCCAAGCACGACTTCAAGAGACGTCGAGAAGTCAACACACTTGCAAGAGTGCACGGTGACCAGGAGTTCCGGTTCCACGCTACTCACGAGGGCTGCGGGTCTCAGCTTTGCTGGGGACTCGGGTCGGCCTCTGATATGTCTGGAAATCCTCTTCCGGGGCTGCAAATACTTTGGAGTCCGGCGGGAGCATCGGAGATGCAGACTGGCAAAATGTTTCATTGGTGCCTGCCAAGCAGAGGAGTCACTCCTTGACCCCCCAAGGGAGATTTCTTCAGTCCTCTAATCTTTAGTAGAGCGTCGAAGTCCAGGATTCAGCTTCAGAGTTTCGTCCAGGGATATCTAAAGTTCTGGTTACAGAGGTTCCTTACTTATACCTAAGGAAGGGGTTGGACTAGCTCTGGGGACCCACCTATGGGAGGGTTTGGAAAGAGGGGTGGATACACCCTTTTTTTTGTCCAGTTTCACACCAGAGCAGGGGCTGGAAGCCCCTGGACCGGTTTGAGCTGGATTATGCACAGGGACACCAAATGTGCCCCCAGTGCTGGACTTCAAAGCATTGTGAGAGTGATCCCACCCGGCCCCAATACACATCAGCCTGTCTGGGAGGTGGTTACATCTCCCTGTGACAGGAAACCTATTGTCCAGGCCTCCCCTGCCAGAGTTTTGGTCAGCAGCAGGAGGCCAGACCCGTGTCTGTGGCTGCAGCAACCATTTTGTGATGCCAGGGCTCTATTAGATTTCTACCGGGTATACCAGTACTGCCATGTCTCTTCCTCTAGAAGGGTGGGATCATATCCTCACATCAAGAACTGATGTGTGGGTATGATTCCAAGGTGTTTGACACCAAACACAACATGTTTTCATGCAGTCAGTCCAAAGTTAGCACTAACCGTTTAAGATTTAATTCACTTAAGAGTATATGGTCAGGCTGCACCACTGACAACCCCGGAGAAGAGATTCCGAAGGCTGCAGAGGGGCTCTGCTCATGCCTGGGCACCCTCTCACATATAACCAAGCACCCTGCCTTCGGGATTGATAAGGCCTGACAAAGGGGTGACTGATAGGTTTCTATGTGCAGTGTTAGGTGTGGTATAGTGAACCTATACCTCAGTAAGGGGTGCATGCACCACCTTACTCAGGCTGCAGTAGCAGACCCGTGGTGTCATTTTGGAGGGCTTCCCAGGGGTGGCACAATACATGCTTCAACCCCTGGTAGACCTCTGGGGTACCTATGCCCTGGGTACATAGTATACCATATACTAGGGACTCACAAGGGTACCCCAGAATCCAATCTGGAGTGTACCTAAAGGACAGGGATTCAATTTCTAAAAGAAAGCAGATAGGCTGGGGACCTGAATAGCAGGTTCCCAGCCAAACTAAGGGGCATATTAACAAGGGTTTATCTCTGTTTTTTTGGCTTTAAAAGCGGAGATAAAGCTATCGCCCTATTAACAAGAGGGTGCTAACATGCATAATCGCATGTTAGCACCCTTTTTCCCTATGCCTCTCCTTGCATCTCTAATGAGATGCAAAGTGGGCGTTCCACACCTAAATAACGTGAGAAATGTTGCTATCCGACATTTCTCCAATTATCAATGGGCACGCCAACATGCAGAGCGATAAGAAGTAGCGCTAACCTTGGTGATCGCTACTTTCCTTACGCCTGCTTTCAGTCTGACTTAGCCATTGTATCCAATGGAAGGTGGATATAATGGCCAAGTATGCCCTGCCCTATCATCAAGCTTTCGCCAAACGTTGTGCGATTATCTCTGGATTCCCAGCGATAATCGCACTTTTGGCAGCTTGCTCTTGGAATTGTATCGCTTTTGAGATAAGCGTTGCTGATAGCACGCTATCTCAGTGATACAATCCAGCGTTAGCCGGCGATAATTATCCTCGTGCTAAGAGCGCTGAGTGATAATTATCACCGGCCCTTGCGGATATGCCCCTAAGTCAAAAACCATCAAAACAGCAGGTAAAAAGTGGGGGCAACCATGTAGTCAGATTCCACCTTCCTACAATTTGAACGTGGTGAGGCATAAAAGTTTGGAATGAGTGCCCTGTGGCGAGCTTCCGTAGTTGACATGGTTATGGCGATAGCCACCCTTTGAACATGCGTCTCGTTCACGTATTGTTACCTCCACAGAGCCCAACATGACTGTAGTATGATACAGTGCTTCAGCCGCTGTCAGACTAGCTCCTCCAGGCTCAGCGCGCGTCGGTGATCAGGGACTAGAAACGTGTGACTATGCATTTTAGTACGGTGATGCGGACCACACATTTGCGTTAGTCTAACGCCTGATGCGTGGTACTTGGCAGGGCTGGGTATTGCCACTGGAAATATAAACACAAATGCAATTGTTTTGCAGGTCCCGATCCTGCCACATTTCTGAATAAACCGGGGCCTGTGGGGCTTTGCTGAGGATTGTTTTCGGAGGGAGTGGGGAAGGTCTTTCTGCGGCTGCCCACGGCCCCCGCAGGGGGCCACCCTAAGCGGGCGGCCCTGTTAGTCCCATTTGGGCATTTCCCCACCCCCACTATCAATGGGGGACTCGAGGAGGAGTCCCCTTACCAGACGCGTCACTTCCGGCACGTAGAGGAGGGGGAGGTTGTAATGTTTTGTTTGTCGTTGCAGGCAGAGTTACTGGGCAATCTGGAAGCATATGGGTACAGAAAGGTTACCTCTGCAAGAGCACAATAGGGGTGTCAGAGCCAAATCACAGGAACCTCGTGTGGAGGGTCCTGGAACAACTACGTCGGTGCCCCGTTAGTCCTTTGTGCGGTTGTGGGCCTGAACAACCGGAGGTTTGCCTTGCTACGCTCCGTACTGAAAGGGGCGGGAGTAATAAGGGACCGATGTGTCACGTGATCCAGGAAGGGGATTACCCGTGATCCAGTAAGGGGATCACCCCCATAAGGGTAGCGCTGATTGGGTTCTGACAGTGCTTGTCTCATCAGGCGGGCAGGGCAGCATAGGTCGGTACAGCTGCGTGCCCTTGGATCGCCTGTAAGAAAACTCACCATATTGCATACTTTTGTATGGAATAAACCTGCAGCAATATTTTTCCCAAACAAAAGTTGTGTTGTGTATTTATTTATGCATGCATGCATACTCTGTTGTGGTATGGGTGGGGTGCGTTGCCATAATGGGACTATCCCTCTCCTCTGTGCTTTCTGTACATAGAGCTGTCTCTGAAATCCAGACCCTGGTCCGAAACAGAGCTGGGCACATGTATGCAAACCTGCTCTCAGGACTCGTCTGCCGCGAGGGGTGTCAGGTGCCCCCAACTTGAAGGGGCAGGAACCCTTGCTGTTGAGAGCCCTGGTCATCAGAGGAGAGATAGAAAAAGAGATGAAAGACACGCGTATCTTCCTGCGGCCTTGCGCCCCCTCCCCTGCTCTCGAAAGCAGCGGCGTCACTATAGGGGTGCGGGGGTTGCGGACCGCACCGGGTGACACCCTCACATGGGGTGACACCAACAGGGCCGGTGTGCGCAGAGCAACCTAACCTTTTAGGAGGAGGAGGTGCCTGTGCGCAGTGCGCACTGTCTCCCCTCCTTTCTTTTATTTGCTTCCCTGTGAAATGGATCCAAAAAAGAAAATCACTTTTGGTGGTAATCAATGTCTATTTTTCTGACATTTAATTCCAAAGTGCAGCATCGGGAATAAAAGTTTAAAAATATGAAAAATAAATAACTAAATAAAGTAAGACAGAGTGGTAGCAAACTGGCCAGATTGATTTTATTCACACCCAAACACATTAGCGCCACTTTTACAGAGTTTGCCAGTGAAGCGCTATTTTTGTTGTCTGGCTTTGTTTTCCCTGGGCTTGGAACTAGTGCACCAATCCTGGAGGTACTGCAATCTGAGGATTGAAAAACAAAATTTGTACTGCGGCTCTGTATCTAGGGATGTTGTCTTTTTTTACCATACTGCTTACGTTTTGTAAGGATATAAGCAATGGCCATTGAAATGGGTCCATTCAGGGCCCTGTTGTCATGTCCTTAACTTTTCAGGCAAAAGCACTCACTGATTTCTGAACAGTGAGTGTAAAAGTGTTAAGGTAACCATGTTGTTCCTGCTTACATTTCACATGGTTTGCAAAATTTTGCATTGTTAAATGGTAGCGGCAGTTTCAGTCGATAACCTTTCAAGTATTTGCCCGGCGGTAATCGCCTCTTATACCACTCGATAATTTACCAATGAAAGAGGCAGGCGCCGGAGACTGGAAGGCAGGAAACAAAGTTTTATTCCGTCGGAGCAGAACACATCAGATCAGACAGCAAGGTATCGTCACGAGGTGCTCTAACTGCATCTCTGAGACCTGGTCTCTTATACACTGGTTTATTGCTTTATTACACATAGTACATTCTTGAGATTCCCTTGAAGTATGGGGGAATATCCCCTGAAGCCCTGGTTCAGATCCGATCCCACACATAGATACAGTAGAAGTTCCCACCCCACCCACAGTAGGAGATGGCTATTGCGCAGCAGGGTATTCCGCCAATTCCTGGGGGTGTGTGTGACCGGTCGGGTCTCAGGGAGTAGGGGCTTTGATCTACTGTAATCCCTTTGATGTGGGGTGCTTCCCTTACAGTAGGGGCAATAAACTGCATCCGCAGGGCTAGGTGATGGCCTGGGACCAGTTCAGACAATGGGGCGCAGAGGAAGGGGGTTATCAAAGGAGAGGCATGACCATGTATGGGATGTCGGTCGGATGTGGTTCCGTAGCAGGGTCGCGCAGAAGGAGAGGGTTTATGGCCTGTATGAGAGAGCGGGGGTGGCCGGCGCGCGGGGGATGCTCGCAGCACCGGGGGAAAGCGCTGGCGATCGAGAGTGAGCGGGGAGAGAGAGTGGGGTGCCTAAAATGGCGGCCGTGCATTCGCTATGCGTGGCGCTGGGGAGAGGCAAGATGGCGCAGATAATGTTCAGTTTGCACGCTAAATTTCCACAGTCCTCCCTTTTAACATGTCTCGCCAGCTTGCCTAGTTTGGATCTATCCCCATAATACCCCGTACCTCCACCTCATTCAGAGCTTTCATCCGCTCTGTTTCAAAGTCCAAAGTCTTAGGGCAGATGCAGTTCATAAAAAGCGAACATAAAGGTGGCAGACACTGAATCCCCAAGCAACATCCACATAGTATCACGATTGGTATGAGGATAAATGAAAACAGCCTCCATCCCCAACCTTTAATAGTGTCCCAAAACCAACTCCCCAGTGACCATTCTTCTTGCTCTTGATGGACCTCTGTGGACAGTCTGTGGAGGTGTTCAATTGCTTTGTAGACTGAGGGTGAGTTATCCGGTACGTAGGTACAACAGCTGGACCCAATGATGCGGCATGCTCCTCCACGATCAGCCAGAACCACATCTAGAACAAGGCGGTTCTGGAGAGCCACCAGGCGGACGGCCTGAAGCTCAGCGGTGTTGTTGGCGAGGGCGCCAGCTGTAATGTTCATTGCTGTTTCGACTGCCTGGGTTAAGTGGCGGATGGCACGGCTGTTTGCCATCGGACCCCAGAGCGGAACAAGACCTTTTACTGCGTCCATGAACTGTGCTCCGGCGGAGTCGGCTTGTACAATGTCTTTGGCACGTTTCTGTCGGTGATGGTTTGCTGGAGCCACATATGTCGGGGGAAGGACGAAGGCGATGTAGCAGGTGCCTCCCCAACCTTTCGGGAGCCAGGTGTAGGCCTTAGTACCACAGACGAAGTACATATTCGGGGAGGCAACAAAGGAGGGTGGGTCAACTGAGTCCAATGTTCGGGTGATGAGGCAGGAGCTGTGGCCCACCAGCTGTGCCCCCAGGCCTTCGAGGCATACAGATCCAGTGATGTTGATGACGGACAGGGCCACTGTTAGGGTGGCGGCCGCCCGCTTTCGGAGGTAAGAGAAGGTGGGTCTGGCTGGATTGTTGAACACTTGCATTTCAACTCGTTCTTTGGCGGGGATGTCCATGTGAAAGGAAGTGTTCGATCTCAGAGGGCAGAAGAGGGCGGAAGTTCTACCGGTTTTGTTCAGCTAGAACCCATGGTAGAAGTGTGACATGGTTCTGCCGGAAGTGGCATTGTCCTTGTAGCTCTCCTGTAGGAGGATCAGCCAGGCGAGGCAGGAACCATGGACAGAAAAAGGTGAAGGGATGAAAGGGATTGAGTGCCCAGTGGCATGTGGTAGCAATCCACAGATCCAGCAGTTAGTGGCGTTGGTGGCAAGATTGTGTTGGTGAAGCAACTGCACAAAAGAGTTATTCCAGAACTCCTTACGCCTTTCTCGGAGTTGGGGTGAAAGTGAGATCAGATGGTGTTCTTTCGTGGTGGTAGGTTGAACGGTGGTCAGCAATGTCTTATGAGCGGGTGTGCTCTCCTCCATGATCCAGAAGGTGACCACGAGGAGAAGGCAAAAGAGAAGGGTAATAAAAAGTGCTATTGTCTTAAAGCTGTGCATTCGGTCAGTCTTTGGGTTTTTGTAGTGGATCTTCGGACGTCCGGTTGCTTCCATCATCTTCATGTCGGGCGCTTCCATCACCTTCAAGAGACTCGGTAGCGGGCAGAACCACAGACTTTGTTTTAGTTTCTCTCCTGGTGGCCTTTGAGGTGACTAGGCTACCGCTCTGAGATTTCCACTCAGCCTGTGGTCTGCTTAGCCGAAGTTCTCTCCTTTCGTCGCAAGTTATACCCTTCTTTAGATGGCACAGTGGGATCGGGATATTCAATCAATTCAAGTGTCTCTGTATCCGGGCAGCGGCTCAGGGATGGTCGGTCTTTGTCCAGAAGTTCCTCTTGGGCGGTGTTGTTGTCCGTGGTTGTCAGGGTCGGTGATACCTTCTTGCAGTGGTGTGCATGCAGCCAATTGCGTTTCCCCTCCACTCGAAGAGCTGTTCGGGTGGTGATCAGGACTTGCAGGGGGCCCGTCCACCGGGGCTCCAGACTCTTGGTGCGCTGGAAGTTACGCACTAAGACGAAGTCACCGGGTTGGATGTCGTGTCCCGGGCCCCTGGAAACATCGGGAATGGCGTGCAGCACCTGCTGATGGATAACAGACAACGTCTTAGTTAGGTTATACAAATAGTCAGACATGAGGACGTCCGGGACGTCGTGGATAGATGTCGGTTTTGGTGCAGTCCAAAGGTTCATGGGCCGCCTGAAGACGACCTCGTAGGGGGTTAAGTGGTGTTTGGTGGGGGTGGAACGCATTGATAGCAATGCTAGTGGGAGAGCGTCTGGCCATCTTAGCCCTGTGGTGGCAACTATTTTTGCTATCTTAAGCTTCAATGTGGCATTGTGTCGCTCAACCAGGCCTGCAGATTGGGGATGGAAGACCGCATGGAATTTCTGTTTTACACCCAACCCCTTTAAGATGAGTTGGATAACTTCGGCTACGAAGTGGGGGCCGTTGTCGCTCCACAAAATTCGACAAAGGCCGTATCGGGGGAAGAATTCCTTCAGTAGTACTTTTGCGGTAGTCATAGCGGTGTTGTCATGGGTTGGGTAGGCTTCCACCCACTTGCTGAAGGCACACACAACGACAAGTACATACTTTAAACCTTGGCACCTTTCTAGCTGGACATAGTCCATTTGTAGGACTTCAAAGGGGTGATTGGGGACCCCAAACCCTCCCCGGGGTACAGCAGTTCCTTTCCCAGGGTTGTGTTGGAGGCATACTAGGCATTGTTGGACCAGACGTTTGGCTGAGTCTGGTATTCTGTCGTTGTGCCAGACTTTGGAGATGAGTTCGATCATGGGGGCAGACCCTATGTGTGCGGGGGAGTGTGCCATGGTCAGCATGGGGATCAAGTATGAGTCGGGTAGCAACCATTTGTTTGAGTCTTTAGTTCGCCAACAACCGTCATCGTCCTTCAATCCCACCCGGGCCCATTCAGCTAATTCGTGTGGTGTGCTGGCTAGTTGGATATCCCTAATCGTTTCCCTAGCATCCTTCCATTTCTCAGTTTGTGACCTGGTCACGTACATGCGGGTCGTGGACCTATTCTCGGCTGTGGTTCGGGCAGTAATGTCAGCTTGTGCATTTCCCTGTCCTATAATGTCTGTCACCTTCTTGTGTGCCTGGCATTTGATCACAGCTAACCGTGTGGGGAGGAGGACTGCTTCGGTCAGGGCAGAGACTAGATCTCCATGCAGGATGGGTGTGCCATGAGAAGTCAAGAATCCCCTCTCTTTCCATAAGAGCCCAAAGTGGTGAACTACCCCAAAGGCGTACTGACTGTCTGTGTAAATGTTTGCGGTTGTCCCTGCTGCCAGGATGCAGGCTCGTGTGAGGGCAATTAGTTCCGCCGCCTGTGCGGATCGCTGTGTGATGCGGGCTGTCTCAACAACTGTTCGAGCTGTGGTGACTGCATAGGCAGCTGAGGTGGTGCCATCGGGGAGCTTGATGCATGAGCCATCCACCCACAGTTCTCCGTCAGGGTCCGGGAAGGCAGTATCCCGGAGGTCAACCCTACTCTTGGTTTGTTCGTCGGTGAGGGTCACGCAATCATGTACAGGGGATGCATTGGGGTCAGCGTCAGGGAGAGGTAGTAGAGTAGCTGGATTCAGAGTGGTGCATCGTTTCAATGTGATGTGGGGTGCAAGCAGAGTCAGTTCATAACCAGTCAGTCGTGCGCTAGTCAGGTGTTGAGTCTTGGTTTGGTTCAGGAGGGTATCAACAGCATGGGGTACCAATACTGTGAGGGGGTTCGAGAGCACGATCCCCTCACTTTGCCGGATAGAGACAGCAGCGGCGGCTACTGCTCGAAGGCAGGCGGGCAAAGCTCTGGCTACGGGGTCAAGAGTGGCAGAGAAGTAGGCACAAGGGCGTTGCTTAGGGCCTATGGACTGGGTTAGGACAGACAACGCACATCCCTCCCTTTCGTGGGTGTAGAGGGAGAAAGGTTTAGTGTAGTCTGGGGTTCCTAGGACTGGGGCCGAGCAGAGGGCGTCTCGTAATTCTTTGAAGGAGGATTGACATTCGGGTGTCCAGGGGAGGGGGAAGGGGGTATCTTTAGCCAGCAGGGAAAGCAGAGGTTTTACGATAAGACTGAAATTTGGCAACCACTGTCGACAAAAGGAGGTGAGGCCCACTAGGGACCGCACTTGCTTCTGAGTTTTGGGAACAGGGGTTTCTAGAATGGTCTGAATTCGGTCAGGGGTAAGTTTCCTCCCGTCCCTGGATAGTAGGTGGCCTAGATACGTTACTTGGGGCTGGCAGAATTGCAATTTCTTTCTGGAGACCTTGTGACCGTTCTCCGCAAGGAAGCGGAGGAGGTGAATGGTGGCTGTGATGGCAAGTGGAGTGGTGTCGGCCGCCAAAAGAATGTCATCGACGTACTGTATCAACACCACTCCATCGGGTAGTTGGACTGCATCTAGCTGTCTCTTGAGGGCTTGGCTATAAATGCTGGGACTCTCAGTGTAGCCTTGGGGTGCCCTACAGAATCTGTATGAACGAGCTTTTAGGGTGAAGCCGAAGAGGTAACGGCTGTCTGGGTGGATGGGGATGGAGAAGAAGGCGTTTTTGAGATCAATAACAGTAAAGGTGGTGGCAGTGGATGGAATCAGGGTGAGGATGGTGGTGACGTCTGAGACCACGGGGTACTGGGGTACGACTACTTTGTTAACCTCTCGTAAATCAACAATGAAACGGTAGGCTTTCTCATCTCCCTCGCCTTGCTTCTTTACAATGGGTAGGATAGGGCTGTTGCAAACATTACTGACTACTTCTTCTACCACTCCTGCCTCGACTAGGGACTCGATGATTTCCACCAATGCCTTCTCGCCTTCGGGTGATATCCGATACTGTGGAAGCTTTGGAAGTACTGCGTCTGGTCGGACGGTTATATGTACTGGGTCAATCACCATGCGCCCTACATCTGAGTCGGTTTTAGCCCATAGATGTGAAGGTAATGTGTCGAGTAGGGACATGTCAGCATCGGTTATAGAGAGCATACGCCGTGTGTGACAGGGTCTGGACAGATCTGGGTTATCGTGTAGGATGACTCGAACTCCGTCTGGGGAGCATCTGATGGTAGCTCGAAAATGTTTTAGCAAATCAAGTCCCATAATAGCATCGGGGGTGTTGGAGGAGAGCAGAAAGGTCGTCTCAGTGGTGTTATCTTCTAAGTCAAAGGAGATTGGTGCTGATAAGGGGTTAGTGGAGGGCGTTCCATCGAAGCCTATTGAGGTTACATGTGAGCCAGACAAGGGTGCCCTAGGGATCAGTCGTTTGGATAACGCACTACGTGTCGCCCCAGTGTCTACCAGGAATGGAGATTTTGTGCCCAAGACCTTAGCAGTGACGTAAGGGCCTTGCTGGTCAACACGGAGTTCGACTGGATCCCTCCCTTGCCCCTGGCGGTCCTATGCGAAGTCATGGGTGCTTTCATAGTCGGACTGCTGACACTGGTTTTGTCGGGGGCGGTCAAAGGTGTTTGGTTTGCCTGGCCTGACGTTGGTTGCGTCGTTCGTGTGCCCTCGTCCCTGTCCTCTGTTTCTGGGGTCATATGCTGTGTCTCTGGGATCCCTATTTTTGTTTAGTTCCAGAAGGACCGGGCACTGGGATTTCCAGTGTCCGAACCCTCTACAGAACGCACATTGGTTCCCATCTAAGTCTCTCCGTCCGTTGTAGGGTGCAGGTGTATGGTCTCTAGGGGGTAGCTTTCTAGGGGCGGTTGGGTGGTAATTCTCTTTCGGGGGTTCCCTTCCTATGGTCACCCCTTGCAACTGTGCTATCATTACCCTCTCCTTCAGTTCCTTTTTCTTCTTCTCTGATGCCCTATCGTTCTCGTTTTTCTGATTTTCGTAGTATTGGGCCATCTGGAGAATTGCTGCGGGTTTGGAGGCTGCCCAACTACTCTCGCTGGTCTGTAGTTTCTGGGAGATTTCTTGTGACAGACCCTTCACATAATTCTGGACAAAGAGGTGATGTCCGGTTGCGGTGGTCATGTCTTGGCCACTGTAATCGGAAAACACAGTCTCGAATCGGGAGAAGTATTCAGACACATCCTCCTGGGGTTTCTGGCGGCAAGCCGTTACTATCGACCAGTCTACCTTTCTTTCTGGGATTAGAGTCTTCAGCTTTAGTACAATCTTGTCTGGGAGCTCTAATATGGCTTTTGGGGGTTTCTGTCCTGGTTCTCGCTGCTTATCTATGGTATCGAGTTGTACCCAGGTATATCCGAACGGCTCAGCGTGGTCAACTTTCCGGATTTGTTTCCACACATCAGCCGGCAGACATAGCCCAAAGAACAAGTCGATATCTGCTAAAGTCATAATCGTAGAACCTAAGGCTGTACCCAGTTCAGTGTAGAAGGCAGTCGGGTTCTTTCTCAAGTCAGGTAGAGTTTTTCTAAAGGTCAAAATATCTTGCCGGTCCCACGGCTGGTAGACCCAGTTATATACAACCCTCCCCTTCGCATCTTGGTGGTTGATGTCGTCATGCGTTCCCTGACCTCGTGGGGGGACCCAGTAGGGGGCAGCTTCTTTGATGGGCATCATGGCCTCAGCCCTTCCTTCCTGGGGTTTAGTCGCTATGGGGGTTTCTGCTTTGGTGGTCTGCCTATGTTCTCTAAGGTGTCGGTAGACCTCGAGTGTACGAGTAAAGAGGTTCGTCACGTCGCCCTCTCTTTCCTCTCCGATGTCTACCTTCCTATATAGGGCTGCTAAGCCTTCGGGACCTTTATCGTGGTATCTTTCCTCATACGCATTCAGGGCGTGATAACAGAGCCGTACGACGAAGTGTCGTCTGCGGCTGTCGGCATACGAGTTGTACACGTCTGTTATATACTCCTCACTTTCCTTTCGCTCCACCATTGTCCCTACTATCTTATCAATTCCTGCTCGTTCATCCTTCGTTAATCGATTCATTCTGGTGGACTCTTTCTTTCTCATCTCTAGGTCGTCTAACGTTATAGCCGACGTTGTGTTCAGCGCAGGAGGCTCGGCCGGCGCGGAGGCCGTGAGGACCGAGGCCCCGGTACTGCTTTCGCTCGTGTTCGGGGGTTGTGGGTGTTGCACTACTGACTGGGAGGGTGCATATGGAGGGGGCATGTAAATGATCGGGGGACCTAACAGTAATTCGTCATTCGTTCGCTGCTTGGAGGACAACTCAGGGTAGAGCAAAGAAGGGGTCCTAACAGCGTACTGTCCTGATGTTTCGGGCTCCTGTCTCAATTTAGTTTCCCTTCTCTCCTTTATTTCTTCTTCTAACTTTCTAGCGGCAAGGTGAGCTGCCTTTCGTAATTCCTTTTCTGCTTTTACTTCTTCCCTCTTTTTCCGTTGCGTTGCTTCTTTGCGCCACATGCCAATACTGTCAAGCATAGTAGGCGTGGTCTTATTGCTACGCAGAGCTATTTCTAGCGTTTCTATCTTATGGTCGTCGAAGGATCCCATCAGTGGCCACTGACTCTCGGGGTCCTTCTTTGTATATTTATGCCATAGCTTGGTATAAGCTACGGCGACTAGTCCATATTTAGTGAACATGTCCTTATTAGGGGTGCCCTCCAGTGGAGCCGGATGGTTCACCTCTAATAAGCGGCCCGGGCAGAACCAACTACCAATCAGTGGGGAGAAGATAGGCATGACGGGTTTCAACGGGGACAAAAGTCAGCACTACCTATCTTTTCACTGCTTGCAAAGACTAGACAGAATATCTCTATTCCTCGTTATTTGTAAGCAGAGAATACCTCCAAAGAACCAATATCGAACAACTAGTGTTCGGACAATCAATCAATCAATCAATGGGAGATAAAGATAGGCATGACGGGTTTCAACGGGGACAAAAGTCAGCATTACCTACCCTTCACTATTTGCAAAGACTAGACAGAATATTCCTATTCTACGTTATTTGCAAACAGAGAATATCTCAAAAAGCACTATTCTCCAAAACAATCAATGTTCGGACAATCAATCAATGGGGAGATAAAGATAGGCACGACGGGTTTCAACGGGGACAAAAGTCTGCGTTACCTACCCTTCACTATCTGCAAAGGGAGAGAGAGAGAGAGTATTTCTACTCCTCCCCGTTTGTAGACAGCGAATATCTCAAAGAGAACAATCAATGAGCACAATCAATGAGCAATACTAGTATTTCCAAAGCTTTAAACAATCAATCAATTATTTCGCATTTTGTCGTGTATCACGACCTTACCCGGACCGCGTGGACAGTTTCTCGTCTTCCGCCTCCAGCGCCCGATCGTCCTCTACTCTCCGTATTTGCCGCGGCACTCCTGATGGTTCCCAGTCAGGACCGTAGATCACTCGAGAGAGGTCTGCTCGGAACCAGTGAAGTTCGGATGATCGGCTGCCAGACGAGGGTCTATTGGGCAGGAGCTCTCCCGATCGTTGCAGTCGTTCACTCTGTCGTCGGGACCTCTCCCACTGGATCCACGTGTCGCTGATGGGCCCCACTTTTGGGACGCCAATTGTTAAATGGTAGCGGCAGTTTCAGTCGATAACCTTTCAAGTATTTGCCCGGCGGTAATCGCCTCTTATACCACTCGATAATTTACCAATGAAAGAGGCAGGCGCCGGAGACTGGAAGGCAGGAAACAAAGTTTTATTCCGTCGGAGCAGAACACATCAGATCAGACAGCAAGGTATCGTCACGAGGTGCTCTAACTGCATCTCTGAGACCTGGTCTCTTATACACTGGTTTATTGCTTTATTACACATAGTACATTCTTGAGATTCCCTTGAAGTATGGGGGAATATCCCCTGAAGCCCTGGTTCAGATCCGATCCCACACATAGATACAGTAGAAGTTCCCACCCCACCCACAGTAGGAGATGGCTATTGCGCAGCAGGGTATTCCGCCAATTCCTGGGGGTGTGTGTGACCGGTCGGGTCTCAGGGAGTAGGGGCTTTGATCTACTGTAATCCCTTTGATGTGGGGTGTTTCCCTTACAGTAGGGGCAATAAACTGCATCCGCAGGGCTAGGTGATGGCCTGGGACCAGTTCAGACAATGGGGCGCAGAGGAAGGGGGTTATCAAAGGAGAGGCATGACCATGTATGGGATGTCGGTCGGATGTGGTTCCGTAGCAGGGTCGCGCAGAAGGAGAGGGTTTATGGCCTGTATGAGAGAGCGGGGGTGGCCGGCGCGCAGGGGATGCTCGCAGCGCCGGGGGAAAGCGCTGGCGATCGAGAGTGAGCGGGGAGAGAGAGTGGGGTGCCTAAAATGGCGGCCGTGCATTCGCTATGCGTGGCGCTGGGGAGAGGCAAGATGGCGCAGATAATGTTCAGTTTGCACGCTAAATTTCCACAGCATTCCCTATGATTGTTTGCTTTTTCCAGGATGCTGTCACTTTTTTTTGTAGGCCACATATTGCTCTTGCCCAGTGCGTAATTTAAATTGAGCCGCATCCAGGTGTTTATAGCCAGCAACAATTGGGTTGTAGTTGAAGGCAGTCTGAGTTTTTCTCAGTGGGGCAGTATGGTGTTCAGTGGGGGAAAGGATGTGGCACTATGGCCAGAGCTGCTGAATTTGGAACTGGGGAACCAGGTTCAGCCTTAATAAGCAGTCCGCCTGACCACTCTCCTGAGAGAGCACTATCTCATGCTAGACCTTAGAAGGCTTCACAAGACATTAGAAGCCCCGGTGTCGTAGCACCAGCAGGTGGACCCTAGCATGACAAGTGTAGGTTAACCTTCAAGGCTTGTCCACCACTATTCATACTGAAGTTCATCTCCAGTCTTGTGGGCAGGCCTATGAAGCAGTACACCCTAGAACAATGACCCTGTCACTGAGATCACAGGACCCTTGAGAAGGGACAGCTCTAGGGCGGTGCAACCGGTGTGACCGCACGAGGTGCTCACTTTAGGTGGAGGCATCATTTTTGTAAGTATATTATGGTTTTAAAAGCGCTTGCTGCCTCCTTCCTGGCCTCCAGTAATTTTCGGTAACAATAAAAATGTCATGATGACTCTGGTGATTAATGTTCTTCCTAGAGAGAGATCGGAATTTTGTCTAATGAAAGATTTGACTCATGGAAAGGTAGCTCAGAGGGTTAATGTACCTGCTGCAAAGAACATGTACCATGCAGATCACAAAGTGCACATAATGTAAATAGGCCAGTGGGCTACTGCTTTTGTAAGAGAGATCCTTTTGTTACTTGCAGTTTATAAGTTAAAATCCTAACATAGAACAGTGAGCTATTAACTGTCATCTACTCCGCAGCAACACAAGTCAAATTTTTTATTAACTTTTGATACGTTTGAGCTACAAACAATTTATTAGTTTAAATGGAAAGATCATGCTACAGATCTTGCATTATGAGGCAAATATGGCAGAGCCATTATTATTTGGAAAACATTTGCAAACTAGGATTTTTAGCCAATCATGTTTGAACTGCTGTTTTGGAAAAGGGAGAAGTGCTGATGACAGAAACTCCATGGCTCGGAGACAAATGGCTTGTGCTTCCACATTTTATCGTATTTGGGGACATTCTGTGATTAGAAGCATATCCCACTTTGTGAATACAATTTACTGTCAATAACTCCTTATAACCTTAAATAATCATGTGTATCCATTGGTCGATAAAACTGGGCAGTGAAACCAAACAAATACAAAAAATTGGGATGTTTTCGCATTCTGGCCACGCCTCTGGCTCTGCCCACTGATCCAATCCTTGGGTTATTCCCGCCCTCTGATTCTCCGCACACAGTTCCCCTACTTTTTTTCCCCTACTTCCACCACTGATATATTGTGTTTCTGGATAGTGGGAACACCACACCAGTACAAAGTACCATACCTATGATATTATAAATTCCAATAAACTGTTGAATAGCAGGTAGCCCACTGTACAACCTGATGAATGAGTCATTATCACACCGTTGTTAACAGGCACATTTTGTAAATATAGGACCTACATTTCCAAACCTTACTAAGGATTCTCTACGGTCCCGTTATTTGCCAACTGTGTCCAGTGGCGGACTCGGGGCGGAGGAGGTCCATGCGGTAAGTCGTGAGGGGGTGACACCATGAGTTACCCGCACCGGGTGACACCAACCCTAGTGACGCCACTGCTCGAAAGTCTTCATTTAATTGGCAAACAAAGCGACTCAACCATTGTTTTTATCGTGAACCGTCTAAGAAGCAGCGGAGTTGTGGAAAAGTCACTTTAAGGTTCTAACTGTGTTTAAGGAGGTTTTTGCATCCAAATTCTTATCTGAAGAAATCACTGTATTACTCTGTGTGTTTAATATAGCGCAAACAGGAAACCAGGGAGGGTAGTCAGGGAGCTTGTGGCTACACTACATGCACACCAAAGATCCTGTGTATGTGACGCCAATGGCTGACTCACTCATGACTGAGCAGAAAAGAGGACAGAGACACAACACGCGCCGTGCAGATATCTCAGAGGGTTGCTGCTTTTGCCACAGAGATCCTTTTGCTCGTTGCAGTTCATGTTAAAATCATTTTAATGTAGCACAGTGAGCTAGACACTGGCCTCAAGGAGCTGAAGGTAAAGGTTTAGAACCGTATTGTTTTAACTCCATTCCATTCATTAGTCTTTATTGTCGATGTATTACATCATAAAAGACAGTTACAATACATAGAAAATACATAAAAGAAAACAAAACATGAACAGAATACATAAAAATAATGCTGTAACCTAGTGCCTCTTTGTTCGGATAAACCAAACCCAAGCCAGAAATTTAGCGACAGCAATGGCAACATATTCACTAGGCTCAAATCTCAATATTTCAAGTGCTTCTGACCCTTGTCTTGTACCCAGAGTACGACATAATGGTTTGAGCCATTTAGCTCTGGGTGCGGCATAAGCGGGACAAACAAAAAAGATGTGGCCAACAGAATCAATACAGTCCATACATCTTTTACAGGAATCACTGGAAGCACCCTTCCATTTTTTGGTAAAAGAATTAGTCGGAAGTGAGCCTACCCTAAATTGATGGTAAAGTTTCCTGTCACAAGGTCTGGTGATAGTGTCCCAGTAAGCTTCGAGGAGAGGGATTCTTTTTTGGGCTAGGAACCTTCCTGTCAAAGACTCTGCAGTAGCTGAATTTAAATGTTTTTGCTGCACCATTGACCAATAAAGGCCCTTAAAGTCTTTCTTGGAGGGAAAGGGGTTATTAGCTGGATCGGTCCATAGATTACCTAACCCCATAGAGTCCAGGAGTTGTTTAGTCTGTTTGAACCAGGGGATGTTGCCAGCCCCCAGGATGGATCGCACATCGAGAAAGGCCTTGGCATAAAGGTTCAACTCGGGGACTGTCCATAAACGCCTCCAAAAGGCCAGTGGCTTAAACCTTGCAATGTCGTCAAACGAGTGACAGCCAAGGTCCAGCAGGAGCGGTTTAACAGGGGTGGAGCAGGGAAGGCCCGTGAGCATTCTAAGAAATTTATATTGTGCCTTAACCAGAAGAGAAAGATCGGCGAAACCCCAAAGTTCTGCGCCGTAAAGGATCGCCGAATTGATCCTAACGTTAAAGATTTTAATGGGGGGGCCTATCATTCTCGACTGGGATTGCTTTTGTTCTTTAACTAGGCAACCAGACAGCTGGGCAAATTTTAAAGATAAAACCTCAATTTGTGGCCTCCAATCCAACTTATTTTCAAAAACCACCCCTAGATAGGTCATAATATTGGTACGTTCAAGCAGGGCTTTGTCCATGGAAACGTGACCCTTCACGCCTCTCCCTTTGTTAAAAACCATATATTTGGTTTTGGACACATTGACAGACAGGTCAAAGTCAGAGCAAAAGTTCGTGAAAACATTAAGTGCCACCTGTAGTCCAGACAGGGTCTGGGAGAGGAGTAGGGTGTCATCGGCGAACATAAGGAGTGGAATTTTGGTACCTCCCAACGTTGGGGCGTCCGTCGAAGTGTTGGAGTAATATTGTACAACACTATTAATAAACAATAAAAACAAAGTGGGAGCAAGGACGCACCCCTGCCTGACACCCCGGTTGACCCTAAAACGATCGGTAACCTGGCCCTGTTTCCCCCAGCGAACTTGTGCAAAGTTGTTATCATGGAGCCTAATGATGATATTCAGAAGATCGGCTGGGAGCCCTAGCTCGGCCAATACACTCCAAAGTTTCGACCTGTTGACTAGGTCAAATGCTGACTGAAGGTCTACAAAGGCAGCATATAATGTACCGCCACACAAATAGACCGTTTTCCAGACAATCAATTGGAATTTGAATGCCTGGTCGATGGTACTAATACACGGTCTGAAACCGGCTTGCAGAGGAGAGATGATATCCTCCTGCTCAATCCAAGCCTGAATTCGAGCCAAGATCATTCTAGCGATAATTTTCTGGACAGAGTCAATAAGACTAATTGGGCGGTAGTTCCCCGGGCAGGAGCGATCGCCTTTTTAAAAAATGGGGAGAATCTCAGCCCCCCCCCAAGAATCAGGAATAGCGGCCCCTCTGGCTACGGCGTTGGCAAAGTGTGAGATGTAAGGCACCCAATTCCCAGGGTCAGATTTAAAGAGATCCGTGGGAACACAGTCCATTCCCGGCGCCTTACCACTTGGAACCTTACTTAAGGCCTTTTCAACCTCAGCACAATCGAATATTAAGGTCGAGGCGATGGACAGATCCCTGAATATTGCTATGGCAGGCCCCTCAACCTGTGGGGGATTCGAAAACTGGGACTCAAAATGTGTCACCCAGACGTCTGGGGGAACGTGATTAGTAGGGACCTGGCTGTTCTGCGAGTTGCCCCACTTAACAATGTGCCAGAACAGGGTTAGGTTCCGATGTTTACTGGCTGCCAGAAGGTCGTTCCAGTGATCGTTGTCCCACTCTTGCTTGGCCTTGGCTTTAGCCCTCTTATAGATTTTCCTAGCCATTCTGGTGTTGTCTGGGTCTTTGTTTGCAATAGCAAATTTTAGGTTGCTAAATGATTCTCGGCAAGCTTTATTATACCAAGAAGATGGTTTTAAAGTAGCGGGTTTCTTAGCCTTACAGGGTTTTGTGAAAAGAAATTTAAGGCCAGTAAAGAGAAGGTCATGTACACGAGTAGCTTTGCCAACTACGTCCTCAGTGCTTTGAAGAGACTGTAGATCATCGAGAGCACCGGATACCTTGGAGCTAATCTCGGATAATAATTCAACATCAATTGCAACCTTATCCCAGCGTACACGCCGTTGGTCATTGGTTAAAACGGCTTCGGCAGTCACTATTTCAGAGGGTTCGGTTCTATGTGTTGGTCGGAGTAGGAGACTTAAGACCAGCGGGTTATGGTCACTCTCTGGGCGGTCGAAAACCGCCATATCACCTAATGTGGACCAGAACTCGATTTTAACAAGGGCATAGTCGATTCTGCTGTTACGACGTCAACCATCTGAAAAAGTCATCTTTCCACCCTTATCAGAGGCAGTCCTCCCATTGGCGGCCCTGAATCCCCTCTCCATACATAATCCCATCCACTGGGTGGCAGACTCAGTCCACCTCATGATAGGCGGGAGATCGAGAGGAGGGATGTTTAGAATCGCATCCACTTCCCAAGTTAGTGAGTCAAGGGTGGAGAGCAGGGGTTCAAAGCAGCAATTTAGATCGCCCACAATATAAACATTAGTGTCTATATTGATAGTATCCAAAAACCCATCTAATAGTAAAAAGGTGTTAGTACCACGTCCACCAGGGAGGCCTCTATTGTAAACATTTATAATTAAAACTTCAGGTTCATTGTGGCGTTGCAAGGAGATAATTAGTAGATCTGGACTATCGATAGCCATTTCCTTAGGGGAATATCCAAGAGATTGCTTGACCCATATGCAGAGCCCGCCGGACGGGCGGCCCCTGGTACCACGGGTAGCCCCCTTGGAAAAATGTACATACCCGGAAAGATAGATCGGTCCACAGCCCAGGTTTCCTGAAAAACCAGGATGTCGTGCGTGTTTACCCAGCCTGACCAGTCTTCCGAGGTAACCCTACTGCTGAGGCCCGCAACATTCCACGATACCATGGTCAGGGGCATAGAACTAGATGGCATAATGCACGATGCTACAGAAGCGGTGCCCGTAGTGGCTGGGGCAATTACAATGTTGATGGGACCCCCAGTCTCACTTTCAGATAGGCGAGGATCGGTGGGGGTGAAGGGTGGGCTAGTTGGTGAAAGAAGCGGGGTACTGGGAGACATAGTAACCAAACCAACTTGAGCGCCCCATAAATCACCACTCCCTGTATGCTCTGTAATAACTGGACCAAGGCAAACCTCCCGCAAGTTACTCGAGTTTACCGGGTTAGATAACTGTCAGTCAACCCCATCTAGGGAGGTCAGGGGGGCATAAAAATTTGACAGTGGGAGATGGAAATCCGACCTTATCTGTCGGTGGGAGATCCTATTAACCCTTTCCCAAGCGAGAGACGTGTCACGTATTGATTCTGGGGGGTTGTGAGGATAAAAGTATGACAAATCCACTGTGGATATGCCTGTCGCTCTCGAGATATTAGGAAAAGAGCGAATGTGCCTCACAGCCCTAGGGTCGCGAAAATTTATAATCACACAATCGCCCTCCACTTGTTTGGCTCTGTTGCCCAACCAACATACCCTACGTACAGTCAATATTTCAGCCCGTAGTCCAGCAGGTAAAGGCCTGTTGATATTTAACCAGTGTGAGACTTTGTTCTTCAGCTCACTATGACACTCGGGCTTTGCCTGTAAGAGCCGAGGAACACCGGTCATTATAATTGTGTAAGGCTGGGACTCGGGTGGAAGATTGATACATGGGAAGTTTTGAAGGGAGTCAACATCCTCAATGTTGGGCTTACTAGTAGAGATGTTGTTAGTATTAATGGCGGTGTTGGTGTTACGATCTGATTCTGTCGGGACCTCAATGTTGACATGAAGACGATGAGCTTCCACGGCCTGGTCGGTAGGAGCAGAGATATTAGGTAATGCTCCATCCAAGTGTGTAATGGCCGTGGAAGCAAGCCCAGTTTTGTCAACTGTGTCTATGCTAGTGGAAGTTGTAGGAACGATGGAAGACACTGCAATCTTTTCCAGCAAAGACGTGTTGGTAAACACCATGCCCTCTATCTTCTCAAGCGAGGTAGCGAGTCGAGTAACTCGCTCTAATAATGGAAGGAGTAGTGATTTAAATAGCTTCTCTACAGGCTTCAGAAAGTCAGAGGTAAAAGAGTCTGCATTTGGTTGAGGGGTGGAAGGGTGCAAAGACCTCAAACTACCGGTTGCCAAATAGGAGCTAACAGACGTGATGGAATTAGGAGCTTCACAGGTATTTGCAGATTTGTGTGAATTAGACACTTTAGAGGTTTTAGCACGTTTCCCCTTGGGAGGGGCTCCCTTGCATTTCCTTTTACTCGGGATGCGCCTAGGCTTGTGGGCCTGGGTCGGTGCTACAGTGGATAGCTGGTCAAAGGCGGACTGTGGAATGCAAGTGCTATCAATAATTGAATCACCGCTGGTGTCGGGGGTACTAGTTATCTCGTGGAAATCCACCAACGGGCAATGAACAGAGGTGTCCGGTAGTGCATTTGGGGAATAACCTGACATATTGGGAAGAGGTTGGGGCTGGCTATTTTCAGGTGAGACAGCTGTCATAATGTTGCCAAGAGAAGATCTTTTAGCAGACAGTTCAAGGGACAATCTTTTTTCCGTTAGTAAAATCTCGTGTTCAAGAACACGAGCAGCTCTGGTAATAAAATTGTCAAGGGTCCCTGTGACTTGACCCCCTAGGCTACCCCGAGCCACCTTCCTACCAGACCTTAAGGAGGTCATGGTTTAGGGAGGGAGCAGATAAACACAGAGAAGGGACACCGTGGAGAATAACAGATAAACCTCTGACGATAAAAAGAAAATAAAATTAGCTAGATATGTCCAGAACACACTACAATATTGGCGTGCTAAGTATGGGCAACAAATGCTGGATAAACAGTTCACCAATCAACGATGACGCATGTACTCACAATAACAGCAAAGTGTGTAACTCGTTTAGGGCGGCCCTTTTTAGGGGGGTGGCCCGCCCCGACCACTACCGACCACGAACGGCCACAAACGGCCCGCTCTTAGCCCGGTCTTCGCCCCGGTCGCCGGCCCGCGCGCCTTCCGCTAGCGCGTAACAAGGTTGTGATGGTAATGACAGGGGGCGTCAACAAGGGGGCGGTACCGGGAAGAGCGACCAGGTGAGGCTGATGTGGTTGGCGCTGGGCCCCTTGGTCCTCGCAGTCCCTGAGCTATCAAGGCAGCAGCCTTCCCCCGTAGTTCTGCTTAGCGTCCGTGGAGGTCTGTAAACTCCGAGGCACACAGCACGAATGGGGGCTCGTCCAAGCTTTTATCCTGAATGAACCAGCGAGCGGCACCCGCGGAGCGGGGGCCGCGAGGCGTTGATTGGAAGCAGGGAGGCGGCTCCGGGAAGAGCGACCAGGTGAGGCTGATGTGGTTGGCGCTGGGCCCCTTGGTCCTCGCAGTCCCTGAGCTATCAAGGCAGCAGCCTTCCCCCGTAGTTCTGCTTAGCGTCCGTGGAGGTCTGTAAACTCCGAGGCACACAGCACGAATGGGGGCTCGTCCAAGCTTTTATCCTGAATGAACCAGCAAGCGGCACCCGCGGAGCGGGGGCCGCGAGGCGTTGATTGGAAGCAGGGAGGCGGCTCCGGGAAGAGCGACCAGGTGAGGCTGATGTGGTTGGCGCTGGGCCCCTTGGTCCTCGCAGTCCCTGAGCTATCAAGGCAGCAGCCTTCCCCCGTAGTTCTGCTTAGCGTCCGTGGAGGTCTGTAAACTCCGAGGCACACAGCACGAATGGGGGCTCGTCCAAGCTTTTATCCTGAATGAACCAGCGAGCGGCTCCCGCGGAGCGGGGGCCGCGAGGCGTTGATTGGAAGCAGGGAGGCGGCTCCGGGAAGAGCGACCAGGTGAGGCTGATGTGGTTGGCGCTGGGCCCCATGGTCCTCGCAGTCCCTGAGCTATCAAGGCAGCAGCCTTCCCCCGTAGTTCTGCTTAGCGTCCGTGGAGGTCTGTAAACTCCGAGGCACACAGCACGAATGGGGGCTCGTCCAAGCTTTTATCCTGAATGAACCAGCGAGCGGCTCCCGCGGAGCGGGGGCCGCGAGGCGTTGATTGGAAGCAGGGAGGCGGCTCCGGGAAGAGCGACCAGGTGAGGCTGATGTGGTTGGCGCTGGGCCCCTTGGTCCCCGCAGTCCCTGAGCTATCAAGGCAGCAGCCTTCCCCCGTAGTTCTGCTTAGCGTCCGTGGAGGTCTGTAAACTCCGAGGCACAACTCAATCTTCCATCAGTCTAAGGTTTAAAAGGGCTTTTTCGGGAGGTATTCAAGTCGTAATAGTGCAGATCACCCCAACCAATGTGTGACGAGTGAAATCCTGACTTTGTGTATCTCCAGAACAAGCACTCTTATCATACAATGCCTGCTGGTGTGGATGTATATATGTGTGTGTGTCTTTGTGTGTCTCTGTGTGTGTCTCTGTGTGTGTGTGTGATGAGCATGTGTCGCTCCCTGTGTCTGCGAGTGCCTGTATGTGTGTGTCTCTGTGTATATGGGTCTGTGTTTGTGTCTGTGTGTGTGTGTGTGTGTGTGTAACTATGTGTATGTGTGTCTGTCACTATGTGCCTGTGTGTGTGAGATGTGCGTGTAGCGCTCCCTGTGTGTGTGCCTCTGTGTATGTGTGTCTGTATGGTTGTGTGTGTGTCTGTGTGTTTGTCTGTGTGTGTGTGCGCGTGTGTGTGTCTGTCTGTGTGTTTGTAATGTGTGCGTGTTCCTCCCTGTGTGTGTGTGTCCGTGTCTGTGTGTGTGTATGCCTGTGTGTCCTTGCATGTATGTGTCTCTGTGTTTCTCTGTATGTGTGTCTGTGTGTGATGTGTGTGTCACTCCCTGTGTGTGTTTGTGTATGTGTTTGTTTGTGTATGTCTTTGTGTGTCTGTGTGTGTGCCTGTGTGTCTCTCTGTGTGTGTCTGTGTGAAGTAAATCACTTTCATACCCTACCGTGATATGAGTAGCTCTATAATAAAAACGAAATTCAACAAATGGTAAGTGTTTTTTAAATCATTGTTGCGGTCATTATTCATACAGACACACATGACATTCTTGCAATGCATGCAAATCTCATACATACAGGGTTTGAAAAAAATCAAAAACCATCATTTCTCCAAAGTACTTATGAAGTGATCACAAGCTGAGTGCCATTGTTTCTCTCCACTGCATTGACATCTGGCTCTAGATAACTTCCAGCCAGGAAGGGAGTACAAACAAGCATTTGCAATGCAACAGGTGTAGTATGTGGGGTCACATGAAGAAAGAACAGGTCATACCCAATTTGTTGCAGGTGAATGCAGGTTTATTTGTAATTACGATACACACTTTAAGGAGAGCGCCGGGAGACCTCTGCTCTGCTCGCGGGCTCCGCGCTCTCTGCTCGCATCCAAGATGGCCGCCGTGCTCTAAGTCATCACGTTGGGACGTGAAGACTAGAGCCCGACATTACATATCTCCCTCCTTTATGGATAACCATTCCACAAATATGATAAAGTCTCACAGTCTACCTGCTGGTGGGCTCATTCCCATCTCCCATCTCAAAGTCTCTGTACTTCAACGGTCTTACCACAGCTCTTCCGGGGTACTGGAAGTGTACACAGCAACTTCTTGGGAATTTCTCGCTCCACTACGTTCTATACTCAGGGGAACTCCTCTATGAGGGGATCCACTGTTTTCCGAGAGTTCCATGGCACCTGGATCACTCCCCATCTCTGCTTCTTCCCCTCTCTCTTTCTCTAGTGTTTCCTGTGCCTTCTCCTACCGGATTGGCTTCAGTATCTTGAGTCAGGGGAGTCACTGTCTGTCCACTTTCTCTTTCATTCCATCGCAGAATCTTGTTGCATTTAGACATCCTGTCCTGAGACCAAACTTTCCCATCGCTAAGTAGGGCTGATTGGTTGTAGACCTCTTTCACTTGCATTGGTGCACTGAACTTGCTGTCACCTTTCCTCCTTAACTGGGCTAGTTTGACTCAAACCCACTCTCCTCTCTCTAACTCCGTCTCCTTGACATTTCGTCTTCAATTGAAGTGTTCCGTATATATTCTTTGCGCTTTCTAGATTGTGGTGCACTACTGCTGGAGACCACTTGCTCGTGATAGTGCGCTCCTTCCAGGCTACATTGTCTTTCGTGAATGGGTCTCGACCTCTTAGGATCTGGAAGGGGCTGTATCCTGTGCTGGTCGGGGTAATCCTATATGCCCATAACATGCTCTTTAATTCTTTTTCCCAGTCCTTCCCGGCTCCTATCGCCGACTGTACCGAAACCATTATAACTCTATTAAACCTCTCAGCTAGGCCGTTTCATGCCGGATGGTATATGGATGTGTGTTTGACCTTTATACCATTCCTTCCCATGTACGCATTCCACTTGTCCGACATGAACTGAGGCCCATTGTCGCTTAGGAGGGAGCATGGAATACCTTCTCTAAGGAAAACGGCAGTTAGAAACTTTAATATTTTGTCAGTGTCCATGTCTTCCTGTATGTCCACCTCTGGCCACTTGGAGTACCGGTCCATGAGTACTACCACATATTTCTGGATTCCCTGAGTGTTCAATATCAGACCCAAGATGTCTATCGACAGATCCTCCCATGGGTTATCAGGGTTGTAAAATTTTCCTAAGGGTGGTCGCATCAGGCTTTGGGACTTCTCCGCTCTTTGGCATTGTTCGCACTCCCGCACGTACCTTTCTACCTGGCTATCCATCGCCGGCCACCAGTACATCTGTTTCACCCTGAGTTTTGTCTTCACAATGCCCAGGTGACCTTCGTGAATGAGAACAAGTAAGTGTGGGACCAACTTGTTGGGAGGAACTACTTTTTCTCCTCTCCGCAGGAAGATCCCTCGGTCACACACTGATAATTCCTCTTTTACTTCATAGAATTTACTGAGCGCTGCTTCCACGTGCCTCTTCTCTGGCCATCCTCTTAGTATGAATTGCTTGACCACTCCTATGTCTGAGTCAGTCTCATACGCTTCTTTCCACTCCTGTTCGCTAATCACTCGTTCGTGATCTTCCATGAATGCCACCCTGGTATCTTCATCCTCGGAACTGTGCGGAGCGTCCTCCATGGCTGATGCTCGACTGAGATAATCAGCTACTTAATTTTTTTGTCCCGGGATGTGTTCCACATCATACCAATAGTCTAATAATTTCAAGGTCATCTTCGCGATGCGGGGGGTCGCACTCGCATGTCCTGATGATGTGAGGACTTTGACCAGAGGCTTATGGTCAGTTCTTAGCCTGAATCTCGTGCCCCCTAGGAACTGGCGGAACTTTTCCATGGCCCAGACTACCGCCAACATCTCCTTTTCTATTACACTGTACTTCTGTTTCGTGGGCGACAACGATCTGGATGCAAAGCTGGGGGTGGCTAGTTCTCCTCCCCTGGTCTCCTGCATTAGGACCACTCCTAGCCCCTTTCACTCGCATCCGTCGTCAATACTGATCTAGCTTGCTGATCATATCCACACAGAGGTACCGTTGTGCTGATGTCCGCTTTAATCCTTTGGAATTCTTCTTGTGTTTCCTCCGTCCACTCGAAGTTTGTCTTGTCCCGTAGGAGTTGTCGCAAGTGGTGTGTCTTGGTGGCAAAGTGTCGTACAAATTTGCTGTAAAACTCGGCCATGCAAAGGAATGACCTGACTTCTTCCTTGGTCCTTGGGGGTGGTGCTTCACATATCGCCTTGACGTTGGACTGTTTAGGAGTGATGCCTTGGTCGCTGATCTCATGACCTAAGTATGTGACCGATGTCATTCCAAACCGGCACTTGTCCCATTCCGCCGTGAGTCCATTGCATTCCAAGACCTGTAGGACTTTGGACAACTTGACATCATGGTCTGCTTTGTTCATGCCCATTACCAGGATGTCATCTTGAAAGTACTGCACTCCTTCTACTTCTTTGAACAACTTGTGCATAAGGTTCTGAAATACGGCTGCTGCCGAGGCCAGTCCAAATGGCATCCTGCAAAACTGATAGCACCCAAAGGGGGTTATGAATGATATCAATTTCCGGCATGTATGGTGTAGGGCTATCTGATGGTAGGCTGAGGTGAGATCGATGGTCGAGAACCATTTCACACCCTTGGTCTTTGCCAGCCTCTTGTCTATCCTTGGTAGTGGGAATGTTTCTACTATGTTTTTGTTCAACTCCCTCAGGTCCACACACAGGTGTACTTTGCCGTTTGGCTTCAATGCTACCACCAACGGTGCCAACCACTCAGCACTTGTTATCGGTTCTATGATGCCATTTTCTCCTAGTCTGCGTAATTCCTGTTTTACCTTTTCTCTGAATGCCAGTGGGATATTTCTCACTTTGTGACACACCGGTTTCGCATCTGCCTTGACATCAATCTTGTGCGTGAATTTAGTCAATTTGCCAACCTTGCCTCCGAACAAGGTGGGAAATTCTTCTTTCAGTTTTCCTACGTCCGGTCATTGGTCGTCGTTGGTCATCAGGACCAGTGTGGTGCCACCAGGGTTCAACTGTATTCCCAGGTCTCCTTGGTCGATCCACCCTAGGACCGAGGGACCTTTCTCTGCCACGTATAGTTTGCACCTTGCACTCTGTTCTTTGAATTCGAATTCAAGACTGCGGTATCCTACCATGGGAATGGGGTCACCTGTGAATGTGACTGGACGAATGTCCGAGAGTTCCAGGTGGTGCCCCAGGTGGTCTTTGAAGTGTTCGTCCCACACCGTTCGTTGTATTATGGTGTAGGGGGAACCAGAATCTGCTACCATCTGTATTGGTATTCCTCCTGTCACTAGGTCGCATTGGGGTTTCTTAGAGCGGTTGCAGTTGATCCCTAGTATGTACTAGTCTATGCACAACACGCTGTCTTCCTCTTCGTCACTTTCTCCTTCCTCTTCTGCCTCTTGTGCGACATACTTGACTGACGCTCTTTTTTGCTTGCGGCGACACACTTTTTTGTAATGCCCTACTATCCCACAAAACACGCATTTGGCCTTGAAGGCTGGACACCGCTTATCATAAGCTGGATGAGACAGACTGCCGCACCTGTAGCACGTGTTCTTGCCTTCATTGCCTGGTTTCTTCGCCGCTGCTGGTCTGGACGACCATTTGGTCTGTGTCCTCGTGTCCCCTGTTGCTCCCTTGCCTCTTTCTGGTGGTTCTGCCTCTGTGACTTTGTTCACCATGAGCCTGGGGGCCGTCTCCTTTTTCGCCGCATCCGCACATCTCTTCGATAGCTCCGCATTCTTCACCATGGCTATAACTTCCTTCAGGGTCGCCTCTCCATTGACCCACAGCTTGTCCTGGATCGTCGAGTTAGTGGTGTGCATGACTATTTGACCTTTGATGAATTCATCGTGTAATGTCCCGAACTTACACGTGACTGCTAATTTCTTCAACGCTGCTATGTATTCATCTATGGACTCTCCCACTGCTTGTTTCCGTTGTTGGAAGTTGCATCTGTCTATAGACGTGCACACCGCTGGCCTGTAGTGTTTATTCAAATCATCTATCGCATGCTGGAATACGTCGTCATCCGCCGCCTGCCTTGAAGTAGGGACTATATTCTGGAATACTCTGATGCCTTCTGGACCTAGGTTATGAAGCACTATCCTCTTCCTTCTTTTGCTGGGAAATGCTTTGCCGTTCTCGTCCTCCAGGGCTTCTAGATAGTTCATAAAGTATTCCCTCCAATCTTCCCATTTCATCGAGGGATCCCCCGGTTTGGGTAAGAAGGGGATCGGTGTTGTGAGCGAGGACGTTTGGGCGCACATTTCTGCTCTTCTCCCTGGTGACTCTTCTTCTCCCCTCGGACTGCCTGGCGCGCTTTGTCTGTGCAGGCGTGGGGGGCTCTGCTGCAACGCCGATCCACCCCCTTTGCTGTGCTCTGCTTGCTCTGCCAGGGCCCCAAGCGTTTCTTCTCTACTCTGAATTGGGGAGCCTTGCCTCTGCGCTTTTATGCTCTATTCCGGACCCCTCTACTCTCCTCCTTTGTGGGCAGTGTATTACCTGTTGTGTCTACTCCTTTATGCGTCTTAGTGTGCTTCTGGGGTTGGTTTGTTGTCTATTTTGCCGACCCTTCCTTGCCACGTGGGCAGGCCCCCTTGGCTGCATTGAGCTTGGACGCAGGTGCCGAGTACGGTGTGTGTCTATGCCTGGGTGGCTGCTTCTGATGCCTGGCGTCCCCTCTGCCGCGCTCTCCCTTAGTGCATACCTGTCATTGGTCAGTTGCTGCTCTCCAGGTGCACATGGCCACGTGCAGCTCCTGGTTCATTTTCCTCTTAGTGCTTCTTCGTGTTGATCCCAGACCCTTGTCGCCATTTGTAGTATGTGGGGTCACATGGAGAAAGAACAGGTCATACCCAATTTGTTGCAGGTGAATGCAGGCTTATTTGTAATTACGATACACACTTTAAGGAGAGCGCCGGGAGACCTCCACTCTGCTCGCGGGCTCCGCGCTCTCTGCTCACGTCCAAGATGGCCACCGCGCTGTACGTCATCACGTTGGGACGTGAAGACTAGAGCGCGACGCTACAACAAGTCTCGCTTTTACGAGACTTTGAGCTATAGGCACTGTAAATGTCAATAGCTTAAATTCTTGCAAATGCAAGACCTATTGAATTGCCAATATTGTTGGTTTCCTAGTGCTCCACGCTGCGCTTGCACTTAATAGAGGCCACGCCCCTTTCTTTAAATTAGCCGCGCCTATAGAAAGGGGCGTGGCCTCTATTAAGTGCACGTGTGGCATGGGGTGCTTGGAAACAACTCCCCAAAAATATATTTGTGAAGCTATATGTGTCGCATTTGCGAGAGTTTAAGCTGTTGTCATTTACAATGACAAAAGCTCAAACTCTCCTAAATGCGAGACCTATAGCATTCCAAAGAAGTGGCTGCCATTGTCTCGGCTGCTTGGAAAGTGAAAGTGCGCATGGTGCGCTGAATGTTACTGCAAAGCATGTCGTGCCAGCAGTAAGACAAAACTCACTAAATAAATAGTGCTTACAGACTGAATAACACAGACGGTGTAGCACCAGGGCCAGTCCTCATGGGAGGTTACAAAAGAAGACAAGACGGTACTAAGCCGATTACCGTATCAGAAGCCAGCATTTACAAACCACAAAGACCCAAACCAATGAAAAATATGGGCGGAGAGAGGGCGGAGCTTCAAGTGCATTCTCTAATACAGCATGCCTTGCAGAGCAGCGCATGCGCTGCCCAGGCTCAACCGCAAAAGGAGAGTCGGCAGCCATTGAAGCTAGGCTTTTGTGTTGGGCCAGCTCGAAGTGAAATTAAGAAACTCCCATCAACCCCTGCAGGTTGCTGCTCTGAACAGAAAGCAGACTGTTGTGTGGCTGCTGAATGTTGGCAAATGAGACGGGGACAAATTCAGTGTATTTCACCAGGGCCGGACCAGACCAGGCTCAATAAAAGCTGCCGAATCCCAACTGAATCGCCCTCATTTCCTGCCCTGGCTGCGTTCCACCCTATGCATAAACACAGCTAGGTGACCACAGCGCACCACTGAAATCTACCTCAAAACACTTCCTACATGCATCACAACCACAACACACACCCATACAACCAAACACAACCATGACATAAAGCTGAACCACTGTAGGCCTCAAGCTTTCGACATTCACTACAACCTCATGAGCAGCAACATTTTACTGGATATAAGCACCACTCTGCCCACCAAGAGCAACACCAAACCTTTACCCACGTAGCCACAGACTACAACACAAACCTTCTAACCAAGCACGAAATACAATGTAGTATGCTCTAGTCACTTCTTCAGGGTGCGAGGCGCTTTGCAAATGCAAAAACAGTGCAACTGGGAGTTTCTCCAAGGCAACCCATGTAAGCCATAAATATTCATGTAGATTTAGCCTGTATTAAGGGGTTATATTTTTAGCCAATGTATAACTAAATACTCCACATGCGAGGTGTTACAAGCAACGCATAGTATTTTATAAATACTGGAGAAGGCACCATTTTATTTGAGTATCAATTATAACATAGGATATAATGGAATTTATATTTTGGCGGACGGGAAATCCGTCATCATTGTGATGGAGTAACCCATTTGCCGAGATCTAAATCAAGCCCTCAGTCACATACGTAGGCAAACTAGGTGTTTGGGCTCCAAGCGAAGTCCATTCCAAATTCAAGGATAAAACTTAAATATGAAAATGAAAGAAATCCTGAGCCGGGGGTTATAGATTTCAGAGGTATCGCTATGTCCTTAGCTTGCCCTGTCATTAGGTCTTGGTGGTGGATGCACCAGGTGCTTGGTTTAGATAAGCTGCCACTTTCTGGCAATGGTCGACGGCCACTACTGGTTGCATCACACTCGTTCCTGGTCCTATTGCATTTTATATTCCAGTTTGCAGGAATTCAAATGCGTATATAAGCAGAGAAACCATGAGGAAAGCTGGGTGTAGAGGGAGAGATATTTAATTGTATTATAGCACATGGTTACTCATTCAGTGTTCCCATACCCCTTTTGAGGCCTGAAGCCCCTTTCAGTGTGGTCTGGCTGCATGAGTTACACAGCACTGCAGAACTGCAAGGTTGTGAAATACTTAACGTTCACAGAGTACCCAGGTGCCCGTCGGAAGTCATGATGGAAAGGGTGTTGTTTATGGATTGGCTCATATGGGATATGCTTATTTCAGTTAGTGATGCATGATGGCATGGTGGTGCACAATGCACTAAGGGCCTCATTTATGAGATTTTTATGCAGGGTCGTGCAGCAAATCACTTTCCTGTGCTGCTCTGCGTCGAAAGGAAAGGGCAGAAATGTGCTGTTATATGGTGCATTTCTGCCCTTTCCCATTGTGCTGGTGCCATTTTGGCTGCCTAGCGCCAACACAGGCACTCTTGCACCATGGCGCACGGGTGTCTGCATTGTGGCAGGATGATTTATGAGCAGGAAGGGGCACCTTCCTGCACAAATAAAATCAATGAAGGCTTTTGTCTCATTCTATGTATGCTGCAGAATGCAGCAGACATGGAAAGTCAAAAAAAAAAAAAGGAGGAATAAAAACATTTCTCCTCATTGCGCCTGCTTTGGGGAGTCGTTATGTTTTGGCGCCTCCCCAGATTTACATGATTTGGATATCTGGTGCAGCCTCAAAATCCATGAGTGTTGCATGGGGACACCCATCACAAAGCCCATGTGTTGGAAGGCGGACCTCGGGGAGTCGGAGAGACCACCCAGAGGGGCCCCCACCCTGTACGAAGTAGCCGAGCGCTGCAGAGAAGCCTCCTGGGAGATCCTTCTCCTACTATGTACTAGCACAGTAACACCACCACACAGGACTCAAGGAGGTTGTCTCAAGACGAGCAATTCTTTATCAGCACTTAAAGGTTACGGGATCAATATTTACACGAACAGGGGATCAAGGGATCCACAAAAGTCTCAGTGTCTCTTTGGAAGGGAAGGGGTAGCGGGACAGTCTTTGGCAGGCGCTTGGTACGAGGGTACCTGGGGCCCAGTTCTTATCCTCAAGCTGGAGGGCCTCCGGACCTCGGAGGGGTCGAGCCGCGACGGCGTCAGCAGGGCTCTGGCGTTCAGTTCGTGGAGAGCCGCGACCAGGTCAGCTGGGCTCTCAAGATGGTTTCTGCTCAGCTCGAGCCGCGACGTCGTCAGCAGGGCTCCGAGGGAGGTTTCAGCGAGGTTGGGCCGCGACAGCGTCGGCAGGGCCCCGATGTTCCGGGGGGGGCTTCAAGGTTTCCGCAAGAAGGAGCCGCGACGCAGTCTGCAGGGCTCGTGGTGGTTTCAAGCAAGAGTTCTTCTCCGTAGGGTCAGCCGCGATTCAATCAGCAGGGCTCTCGACTCCGGGATACAACTGCCGGTCTGTTGCGGGGTCGCCCCAGATATAGGCCTGGAGCCCTTTGAAGTCCGGACCCTTGCGCCCGGAGGGGCGGAGAGGCCCGGGTGGGGGCGGCCAGACGCCCAGCAGGGGAGGCGCCGGGCCCAGGAGAGATGGAGGCCGATTGCACCGCGATGTGTGGGGACGGTTGGGGGTGCCATCGATACCGCCCTCCGCCAGGGCGATGAGGTGTTCACGTGATACCCCCTGGCCAGTTCTTGGTGCCTCAATGTCTGGGCCTCGCTGGGGCCGAGGCCGGGTTGAGCGGAGTCAGGTGGACTGGTGTGCAGGGTCACGTGGCAGGCAAAAAAATGGTGGAGCCCGAGGTGTATGCGACCTCGTGCGGCTCGAACGGGTGGTCCGTGGAGGCCAGGGCGTGGAACGGGCCCAACCCCAGGGAAGTCAGGACCACGCCACGAGGCCGGGTCCAACAGGCGTCCCCCCCAGCCGAAGGCAAGGAGAGTCACCCATCTTCTTGGGGATTCTCCTCGTCAAGGCGGAAGAAGCGGGACAGGCCGTCAGCGTTGGCGTGGTCATTGCCGGGTCGGTGCTCAACCGAAAAGTCCATCCCTTGCAGGGCAATGGACCATCGCAGCAGCTTGGGATTCTCGCCTCTCATTTGCATTAACAACCGCAAAGGCCGGTGGTGGGTCTGGACCCGAAAGTGGGTACCGAAGAGATAGGGCTGGAGCTTCTTAAGGGCCCACACTACAGCGAAGGCCTCGCGCTCGATGGTGCTCCATCGTTGCTCCCGGGGCAGCAGCCGTCGGCTGATGAAGGCCACCGGGCGGTCGAGTCCCTTCTCATCAACCTGAGACAGGACGGCCCGATCCCATATTCGGAGGCGTCTGTCTGTACGATAAACTCTTTACTGTAGTCAGGGGCCTGGAGCACAGGAGCAGTGCACATCGCGGCCTTGAGAGTCTCGAAAGCTGATTGGCAGCGGGGAGTCCAATGCACCTTCTTGGGCTGTTTCTTCGAGGTGAGCTCCGTGAGAGGCCCCACAATGCTCCCATAGTCCCGGATGAACCGCCGGCAGTATCCGGTGAGGCCAAGGAAGGCCCGCACAGCGGTCTGGGTAGTGGGAGGTTCCCATGCCTGGATGGCATCGACTTTTGGTTGGAGGGGGGCCACCTGACCGCTTCCCACCTGATGGCCCAGGTAGGTCACCGATCCTTGGCCGACCTGGCATTTGCTGGCCTTAATCGTGAGCCCAGCCCTTTGGAGGGCGGCCAGGACGGCTTTGAGGTGAACTAGGTGCTCAGCCCAGTGGTTGCTGTACACGGCAATGTCATCCAAATAGGCCGCGCTGAAGGCCTCGAGCCCGGCCAGGACCTTGTTTACGAGTCTCTGAAAAGTGGCCGGGGCATTCTTCATGCCGAAGGGCATCACCCGAAAGTGGTAATGCCCATCAGGGGTAGAAAAGGCGGATCTTTCTCGGGCGCCGGGGGTAAGCTGAATCTGCCAGTACCCGGCGGTGAGGTCCAGTGTGCTCAGGAAGCGGGCGGACCCCAAGCGATCGATGAGTTCGTCGGCCCGGGGTATAGGATGGGCGTCCGTCTTTGTCACAGCATTCAGGGCCCGGTAGTCCACACAAAATCGCAGCTCCGGGGGATGGCCGGGGGCTGCGGCCTTTCGTACCAGGACGACAGGGCTGGCCCACGGGCTGTCAGAGGGCTCGATGACCCCGAGGGCCAACATCTTCGCTACTTCGGCCTGGATGCATGCCCGTACTCGGTCGGGTACCCTGTAGGCTCGGTGTCGCACAGGGGGGCTGTCCCCGGTGTCAACGTCGTGGACGCACCAGTGGGTCACCCCCGGGGTGAGGGAGAAGAGGGCGGCGTAGTCCTGCAGCAGTTGTTGACAGTCGATGCGCTGTTCCGGGGTCAGGGAGGAGGCGAGCTGGACACCTTTGATGGATCCGTCGTGGACGTCGTTCTGCAAGAGGTCCGGTAGGGGCTCGGAGTCGTCCTCGCCCCCCTCGTCGGTCGCCAGCAGCAGGCTCAGTACGGTCCGGGCGAAGTAGGGTTTGAGCCTGTTAGCATGTAGAACCCGGAGGGGGTTCCGGGGGGACTCTAGGTCAACTAGGTAGGTGACGGGGCTCTTCTTTTCCACCACCTTGAAGGGCCCAGTCCACTTGTCCTGGAGGGCGCAGGGCTCAACAGGGGCCATGACCCAGACTCGCTGGCCTGGCTCGAACTCGATTGTCGAAGCGTTCCGATCGTACCACCGCTTCATGTCCTCCTGGCTGGCTTCGAGGTTGGCTTCGGCCAGGGCTCGGAACTTGCGGGTCTGGTTACGTAGGGTCAGGAGGTATCGGTAGACGTCAGGAGGGGCGCCCTGGAGCTTCGTCTCCCAGCCCTCCTTGACCAGGCTGAGGGGCCCGCGGACCGGATGTCCATACAATAGTTCAAACGAGCTGAACCCCAGGGACTTCTGCGGGACTTCCCGGTAGGCGAACAGGAGGCATGGCAATAGGACATCCCATCTCCGCCGGAGGGGCTCTTCCAAGCCCTGGATCATCCCCTTTAGGGTTCGGTTAAAGCGCTCTACCAGCCCGTTCCCCTGGGGGTGATAGGGGGTTGTGAATTTGTACGTGACCCCGCACTGCTGCCACAGGGACCGCATGTATTTGGAAATGAAGTTTGTGCCCCGGTAGCTCACCACTTCGCGGGGAAATCCCACTCGGGAGAAGATTCCCATTAAGGCCCGGCCCACCACGGGGGCCGTTACAGTTCTTAGCGGGACAGCCTCCGGGTACCTGGTGGCGTGGTCCACGAGGACCAGGATGAAGCGGTGGCCCAGGGCGGTCCGGGGTTCCAGGGGCCCCACAATGTCGATCCCGACTCGTTCGAACGGGGTGCTGATGGCTGGAAAGGGCTGGAGGGGGGCCTTGACCCGACCCCCGGTCTTCCCGCTGGCTTGGCAGGTCTGACAGGACCGGCAGTGGTTGTCCACGTCTTTTCGCATTCGGGGCCAGTAAAAGTGGGTCACCAGACGGCTGTAAGTTTTGTCTTGTCCCAGGTGCCCGGCGAGGGGCACGTCATGTGCCAGGTTGAGAAGGAACTCTCGGAAGCGGAGAGGGACCACCAACACGCGGCTGGCCCCGAGTTCTGCCACTTTCTGTTCACTGTACAATAGGCCCTCGGCCCAGTAGACCCAGTGGGTGCCGGTCTGGTCACCGTTGGCTTGGGCGGACGCTTGTCGTCGGACCCCTTCGAGAGAGGGACAGGACTGCTGTTCTTGCTGGAACTGTTCTCGCGAGGGGCCCCCTTCGTGGCGCCATTGTGTAAGTTCTGGTAGGGCGCCTAGGGAAGCAATCTCTTCGGGGGAGGGTTCAGTCGGTCCAGTGTCGGTGTCCGCCTCCCCCTTGTTGCAGGCGGGGGTTGGTGCGAGCCCCTCGGGCTGGGCGGTACCGGGGCCTGGGATGAGCGGGGGGCCTGGGCGGCCATGGACCGGGTGATGGCGCAGGCCCATTCGGATAGTCCCAGCATTCGGAGGTGCTCTCGTCGCTCCACTTGAGCCCAGGAGGAACTCTCTAGGTCATTCCCCAGGAGGCAGTCCACGGGTGCGTCGTCCCGGACAGTCACTTTCAGTAGGCCTGACACTCCTCCCGACTCGAAGGGGACCAGGGCCATCTGGCACAGGCTTTCGCTGTTGTCGGCCGTCCGGACGGGGCACAGCACATCGGGTAGGATTTGTTCGGGGGTCACCAGGTGGCAGCGGACAGCGGTGACACTGGCGCCGGTGTCACGAAGGGCTTTGGCCCGTCGGCCATTGATGGTGACCTGCTGCCGGTATTTCTGGGTGTTGCTTGGGATTGGTGTGCGGGGCACCATTTCTCGGCTGCCCAGGCAGACCAGGGACATGGCCGCCGGCTCCCATTCGGTGGTTCCTCGGTCGAGGATTTCTTCTTCCTCCCCTTCCCCCAGGGCGGCGGCCACCAGCTGTCGGGGCGGGGGCCCGCCGGCCCCGCTTCTTCGGTTCAGGGGGCATACCGGATCGCTGGCATAGTGTCCGGTTTGTTGACAGCCGTAGCAGGTTACTGGGGGCCGGGGTCCGGTTCTGGCTGAGGTCGCCCCTCTTCGGACTAGGTTCGGAGAGAGGTGTTGCGGCGGCAGCCCTCGAGGCGGGCTCCTGGGGGCCCCGGCGGCGGGGTCCCGATTCCGATTCGGCCCTCCCCCTCCACCGCGTTGGCGTGGAGGTCCGGTGGGGTTCCTCTGGTACTCCCCCATCGAGTTCCGGGGGACGCGGGTGTTGACCCATCGATCGGCCTCGACGGCGAGTTTACGTGGGTCGGTCATCTTGCTGTCGAGGAGGTGTTGCCTTAGCTCCACGAAGCAATTGTTGGAGAGATGTTCCCAAACAATGAGGTCGACCAGCTGCCCGTAGGTGGTGACCTTGCTGCCCTTGATCCATCCTTCTAGGGCCCGGCTGAAAAAGTCCACATATTCCACCCAGGTAGTGCCCGGGATCTTCTTACAGTCTCTGAACCGCTGGCGGTACATTTCCGCGGTTAGCCCGTAGCGGGTGAGCAGGGCCTCCTTCATGTGGTCGTAGGAGGTCATCACCTCCTCTGGCAGCTGGAGCAGTGTGTCTCGACCTTCACTAAGGAACCGACCCCACAGGCCGGCGCCCCAGTCCTTTCGGGGCACCCGATGGGAGGTCATGGCCACCTCGTATGCTTTGAAACATTGTTGGATGTCGTCATTTTTGTAGTACTCCTTGACGACATCTTTAGGGATATGTACCTTGTTTTCGGCAGGCGGTAGGGTGTCTCTATTATTGGGGGTGTCGGTCCCCCCGTTCTTTGCCTTGATTTCGAGCTCTTTGAGACTTCGCTCGTGCTCAAGGGTCAGTCTTTTTTCCTCCAACTCTCGGTGCCGTCTCTTCTCTTCTATCTCCTCTTGTAGCCGTAGCTGCTCTAGGGCCAGTTTCTTTTCTGCTAGCTGGAGTTCGCCGACCAGCCGTAGTCGTGCGAGCTCTAGTTCGTGGTTCCGGACCTTCTCCCGTTCTCGTATCTCCTCTTCGGAGAGGCCGATTTCTAGGCTGTTTCTTCCTCCGGTTGCCGGAGTCGGTGCGAGTGATGTGGCCATAGTCAGGGGCAGTGGACCTTCGTCCTGGGAGGGGCCTGCCCCGGTCTCCAGCCAGGTCCTCAGGGCTTTCTGCATCTCTTCTTTGGTACCTAGGCCGGTGGTTGCAATGCCCTTGTCTTTGCAGAACTGTTTCAACTCTTTGTGCGTGTATTCCTCCAACCGTTCGGGCTGGAACTCCGTGGTCGTGTTGTTCTCTTGGTTGCTCATGACTTCCGGTTGTTTGGATGGGTAGCTAGTGGGTTACTGGCTTGTACGTACTGCGTTCGGCTCGGATCCCGTCACTGGCCACCAAATGTTGGAAGGCGGACCTCGGGGAGTCGGAGAGACCACCCAGAGGGGCCCCACCCTGTACGAAGTAGCCGAGCGCTGCAGAGAAGCCTCCTGGGAGATCCTTCTCCTACTATGTACTAGCACAGTAACACCACCACACAGGACTCAAGGAGGTTGTCTCAAGACGAGCAATTCTTTATCAGCACTTAAAGGTTACGGGATCAATATTTACACGAACAGGGGATCAAGGGATCCACAAAAGTCTCAGTGTCTCTTTGGAAGGGAAGGGGTAGCGGGACAGTCTTTGGCAGGCGCTTGGTACGAGGGTACCTGGGGCCCAGTTCTTATCCTCAAGCTGGAGGGCCTCCGGACCTCGGAGGGGTCGAGCCGCGACGGCGTCAGCAGGGCTCTGGCGTTCAGTTCGTGGAGAGCCGCGACCAGGTCAGCTGGGCTCTCAAGATGGTTTCTGCTCAGCTCGAGCCGCGACGTCGTCAGCAGGGCTCCGAGGGAGGTTTCAGCGAGGTTGGGCCGCGACAGCGTCGGCAGGGCCCCGATGTTCCGGGGGGGGCTTCAAGGTTTCCGCAAGAAGGAGCCGCGACGCAGTCTGCAGGGCTCGTGGTGGTTTCAAGCAAGAGTTCTTCTCCGTAGGGTCGGCCGCGATTCAATCAGCAGGGCTCTCGACTCCGGGATACAACTGCCGGTCTGTTGCGGGGTCGCCCCAGATATAGGCCTGGAGCCCTTTGAAGTCCGGACCCTTGCGCCCGGAGGGGCGGAGAGGCCCGGGTGGGGGCGGCCAGACGCCCAGCAGGGGAGGCGCCGGGCCCAGGAGAGATGGAGGCCGATCGCACCGCGATGTGTGGGGACGGTTGGGGGTCCCATCGATACCGCCCTCCGCCAGGGCGATGAGGTGTTCACGTGATACCCCCTGGCCAGTTCTTGGTGCCTCAATGTCTGGGCCTCGCTGGGGCCGAGGCCGGGTTGAGCGGAGTCAGGTGGACTGGTGTGCAGGGTCACGTGGCAGGCAACAAAATGGTGGAGCCCCGAGGTGTATGCGACCTCGTGCGGCTCGAACGGGTGGTCCGTGGAGGCCAGGGCGGGGAACGGGCCCAACCCCAGGGAAGTCAGGACCACGCCACGAGGCCGGGTCCAACACCATGGAACAGCTCCTTGACGCAGTGTAAGGAAAGGCAGCGGTTTGCACATCACTGATGACATCTCAAACGACATCACTGATGATATCACTCATGACCTCATCCACAGAATCTCTGGCACACCAACTCACACCCCATATTACCTATTATACACCCACTCCAACTTCCACACTGCCATTCTCAACCCCATTCACACACCCATACCAGTACTTACAGAGCCACTCACTGATTCATACATGAACACACAAAAACAATCACTAACCCATACAGCCACTCATACACCCAGTCACTCACTAATGCAGCCACTGACATATCCACTCATACACCCATTCAGCCACTCATATACTGAGTCAGTCACCCAGAGAGCTACTCTCACACCTACTCGCTCACCCATACAGTCAATCACACAGCCACTTACTCACCCATATTGTTATTGTCACTTATAGAGCGTACTATTACCCTACGGGTACCCTGGCACTGTCATGCATGTGTCCAACTGAACCCATGGTACGTGGAGCAAAGCTGGCAGAACGTAACTAAAAGAGTGAAAGGAATTATGCTCTAGGATAGAGCCATGTCTTCAGCCTTTTCCTAAACTGAAGAAGATCTTCCAGCTGTCTCATCACAGATGGAAGATTGTTCCAGAGCCGAGCAGCTGCAGTGCTAAAGGCCCTACCTCCTCATTTTGTTCTTTTAAGTCTTGGCACTTTCACCAACATGGTGGAGGAAGAGAGAAGGCTTCGGGCAGGGGCGTACCAAGGTCCGAAAGAGTCTGAGAGGCAGATGAACATCGTGGCCTTCTCAAGGCTAGCTTAGCTGCCATTGTCTGGATCCTCTGGAGTCTCTCCATCAAGTATCTTGGGGACTCCAGCATCAAGGCGTTGCAATAATCCAGCCTGCTCAGGATGGTACTTCTTACTATCAGCGCTCGGGCCTGGGCTGGTAGTAACGGGAGAATCTTACGAAGGGCTCCAATAATAGAAAAGCAGCTCCCACTGTTTTATTTACCTGGGTTTCTAGGCTCAGTCTGTCATAGAACATAACTCCCAAGCTACGCACTGTCTCAGCGGGAGCCGGTGGAATGGCAGTGGGTAACGGCCAAAAATTAATAGGAAGTGGGGGGGCAATCTCCCCTGCTGCACAGTAAAGGACCTCAGTCTTATCAGCATTACATTGTAAGGAGTTTTCTCTCAACCAGTGGGCCGTATCCTGCATACAGGCATGGAAGTCTCCAAAGGATATAGACTGGTCCCCTCTAGTGATAGAATAAGTTGGGTATCATCTGCATAGTTTACAATATTGACATTGTGTGCCCTTATGACAGCAATCGGAGGGCTCATAAAGTTGTTGAACAATATTGGACTGATCGCAGATCCCCGAGGGACGCCATACAGAATGTTGGTAACTTCAGATTGGCAAGGAGGGAGGGCCACTGCCTGTTGCCTATTAGATAGGTAAGATTGAAACCACCTCGACACCTTGCCCTCTACCCCAACCTCTTCGAGTCTGGCCAGAAGGACCTCATGGTTGACCGTGTGAAATGCGGCAGACCGGTCAAGCAGAATCAGTATAGCGGATTGTCCCCTGTCTGCTCGCATTCGAAGATCGTCCATCACGGTCACCAGAGCGATCTCCGTTCCATGTACGGGACGGAAGCCGAATTGCACGTCCTCCAGAACGTTATTGGTTTCTAGGAACTTGGAGAGTGTCCTACTGACCAGTCACTATTAGATCTTTACTGGATAAGATAGTAGAGAGATGGGTCTATAGTTTTTTGGGCAAGTTGGATCAAGCGTTGTTTTTTTCAGAAGTGGTGTCACCCTTACTTGTTTTCAGCAAACCGGCACTGACCCACTGGTCAAGGATTGATTACAAATCTGCCGGAGTATCGGGAACAGTTCTGTTCCCAGTTCCTTCCAAATGTTGTGTGGTAGTGGGTCCATAGGTGATCCTGAGGAGACACCCAGAGCCACTCTGTTAAAATCCTCCACCGAGAATATCTCAAGGTGGTCTAAGGAACTCGGGTTCTCCATCCCTGCCCTTCTCAGCTTTTTTTGTATATTATGAAACTTCTTCCTCAGGCAAATTGCCCATTTTGAGTCCATCAATGATCTTTCTGATTTTGTCCTCTCTTGTTTTTAGAGCAATCCGGATTGACCATATCACTCATTATTTTAAAAATACTTCTTGTGCTATTGGGAGCTTTTAAAATGGTATCAGCGAAGTACTCTGCCATCGCTAAATAAAATATTTTTTTGTAATTAGTAATTGTAGTCTTCCAGACGGTTTTATCCTCGTCTGCATAAACCTTTCTCCATTTCCTCTCTGCCTGCTTACATTCCTGTTTCAGATTTTTTAATTTTCATTAAACCATGGGGCCGAGGGTCTACCTACTTGTTTCTGATGTTTTAAAGGGGCAATCTGGTCCAGACTAGAAGTTATGTGTGCACAGAAAGCCGCATAGTTTTCTTCCACCTGCTTGTCTACATCAAGGCACCCATTAAGGGGGAATACAAGGGATAGACTTGCCTTTTTCAGGAGCCCCTTCCAGTCCCTGCTTACAAAATTCCTCACCTCACTAATGACCAGGATGCTCATCCTCGGGTTGTATACCCGGAATTTGATCAGGTGGTGATCAGACCAACCCACTGGCAAAATGTCCACTACTCCCATGACCTGTTTTTCGGAGAACATTAAATCTAGTATATGTCCTCCCTTGTGTGTTGGCTCAGTGACCCATTGTTGTAGGTTTAGGGCTTCACAGGATTGGAGGAGATTATTGTAGCCTGAGTCCAATGTTCCATTTAGCCACAAATTAAAATCTCCTACAATGAGCAGTCTGGAGTGTGCTATCGCCATATTGCTAAGGACCTCAATCAGCACCTGCTGTTGTTGGGGACTGACAGCCCCGGGAGGCCTGTAGCAAACGATGCCAGTCAGCACATGTTCCTTAGGCACCTTTAGTGTAAATCCTAACAGTTCAATGCCCTCTGTCTCATTGATGTCCATTGGGGCAAAGTCCAATATCTCTTTAAAAATAATTTCTACTCCACCTCCCCTACCACTGATTCGCAGTTTATGAAATATTTTATATCCCGGCAGGCAGGCCTGCCCTGTCTCTAAATCTGAGCCAGGGTGTGTCCTTGTCTCCATCATGAATATTGCATCCAAGTCATGAGTTTCCAATAGCAGTTGATTCTCCAAGTAATGTTTAGACAAGGATCTAACGTTTATGTGAGGGTATCTCATCTGACATAGTCCGACTTAAGTCCCGCAGTCTCCTCAATCTTGTACTCTCCCATCCCATCTCCACTCTCACTTATATCCCGTAGTCCATTGCTTGTATAGCTACACATATAATTATGCATACACTCACTCACTTATTCATACAGATACTAATGCGTACTCACTCACCTATACAGTCACTGACACAAGCACACACTCACCCATACAGCCAATCTCACATTCACTCACTCACCCATAAATTTACTCACAAAACCCATCACTCACCTATACTGCCTTTCACATACCCACTTACTCACCTATATACCACTGACACATGCACTCATTCACCGACACAGCCATACACACACTCACTCACCTACACAATTCCTCACTCATGCACTCACTAACCCATACAGCCACTGACACACCCAGTCACTCATTCATATAGGCAGTCACACACCCCTAACCCACCCACACAGTCACCCATAGAAGTACTCAGACAACCAAACACTAACCCATGCAGAAACTCAAATACCCACTCACACACCCATACAGTCACTTAGGGCCCGATTCACAGAATTAACTTAAGACAAAATCCTAAACTTACTACTTTTGGTATTCACAGAATGCACTTACTACTTTTGGTATTCACAGAATGGATTTATGACTACTAACTTTACGTCCGCACTCGGGCCGGAAATTCCGGCCCGGAGGTGGAGCTTCCGGCCCAGAGGCAGATCTTCCGGCACGGAGGTGGGGATTCCGGCCGGTGGCAGAGATTTAGCAATGGCCTAAATCTCCACCTCTGGGCCGGAAGCTCCGCCTCTGGGCCGGAAGCTCCGCCTCCGGGCCAGAAGCCCCACCTCCGGGCCAGAAGCTCCGCCTCCGGGCCGGAATTTCCGGCCCGAGTGCAGACGTAGAGTTAGTAGTCGTAAATCCATTCTGTGAATACCAAAAGTAGTAAGTTTAGGATTTTGTCTTAAGTTAATTCTGTGAATCGGGTCCTTAGACACCAACTGACAGAGATACAGACATTCACACAACCAGTCACTCACCTACACATTTACTGAGACACCTAATAACTCACTTATACAGTTAGTTACGCACCCAAAGAATTATCCAATCAGGCACTCATATACCCACTAATTTACCGATACACCTTGGAATATATATTTAACACTCATTAACTTTTAAAAACATTCACAGTCACTGGATGATGTCATCAGTGATGTATCCGTGGTTGCCCATGTGTGGTACTGGATTTACTTATGCTCCTTTATAGCAATAGTAACTTTACACTCGTAAATGTGGCTCCACCCTGTTTCAGGGGTGGAGACATGCAAGTCTACACGTTTGAGAAGCTTTACATCCATAAATGGTTAAATGTTTACAAGCCCGACGTGTAGATTTTCTCATGAGTAAGTTAATCTTTGTAAACAGGCCCCTCGCTGTCTGCAACATGACTATAAGGTATTGAAAGTTTCCTCTTGGTTCTATATTCTTACTGACCAATGGGGTGGCTCTCTGCAAAGTAGAAGATGCATGTCTGCAATCCAGGACTGGCATTCCTGACAGCCACGCTTTCAGTGGTAAGGGGAAAAACATCAGAGGATTTGGGACGGTCGCACACTCAGATGTAAGCACCATATTCGGTGTATCTCACTTCACCTGCACTCAAATAATTCCTGCACCTTTGAACCTGTATTTGCAGACAATGAAAGGCTACTGTGGTGGCAGTAACTGGCACATTGATGACTTGTGCCACCAACACTGAAGACTTTTTATGCTAATTATAATGAGTCTGACCCTGTGAGATTATTCTAAGTCTGAACCATTTTCAAGTATTTTTCTGTACTAATGTGCATATTAAATTGTGCGTTATTTCGTTTTGGTATAGTAAAGTTCACCTCTTTTATAAAGTATTCACATTCGGATTGAAAATCATTGCATGCTGTTTGGTAATTATCTAGTTCTGAGTCTCTACCCCTGCACTACTTCCCTGGAAGCCTTGGAATGGGCTCCCCCCACTCCCTAAGTACTTGGGGACCTATTTACAAGCCCTGTTCACTGCTGGTGCATCACTTTTTATGACATTCCGGCGACACACTGGACTAATACATATCTAAGAGGCCACGTAAAGTCACCCTGCGTGCCTTTTCATGGTCTCGAAGATATGGTGTGATGAAACGCAGTGCAAGTCGCTGTGCTGCCTCACACTTCGATAACAGGACATTCCATGGGCGTTATGTTGGGTGTTCCCATGCAACACACATGGCATTTGATACATTCCCAGATTTACAACGTGCTGTAAATCTGGGAATGTGGCAAAAGTCTACGCCTCCCCAGGGGTGGTGCAATGTGGAAAGTGTCCCTTTCCCTACAAAAACAACCTGATTTCAACACAGACATCCTTGCACCATAGTACAAGGGTGTCTGTGTTGGCGCATGGAAGCCATTTGTGCATTAGAGCTGTGTAAGAGGACAGGAGTGACCGTATCTTGTAAATACGGCGCAGTCCTGCCCTTTTCTTTTGAGCTAGGGCAGCGGAGCAGGAAGTCTTGCCATGGGATTGGAGCTGCGTTGTCAAGGGCCATGCAATCGAGGACTATACTTTTAGTGAGACCGAGCTCACTTCATCGCCATATTTGTTTCCAAAGCAAAGAAGGTGCCAGTCCTAATACATCTTCCGGCTAGGACAAGCCGAACTCAGAATAACAAAAGTGGGCAGCTGTGCCTGAAGAATCCGATGATACTCTTCGCAAAAAGTATTTTGTATCTTCTGGGGATTATTAATGTTACAATACCCCTACACACCCGCCCCATAAGAGGCAACAGAAATACACTTCAATTTAAACAAAGTCACCATTTCCTTCACTGGCCTGAGCCCCAATGTAGTTGCAAAACAGAAAATCCTTTCAGTAGCTCCTATAAAATGTCATGCTCTTAGTGACAGCAAAGGATCCCACTTCAGTTTGGGGTCAAGAGGAAATCCTAAATAACCAAAACCATCAACCTTTAAAACTGGGCATCCCTCTACATATGAGTTTTTTTGATTTGGTACTTGTGGGCCACAGATTAAAATAAACCACTTAGATTGGTTAACTTTCAAGCTGAGCGCACTCAAACTCTATCAAATCACCCAAAAGGCGCTGAAGACCATTTGAATTCATAGCTATAAGGACAGCGTCATCAGCATAACGGAGGGTGGGGAGGAATCAGTTCCCCACCCTCGGGATATCAGTCCCCTTCTGTAGGAGGTGCGCCTCAAGACCATTGATATAAATTAAAAATAAAAATGGGGCTAAAATAGATCCTCGTCGGACTCCCTGGCTGCTATGTATGGAGGTTGAACATTCTCCAGCAGGAGAGTAGAGATCCGTATCGAAGTGTCCCAGGGCAACCTACGCAAAGTGTGACTAGAGGGTTTCACAGCCCCACGCTGTCGAAGTTGCTCCATGCTTTAGAGCGATTTATGAAGTCAAAAGCACTTCACAAATCTATAAAAGCTGAGTGCAAAGTGGTATTTTTAGCATGGGCGTATTTACCAACTAGAAGGGAAGAATTAAGACAATGTTCAGTGCTTCCAGTCGCTTGACTAAAACCATGCTAGAGGGCTGAAATACTATTACTGGTCTGCATCCAGTCCCTCAACCTCACCAAACGTTCCCTGCCTCAGATCTTCATGGTAGAGTCCAACAAGGATACTGGACAATAACAGCCAGGGCTTAACCTGTCCCTTTTTAAAAATTGGTAAAATGACCACCTCCTTCCACGTAGGTAAAAGGGGTCCAGTTATTGCGGCACGGAAAACATTTGTGAGAAGTGGGGTCCATACGTCTTCATCTTCTTTAAAGATGTCCCAAGGAACAGCGTCCGGGCCCGGGGCTTTACCACTTTGACTCCTTCCAACAGCTGAAGTTACCTCATCAATCCTGGTGGTCAAACTCAACTCCTAAACCCTGGCCCTATCAACCGGTGTCATCTCCCAATCTGCCCAAGCTGCTTCTCCGAGTTCACACTTCCTCGCCCTGAGCCTGGCTTTATATAAGGGTGCTGTTAACAGGATGTTCTCCTGAATCCTTGGCACCCATTTTAAGGCCATCTCCACGCTCTATGGACTTAGAGGGAGCTAAGTCAAGCCAACGCTGTGGGGTGTGGGACTTACTTGTGAAGGTGAACGCTGCGGAAACTGCATCACAGCTTGGAAAAGCTATCTATTAACAGGCGAGCAGGTATGTAAGTAGTTAAATGCAATCCTTTGGTCTTGGGACTCCAATGAACCCAATCAGTGTAACGGGTTAACGGAGGCTCACTTAATGCCAAGGCCACTATGTTCTGAAAAAAATGAGAAATGCCTCCATAGTTTTGACGAATCTTGACTGATGATTACAAAAAGTCAAAGCAAGGGGATTGTGGCCGCTCATACAATTAGGGCTTTCACGAGCCCTTAAGTCAGCATACACACATACACTTGTCTCATTTGATCAGAACACTTGGGTATCAGATAAACTTGCCTGGCACTCAGCCCACCTATACCAGGTACCCTCCTGACGTAATTTTCAGCACCACTCCTCTTGATCATGCACACCCGAGGTCCAATCTTCCTTCAACATCTTTGAGCTCATCTCCTGCCACATTCCTCTTTCTACCACATACACAATCACTTTTCACAACATTACTATAATAATATCTTCCTTGAGGACTTCAAGCTCTCAGAAGATGCGTGTTCGTAGTCCATAAAGCATGACTTCTTCAAACTACTGACCCCACCAACATTGTGGAGCTTTCTACATTGCCAACACAAGCCCATGGGGCAGCCTGGTCTTTGTGTGTAGAGGCAGGAGAAACCTCTACTATCATGTATCATGACATGTAGATTGGCTTGACCATGCCTGCTCCATGCCCAGCCACTCACCGAAGTCAACTCAGAACAGCTAAGGTGAAATTTCCTTTTCCTTACTATAGGCTATGAGACTTCAATCTTATCCTTCTGATGGCCTTCGATGAACAAACAGCAGATCGTCAACCACCATTCTATGAAGGCACAGCCTTTGACCATGCTCAAAAGACTAGAGGCAAACACAACGTAGGATGAGAGGATCATCAGTGAAGTCTCAAACAGGTGCAGAACACTCTTCAGAGCAACCAGGCATGGTGGTGACCACTTGCTAAGCCCACGGATCACCGTGCACAACAAAGCAGATGTGCATTGCAATCAGAAAACTTGTACTAGGAAAGAATTGATATGTCAGAACCACATAAAATAACAATAGTCCACCAACTAGCCTCTCTCCAATCCCGACCAACAGAACAATCAAAAAGACCACCTTCGGGGTAGTGGAAGTTCACGTAGGATGCCTATCGTGGAGCTCCCCAGGACTTGCAGGCCCTGCAGCATAACAGCAGAGGAAGAGGCGCCTCTGAGACTGGCATTGGCTCCCATCCATCTGTGGGGTGTCAGCGGCAGCAAGCAGAGAGGCTTTGAGGCAGCAGAGGGCAGACAACTGACTTCTTGGCCCAGGCACTCTGGGAAGTCAGAGGCCCGCTTGCAGTGCTGGTGCAGGGGCGGCAGGCTCAGCTCGCAGGTGCGGAATTACCTTCCTGGTGGTAGACGGAGGCCCGTAACCCCACCTTGTCCCCTCCACTGGTGAGTCTTTGGCTCCAGGTGTCGTTGAAGGGTGAGACTGCCGTTGGGACAATAGGAAAGGCCCACAAGTCCCCACGGGCAGAAGAGGGCCTGGAATTGGGGGCCCCATCCCTACGGCCCCTGATCTTATTTTCAGTGTGGTGGCTTTGCAGGGTGGGGATCAGGCTCCAGCCCACTCATATTCTGGAGCCCACGCACTAGTGGAGGGAAACACAGGCTTGGGCGCCGTGATCGGGCGGCCCATAGCCTATTCCCAGCATGAAGACCGTGGGCTGAGATACAGGAGCACTTTAAGGCAAAGGATAAGCTCCAACCTATTCAGTAACCAGAGCCCATGCACTATAGCCCTAGCCCCTTCATCCCCTACTACTCAGATAAAAAAGGGTCAGGGACAAGGGCTGACATTTGCGGCCTGCTGTGGCACACACCTTGTGAGTCGGCCCATCCCAGCGGTGAGCTCCTCCCTGCTGGTGAGCTGCGGCAAGGACACTGGGCAGCCTCTGGACCTGTGCAGACTGAAGCATTGAAGGACCATTGGTAAATTAACGGGAGATTCCCAGAGTCATCTTCACAACACTGTTAGAGAGGCTTAGATGACACCATACACTACGTAGGCCTAAAGATCTAGCCCCTCCTTACACCTTGAGGTGAGGGCTGCTCATTGTAGCCTCCTGCGGCCAATAGGAAACAGGCCGGCCCACCTCGCACAAATCTTTCCTCTCCCATCTCTCTTTCTTCTTTTTTCCCTGGCCTACCTCTCGCTCTGGGAACAATTTCCAGTCCCCCTCACACAGAGAGACGTAAGATTTAGAGTGACCCATCGCAAGACCCAGACCACCCGTGATTACTGAAACCATTCAGTAAACCCGGGGAGAGGGCACATAAAGAGGGTGCGATAGTATCTTTCCTAAGAGCACTCCATTTGGTGGGATCCACAGACCGTCCCGCCTTCTGCTGTGATGTCCTCTCACTAAATGTCAAAAAAAGACCCCACCGTCAAAGACATGTTCACTAAAACGACTGCGAAAAAGTCTGAGATGACACCGGAGGTGGAGGGTGGATCAGGAGTAACCGCTGAACTCCCCAGGGATGGAGAAATTAACAGAGATGAGTCCCCTTTCACCAAAACCTTCCTGGAACAGCTATTTAACTCCCTCATTGTGACTTTGCGGGCCTTAACAGGGACAGCACCACAGACATTAAAGGGATTCGACGGGACATTATGACACTAGAGACCAGAGGGTGACAACGATGGAACAAAATCAGGATGCCAGAGAGGAGGAACTGGATGGACACCGCCAAGAACTACTGGAGCTCCAAGACCAGAACCTATAACTCTAATACCAGGTAGAAGACTTGGAGAATAGATCCCGACGTGCCAATATACAAGTTAAGGGGGTCCCAATGCAAGCCATCTCAGGCAGCTTAGAGGCTTTGTGATATGACTTTTCAAGCACATAGCACCCTCCCTACGCAATCAGGAGATCATCCTTGACCGTACACATCGGTCTGGCACACCAGCCAGCACACCAGGACAACTTCAAGATATCCTTACTTGTAGGCACTACTATCAGCAGAAGGAGGTTATTATGGAAGCTGCACAGGAGTTGAAAATTATCAAGTTTTGAAGGTCTTCGACTATGGCTTTATCAAGATATCTCCCCAATCATGCTACAGCATCACAGGGCCCTCAAACCTCTCACAGACGTCCTGCAGACTCACGAGATTAGATACAAATGGGGTCACCCCTTTCATATAAAGTTAGTATGGCAAGAGGAAATGCGGTTGATTCGCACCATTGAAGATGCCCGGCGCTTGCCAGACATGCCACGTCTGCTGCAGCCCACACAAGCCGGATCGCCGGCCCAAGAACCCACGAATGGAGGCCACGGTATGCGACACTCTTCCCGAAAGAGGAATAAATCACTGAGCAACCCTGCTGGGGCCAATAGCCGCAAGGAACGGTTGCATCTGCTCCGGCAACTGCAGGCAGACAGGGACCGGGTGAGCCCAAACGATGATCAATAGGACTATCATGAAATAAATCCCTGCTGACCCCCAAGTTCTGTTCAAATGTTTGGTCACCTGCCGGCAATGATGGTTTAACTTAAGCCTCCCCTACTCTAACCGAGTGGCTATTCTGGTGGAGCTCTCCTATGAGGACACCTACCTGAGCTGGAAGACGACTGACAGACTCCAATACCTGTGTTTTGATCGCTCCCCCACTAGGGAAGTTATTTGTTTCATTTTCTATGTAATGTTTCTCCTATCACTCTTTTTCCAACTTCCCTATCCTTCTCTCTATGTCCACTCCACAGTTATACCCCCTTCCTGGGAGGGTGAGTGGCATGCGCTGCCACTGACGGGATCGATTGTACAACACTTGGGTGTCAATGGTAGCGTCCTTGCTTAGTCTCAATGTCCGAGTCCTTAGTGCCCGAGCTAAGCGATTGAAAACCCTCTCATTTCTTAAAGATTGAAAATGTGATATCTGTATGCTCCGAGAAACACACCTACTTCAGAGTGACTGGTTAAGAATGCATTCTCATTGGTTTGACCGGCAGTATTTCTCATCTGGGTCTACCAAGAAAGCAGGAGTGGCAATCCTCCTCACCACTTCACAGGAAGGTTGGAATTGGTCATTTTAGACAACCCAGGTCGACTGTTAGCATTACACGTCTACATACAGGAGGTCCAGTGCACAATAGCCACTGTCTATGCGCCAAATGAGAAACAGGAGGCCTTCTTTAAGGATACGCTTGGACGCCTCCTGACCTCTCTGGACAAAGAATTAGTGGTTGGGGGTGATTTCAACATCGTTATGGAGACAGAGAAAGACAGGTCGAATAAGCAGATGGGACAAGATGAGGGACTCTCTTCGGGCACCAAACACTGGCTGGCTGACGCAGGGCTGACAGACATATGGAGACATATACACCCCACGGAAGTAGAATACTCCTTTTTTTCAGTAGTCCACTACACATACGCACGCATTGACTACTTCTTCAGAACTACTGGAGTATCACGCTGTAGGAGAGTAGGATCTGCTTCACATGGGTACCCCCACTTTTTGCTGGTGTTTCACTGTTTTTCGACCTTAGTCTGGCTGTGGCCCTGCTCATCAGGACCACAGCCTAGCTGCTTCCTCTCTAAAATGGTTTCCATGTACATTAGGTACATATCTAATTTGATTCTGGAGTGCCTTATAAGCCCCTAGTATATGGTATACTATGTACCTAGGGCATAGGTACCTCAGAGGCCTAGCAGGGGCTGCAGCATATATTATGCCACCCCTGGGAAGCACTCCAAAATGACACCACAGGTCTGCTACTGCAGCCTGGGTAAGGGTGTGCTTGCACCCCTTACTGTGGTATAGGCTACCTATATCACTACCTTATACAGACACATATAAACCTATAAGCCACTCCTGTGGCAGGCCTTGACAATCCTGAAGGCAGAGTGCTTGGTTTTATGTGAGAGGGTGCCCAAGCACGAGCTGAGCCCCTCTGCAGAATTCGGAAATACTTCCTTATGGCTGTTCTGTGATACCGCTATACCATATACTCTTAAGTGCATTATAACCTTGCGGTAAATGCTAACTTTGGGATGGCTGCATCAAAACATGTCGTGTTTGGTGTCAAACGCTTTGGAATACTACCCCCCCCCCCCCGGCCAATTCTGGTGGTGGGGGTAGTATTCCACCCTTCTAGAGGGAGAGAAAACCCGGTAGGACTTTCCTGAGCCCTGGCATCACAAAATGGATGCCTCGGCCACAGACACGGGTCTGGCCTCCTGCTGCTGACCGAAACTCCGGCAGGGGAGGCCTGGACAATAGGTTTCCTGTCGAGGGGAGGTGTAACCACCTCCCCAGACGGGCTGATGTGTATTGGGGCTGGGCGGGAGCACTCTCTGGTGCTTTGAATTCCTGCACTGGGGGCACACTTGGTTTCCCTGTGCATACTCCAGTTCAAACCGGTTGCAGGGGCTACCTGCCCCTGCTCTGGCACGAAACAGGACAAAGGAAGTGGGTGTAACCACCCCTCTTTCCTGGCCACCCATAGGTGGGGCCTTAGAGTTAGTCCATCCCCTCAACTTAGTTTAAGTATAGGAATCCAGTCCCTAGGACTTTAGATTACCATGGACGAAACTCTGCAACGTACATCCTGGACCTTCGACGTTCTATCCTGACTAGAGGACTGAAGAGATCTCCCTTGGGGTCAAGGAGTGACTCCCCTGCTTGGCAGGCACCAAAGAAGCAACTGACCTGTCTGCAATTCTGAAGCTCCCGCTGGACGACGAAGTCTCTGCATCCCCAGAGATGGATTTCCAGACTTCACCGAGACTACCCTGATTCCACAGCAAAGCTGTGGCCCGTGGCTATCGTGGGTGATGTGGAACAGTGACCCCTGGACACCATTAACTTTTGCAGCACCACTATCTTCCTGGTCCTCCTTGAAGTTGTGCTTTGGGCTCCGAGTAGCCCCAGCCTTGAGCACCTCCTGCACCAAAGATTGCTGGCCACCACTCCATCAGTGACCCGTGGGCCAGCTTCAAGTGAGACCACTTGAGGCTCCTTAGCGATCACTAGCCCGTTGGCTAGCAGGTCCCCACGAAGGCGACTCCTTCTCTGCTTGGGCTTTCCTGGTTGCTCCAGACATGCCCTTACTTACCCTCACTGGGTGAGTCCATCAGACCTTGCTGGTCTGCACCACATCCTTTCTCTGATTTCCAGTGACTTGCCGTTGCCAAGGCTTGTTGGGTCCAATCTGGTCGCTGACACTGCAGCACTTGACAGACTTTGTGGGACAGCTCGAATCAGGCTCGTGGACTTCGTCGACACCTTCTGGACCTCGTGGCTGAAGAGTCAAGACACCCATCAACTCACCTGAAGCACCCGACATCTGTGGGCATTGGTCCATCATGCCCTAGGTCACTGGCTAGTGACCCAGACTCTGTCCCCTCTGCTTTCAGGTTCCTTACATCCTAGATCCAGGCTTGGATCTCTTCGGACACTTCTCCTCTTCACGGCAGCAGCAGTTCTTTGCAGGCTTCCATTTGAATCGACGACGCGACCCGACACCAAAAGACACCTATGCACCCGGCTTCCCTGGGTGAGGTAACTCGAGTACTCCAGTGCTCACGTGGGTGCTAGCCCTAGAACCACCTAAGTCCAAAAGGGTTTGGTCCTGACTCGATTAGAAGTGTCCCTAATCTTTAAAATTCCGACCGCGACATTGCCTGTAGAAGATAATAGGAACCCGCGGTTGTGTTTTCACACTTCATACAGCTCCCGTTGGTCCCCTGTGTCACTACCTTGGGTGGTTCCTTGGGGTCCCAGCGATTCTAGAGGAAATAGGCCTAGTGCCTATTCCAGTCGTGGTTCTTATACCACTTTTTTGGTATATGGTTTGTTACGCCCCTAGGGCCCAAACGTGTATTTGTGCATTTACTGATGCTTAATCCCTTGTAACTTAAGTACTTCGAACTCCAGTCTCATAAAGAGACTAGAGGGGTGTGTGTTAACCTAAATACATATATTTTAAATATATACCTGGTGTGGTTGTCTTTTCATTTGATCATTCAGGAGATTATAGACTGGTAAAACAAGCTGCTTTACATTCCTTCAAGACTTAGCCTGAAGGTTGCTCTCTATAGCTTCCACTAGGATAGCTTTCAATAAAGGTTGTCTTTAACCATTCACCATAAGGGGATGTTTGGACCGATACAAGGTGCCCACTAGAACTAGTGGACAGCATATATCAGGCCACCTTCTCACACGCGCAACATGCTCTCGGTAGATATTGGAGATGCCGTCCTCTCTGACCACTCTCCCATCTAAATGCTATTTCGTCCCAGGCAATGGGCGACCATCCCCTCTGCTGATGAATTAACACTAAACTTCTCATCTACGACAAAATCCATGCAAAGACAGTTACTGCCCTAACTTCTTTTCTATAGCTTAACGACCAACATCTCCACTCTGTGGGAAACGTAAAAAGTAGTCCTCAGAGGTCACTTTATTGGAATCGCCTCGAGATACAACAGGGTACTGCAGGACAAACACTGCAGACTGGAAATGCAGATTAAGGAAGTGGGAGCCGTCTATACTCAATCGAGCTCAGTAGCAATCCGTCGCCAACTGAGAGCCACCCGGAAAAATTTGCAGGCTATAGACATAGTAAGGGCGGAATGTACGTTGTTAAAACTACGTCAGAAGTATTATGCTGGGAGCAACAAAGCAGGATGTATGCTCATGCATTATATCCGGGCCCAGACTGTGGACCATAGAATATCGGAAGTGCAGGAGACAGACGGCAACATATGCCATTCAGATGAGGATATCGCAAATGCATTTGGGACCTTCTATAAGGCCCTCTACTCTGCCGAACCATTACAGGATTCTGACGTAGTGATTTACCTGGCCCGGGTGGCTATGGTGCAGAATTTTATAAAAGCTTTGCTCCCCATCTGGCCCCGATCCCGACACGGTTATTCAATTCATATGATACAGGACTCCCTACTGACTCGATGCGACTTGCCACCATCATGGGGATCCCCAAGCAGGATAAAGACCCCAGGGGTTGTGCATCATACCGCCCAATCTCCCTGTTAAATATAGATGTGAAACTCTTCCACAGACTAGCTCTATATGTGCAGGGACTAGTTGACCCCGACCAAGCTGGTTTCGTACCGGAGCGTGGATATAGCGATAATACAAAAAGACTTTGTCACCTACTGGACAAGGTGAAACATTCCCAGGCGCCAGCCCTTCTACTGACGATTGATGCTGAGAAAGCATTTGATCATGTGCACTGGCCCCCGCTGTATCGGGTGCTCGACTATGTGGGCCTTGGCCCAAGATTTTTCAGATGGGCACCGTCCTGCTGTGCCACTCCCCAGGCGAACATCTGTGTTAACGGAGTGAAGTCGACCACTTTTCCTATAGAACGAGGGACCAGACAGGGATGTCCACTCTCACCCCTACACTTTGCACTATATATGAAACCCTTTGCAGAACGGATAAGCGCTAACCCACAAGTGACAGGGATCTTGATGGGGAGAGGGGACATAAGATTATGTTATACACTGACGATGTCCTCCTGACCCTCATTGATCTGAGCAATTCCCTGAACGCGGTTATGGCAGAATAAGCCCTTGTTTGGAGAAGCTTCATCTATTAATATTAAGGTCAATCTGCAGAAGTCCCTGATTCTTGACTTGACTCTCCCTGACTCAGAGAGCAGCTGACGTTGCACCTAATTCCCGCTTCAGTGGGCAGAGAGTCGGATCACTTACTTGGGAATACAGGTGCAAGCCACACTCTCGCGCACCGCAGCCTATACTACGGGAGCCTACTGCCGTTGACAAGAACAGACCTGTCTAAATTGAAGTGACATGGCCTTTCATGGCTGGGGTGTATAGCAGCTGTCAAAATGACTTTACTTCCCAAATTGCTATACATTGTGCAAATGCTACCTCTTCAACCCCCCACCCCCACAATTACTGAAAAGACTACAAAAGGTACTCCGGGACTTCATTTGGGAGGGTAAGCAGGCAAGAATAGCTAGAGCACATGCCTTCCTTCCAATGTCATTGGGAGGCCTAGAGATCCCGAACCTGTGCTATTACTATCAAGCGGCCCAACTGCGCTATATGGTGGAATGGTCCCGTACACTTACAGGAAAACACTGGTGCTTTATGGATCAGGCTATCACAGCTGTGCACATCTGCAAAGTGCCCTGGGTACCTAAAGTACACCGATCTCCAGGAGTATTTGTCTCTCTAGTCGTTAGATCTATAATTGGGGTTTGGGACAGGGTTCAGTTGAGACATTCTACAACTAACGTTCTCATCAGGGATGCACCTCCCACACATCTCTCCCTAATCCCTAGCCCCAACTTCTCTTTTTATTCCTTTCAGCTCTTTTTTCAATGCTACATGCCTCACCTCTCTTAGCATCTATGCGACTACCACCGGCCGATGGAAGTAGTTGGGCTATAATGTACCGTTTCTATTTACTATAAAACTAATACTACAGATTTAAAACCTAAAGGACCACCTTCAAAATATTGTCCATTGATGACCTGGGAAAACGTCTATAAACTCTGAAGGCAGCATCTTCTAAAGATGACATCAGCTTGTAATAAGTAGTTGTGGTCAGTGATGCCCTGCGATCACTAAGGTACTTGGGAAAACATCCCTTGCCCAAAGATTACTCCTAAATGTAAAAGAATATACGTACAACTAAATAAAAGCTACCTTAAATAGAATCGTAAGGCTTACAGGTACCTGTGTCTTCGTATGCCCGTCATTTGTGAAGGAGATCATTGGGACGGTCAGCTGCCCCTTCAATCAACCAATCACTCAGTACTCGTAGAGAGCGGCTCATCACCCGTGAGGTTATCCAGGTGCTGGGTGGTTGGGTTAGTCAAAAAATCAGGTATTGGGTATCATCTTCCTTGAGTACGTCGGCGAGGTTCAGAGTTGGTGGGCATTCCAGGACTTGGGGGCGGGGTGGGAGAAGCAGCAGCCTCTGCTGTGACTACGGTGGATGCACAGAGTCTGTGCGAGGGAGGTGGAGCAAAAGATCCTGGCTGGCCGGTGGAAGTTCAGTTGTTGGTTCATGTATGCTGGTCCTTGGTCGTGGAGGGCTATCTAGGCATGTGTCAGTATCTTGACTTGGCATCTTTTTTGGACGGGGAGCCAGTGGAATTTCCTCAGGTGTAGGGTGACGTGGATCTGTTTGGGCAGGATCGAGTGAAAGCACCATGGGCACCATACGTTGGTCGTATGTGGATACAAAAGAGGCAGCAGAGACTTGACATATCTCAGGATTGGTAGAACATTTGCAGTGATACTGTAGAGTGGTGTTATGTTCTCAAGCTAAGTCTTTCTAGATGGTGGCCACACCCTTCTCCACGGCATCCGACCGTCCACACTGGCACACTCAAGAGCATCCCCCACATCACGATGAAGTACGACTGTGACACCCCACCTTGAAGGAACCCTACAATTTTCCCCTGCCAGGCTGCACCATCTTCAAAGCCAACTGCATCTACAAAGCCATCACAACCACAAATTTGTTGACAAGTCTCCTACCACAGGTGGCTCTCTGCCGCCCGCAGCAAGGACACCATCAGAATAGAGGCAAAATAGTGTAGGAAAACAGAAGACAGTTGGCCTTCTCCGGGTAGGATCTGAATCAACATCCTCATGTTCATCAGGACTGGTCCAACCCTGCTGCAGTCGGGGAAAGTGTTGAAGGCGCACCTCTGTAAAGGCTGACACCTGACTGCCTTCACCTGTACAGACCAGCAACCTCTCCTGTCCACTGCTGACACCCGACTGCCTTCACCTGTACAGACCAGCAACCTCTCCTGTCCACTGCTGACACCTGACTGCCTTCACCTGTACAGATCAGCAACCTCTCATGTCTACTGCAGACACCCGACTGCCTTCACCTGTACAGATCAGCAACCTCTCATGTCTACTGCCGACACCCGACTGCCTTCACCTGTACAGATCAGCAACCTCTCATGTCTACTGCCGACACCCGACTGCCTTCACCTGTACAGATCAGCAACCTCTCCTGTCCACTGCTGACACCTGACTGCCTTCACCTGTACAGATCAGCAACCTCTCATGTCTACTGCTGACAACTGACTGCCTTCAGCTGTACAGATTAGCAACCTCTCATGTCTATTACTGATACCCGACTGCCTTCACATCTCATGTCCACTGCTGACACCGGACTGCCTTCACCTGTACAGACCAGCAACCTCTCCTGTCCACTGCTGACACATGACTGCCTTCACCTGTACAGATCAGCAACCTCTCATGTCTATTACTGATACCCGACTGCCTTCACATCTCATGTCCACTGCTGACACCGGACTGCCTTCACCTGTACAGACCAGCAACCTCTCCTGTCCACTGCTGACACATGACTGCCTTCACCTGTACAGATCAGCAACCTCTCATGTCTACTGCCGACACCCGACTGCCTTCACCTGTACAGATCAGCAACCTCTCCTGTCCACTGCTGACACCTGACTGCCTTCACCTGTACAGATCAGCAACCTCTCATGTCTACTGCTGACAACTGACTGCCTTCACCTCTCCTGTCCACTACCGACACCTCTCCTGTCCACTACTGACACCGGACTGCCTTCACCTGTACAGATCAGCAACCTCTCATGTCTACTGCCGACACCCGACTGCCTTCACCTGTACAGATCAGCAACCTCTCCTGTCCACTGCTGACACCTGACTGCCTTCACCTGTACAGATCAGCAACCTCTCATGTCTACTGCTGACAACTGACTGCCTTCAGCTGTACAGATTAGCAACCTCTCATGTCTATTACTGATACCCGACTGCCTTCAGCTGTACAGACCAGTGTTAGATTTGGGAGTCTCTAGTTGGCATAGGTAGGTACTTGTGACAAATAGGGACCCTTGCCTCTAGTTCGGGTAAGGGGGTACACTCCTAAAATAATGCCCGCTCACCCCCTTGGTAGCTTGGCACAAGCAGACAGGCTTATCTCAGAGGCAGTGTGTAAAGCATTTGTGACCACATACAGTAATCCAGTGACAACACTACAAATGGACACCACACAGGTTTTATATCAAAAATACGTATACTTTATATAGATTTACCACAAGACCATAAACGACAAAAATACACAATACTATTAAATTAAGATGGTAGTTTTTAGCTTAGTTCAGTTTAGTTCTTAAGATGCGACACTTTGAGTCAATGTACCTGACGATGCGTTGCGCTTCCACGACAAGCAATGTCGCAGCGATGGAAATGTGGCCAAGTTCTGGTGCAAAGAAATAAAGACGTGAAGATCTTCCAGATGCGGCATGCTTCTCAGGGGATGCGAGGAGTTCTCGGTTCGATGTGTGGACTGCAGCGGCGACACCCTTGTTCAGAAGTGCAACGGCAACAGCTCCAACTGCGACACTCTTCTCCCACGATGCGTGAAGCTTCCGCACGATGCGACAACTACAGCGGCGACATCCTTGTTCAGAAATGCGACAGCAGCAGCTCCGACGGCGGCGCGCTTCACGGGGATGCGAGGCGCTTTCTCCGATGCGGTGCGACAGTTCCAGCGGCGACACCCTTGTTCAGAAGTGTGACGGCAGCAGCAGCGACATCGACACGCTTAGGCTTCGTTGAGTCGCGCTTCCAGCTCTTTGCGACGCGCAGTCCCACAGAAGGCCCAAAACAGCAGCAGGCACTTCCAAAGAACTCTGGGGAGCTGGGGGTTGAAGTCTGTTGTCCCTGAGACTTCAGAAGGAGGCAAGCTCTGTTCCAAGCCCTTGGAGATCCTTAAAAGTTGAAATATGCACACAAAGTCTCTTCCTTTGGCAGTCAGGCAAACCACTGCAGGCCAATCCCCCAAGCAGCACTTCAGCTTAGGGATAGTCTCTCCTCAGTTTCTTCAGGTTCCGCTCCTCAGTAAAGGTTTCTTCTTGTTCCAAAAGTGATCTAATTTCTTGGGATCAGGTTCCCACTACTTATACCCCAAAATCCTTTGCCCTCTGAGGGCAGAGGGGCCTTTGCCCAGTCCAAACCAGTTCTGGAGCACTCTGTTTACTAGACTTCTCCTTTCCTTTCACAGTGCAGGGCAGAAACATCAGACGCCCCACAGGAGGTGGAGCCATCATTGTGGAAGGCAAGTACAGCCCTGGAGCACTTTGTTGACAGGATTCCTTCTCTTCATTCACTGTGCAGGGCAGAGACATCAGCCGCTCCCCAGGAGGTGGAGCCAGCATTGTGGAAGACAGGCAAAGCCCTATTCAAGGTTCAAGTGTAACCCCTCCCTCCCATCTAGATGCAGATCTCTCTATTCACCACTGGGACACCTCACCCTGTCTCCTGGAATTCCCCAGCCCTGTCACTCACAGAAACCAGACAAAGGAATACACAGCCTAGCAGAGGCAGGTTTGAATGGTTAGACAAGAAAATGCCTACTTTCTAAAAGTGGCATTTTCAAACACAGAATGTTAAAACCAACTTCACTAAAAGGTGTATGTTATCATCCTGAGTTCAGGCATACTAAATTCGAATTTCTACCTAGTTCCCTGAGTCAGTTAGGATTATAAGGTGTAATAATCAAACTTCTAATTCAGGTCTATGGGGAACAGGTAGCCTTGCCATAGTGAAAAACGAAAATGGCTGTAATTCACTATTAGGACATGCCACACACACCAGGGCATGTCCTACCTTCTACTTACAATGCACCCTGCCCTTGGTCCTACCATAGGGGTGTCTGATATGAAGAAAAAGGGAAGGTTTAGGGACTGTCAAGTGGGTGCACTTTCCCAGCCAGCATGACAGTACCAGACTGCACGCAGGCTTTGCAATGGCAGACCTTACACACATGTTTACAGGCTGCTTCTGTGGGTGGCACAACCAGTGCTGCAAGCCCACCAGCAGCATTTGGATTTACAAGCCCTGGGCACACTCAGTGCACTACACTAGGGTCTGACAAGTAAACCAAATCAGTCAATTATGGAATCACCAATTCATACATCAATTTACAATAGGGAGCACTTGCACTGTGGCACTGGACAGCAGTGGCACAGTACTCTGAGCAGCTAACACCAGCAAAACACATGAGGCAACAGCAAAAATGGAAGGGAGACCCACGCCAATGGTGCCAGGTCTAACAACCAGCAACCTTTCCTGTCCACTGCTGACACCGGACTGCCTTCACCTCTCCTGTCCACTGCTGACACCGGACTGCCTTCACCTCTCCTGTCACTGCTGACTGTATGCTTGTACGGAACCATGTACAGCGCTTCGATGCCTCTCGGAGAGGTTCGCGGCGCCTCTTTAAAGAAGTCTACTTCACAAAGCAGCAGCAGTCCTTTCAGCTTCCAGATCCTAGCTCCCTCTCTGTTCGCCTATTGGCTGCAGCTTTGCACGTCTGGAATCACCTGTATTTCAGTGATATTTCTCAGTACCAACCCTGGCGGGCGCCGTTCCGGTCCAAGTTGACCTCTCTAGAGAACGGAGCAGCGTTTGTTGTGGCTTGCACTTGCAGTTGCACTTGCAGTTGCACTTGTAAAAGTTTTCTTGAAGAATATCTTCATCTGAGAACAAAATGTGAGGCGAAGCCTGGAAGAGCTGGGCGGGCTGTCAGCACTTGTGTTTTATACATTTCTTTATTTTTTCCGCATGTTCAAAGTAAAATGAACGTTTTTATTTCTTTAGGTTACATTATTTTAGTGTAATATGAGTTCAGGCCAGTGCTACAGGGGGCTGAAGACACCGATGGGGTCATGTAGTTTATGTCTCTGCATCACCTCTTCAATCACTAGCTTCTCTTAAGGATGGGACCCGTCTATTAGATCAAGATGTCCTACGCAAGAGCCGCGTCACCTCCTGAAGCTCTGGGTGACCCTGGGCGCATCTCCAACCTCAGCTCTGTCCGGGAAACTCGTAACTTCCTTCCATGCCGAGGATTTCATTTTATTGTATGTATATAGCGCCTATGTGTAGGCGCTGTACAGACAGTAATGGACAGGCAGGGAGTGGGACATCAAAACCTACCGGATTAGGGTGTCCAGGGTGTGTGACCCCCGGAGGGGAGCGCCCCATGAGGGAGATGCGACTTGAAAGAGACACGAAAGGACGGACGAGGAAGAGGCTGCGAGCGGAGGGAAGAAGGCTCCTGGGTATGTTAGGGGTAGAGGGGCCGATCTGACGCGGATCCGGACAGGGCACACAGGCAGGGTTGCCATCTGGCTGGCTTTATACCTTCACGCCCTATATTTAGTCGTTGCCACTAAAATAAAATTAGAAAAAATAGTAAAATTCTGTATTTTTTACGTTTTGAAATCTAGTCCTAAAAACGCAAATGAAGAAAGCACTTGACAAGTGGAGGCTGTTTGAATAAGATTCAGAGGTTTAATCCCCATGTTAAAAAGATTACACAGGGTGTCTTTTCACCTCCCATCACCTGGCCATCCCACTACAGCAACACGTAAAGAACAGGCCGATAAAAGGTGTTAATCCTACACATGAAGGGGCTGGAAACCCGTCTAAAGAGAGAGTGGCAAAATCGAGGGAGTGAGATGAAACAGAGACCCCAAAGGGAGGAAGGGGCGTTAGGTGGGGGCAGGGAGGACCCTTGTCCCATTTGAAGACAATGTAAAGGCAGAAATGGAGACAGAAGAGAAACCAGGGAGGGAGCGGGGAGCAGTGGGAGCCAGGGAGGGAGAGGGGAGCAGTGGGAGCCAGGGAGGGAGCGGGGAGCAGTGGGAGCCAGGGAGGGAGCGGGGAGCAGTGGGAGCCAGGGAGGGAGCGGGGAGCAGTGGGAGCCAGGGAGGGAGCGGGGAGCAGTGGGAGCCAGGGAGGGAGAGGGGAGCAGTGGGAACCAGGGAGGGAGCGGGGAGCAGTGGGAGCAAGCCAATGGGGCTGGCTTTATAGGAATGCTGTATGAGGATGTGTAGTACATGGAAATAGCATGGAAATAGATGTATATTTCGGTAAAAGCAAAAACTGCAGAACAATATGGGTGTTGGTTGACAGGTCAGGTGACAGTTGCACTGTCAAACTAGACCTAAGAATCCAAGCGGGTGAGTGACTGCCCTCCGTCCAGCTGTGCCGCTGCCAGAGGAAAACACCATACATTATCTACACACCTAGCACACTTTAGTAGCATTCCAATGCCACGCGCGTGCATCTGAAAGGTACAGTGTGCCCAGCTGGGTAAATAAACAAAATGATCACAGCTGCCAGAGGGCAAGTTTATTTTTGAGGCAGCCAACAACCTCTGCCCCACCAAAAGATGTACTCCTGGCTCCCAACATGTGGGCGGAGGCAACGCCCCTCTCCATGATGCTCACAGCATTGCCTGGCCACAGCTGCACTGTCCAGCCAGATCCTAAAAAGGGGGTGCATGGCAGAGCTAAGAGACTAGGAAGGAAGAGAAGTCTTAGGAGGGCAGAGTCAAGGCAGGCTCCAGTGAGAAAGACAATCTTTGTAGCCTGGAATGGAACAAACAGCCAGAGCTTGTGAACACCGCCAAGATGGAAGCAACCTGGGTGACGGCGCAAGTGGCTGAGGTAGCAGGAGGTGTTGGCCGCACCCTCATACTCTGGATCAGACGATAACTGGAGAATCAGGCTGTAAAAGAGTTTGAGAAATGGGTTAGATGAATTTGAAGCACTCAAACAGTTAAATTGACAAAATAATCAGCCTGGTAGGCCAGCAACTTGAGCTGTCCCTCTTCCCAGCTCATCCCCAGCAGCTCTGAGCTGTCCCTCTCCCCAGCCCACCCCCTGCAGCTCTGAGCTGTCCCTCCTCCCAGCTCACCCCCAGCAGCTCTGAGCTGTCCCTCCTCCCAGCTCACCCCCAGCAGCTCTGAGCTGTCCCTCTCCCCAGCCCACCCCCTGCAGCTCTGAGCTGTCCCTCCTCCCAGCTCACTCCAACAGCTCTGAGCTGTCCCTCCTCCCAGCTCACCCCCAGCAGCTCTGAGCTGTCCCTCCTCCCAGCTCACCCCCAGCAGCTCTGAGCTGTCCCTCTTCCCAGGTCACCGCAAGCAGCTCTGAGCTGTCCCTCCTCCCAGATCACCCCAGCAGCTCTGAACTGTCCCTCCCCCAGCTCATCCCCAGCAGCTCTGAGCTGTCCCTCTTCCCAGCAGCTTTGAGCTGTCCCTCCTCCCAGCTCACCCCAACAGCTCTGAGCTGTCCCTCCTCCCAGATCACCCCCAGCAGCTCTGAGCTGTCCCTCCTCCCAGCTCACCCCCAGCAGCTCTGAGCTGTACCACCTCCCAGCTCACCCCCAGCAGCTCTGAGCTGTCCCTCCTCCCAGCTCATCCCCAGCAGCTCTGAGCTGTCCCTCTTCCCAGCAGCTCTGAGTGTCCCTCCTCCCAGCTCACCCCATCAGCTCGGAGCTGTCCCTCCTCCCAGCTCACCCCCAGCAGCTCTGAGGTGTACCACCTCCCAGCTCACCCCAACAGCTCTGATCTGTCCCTCCTCCCAGCTCACCCCCAGCAGCTCTGAGCTGTACCACCTCCCAGCTCACCCCCAGCAGCTCTGAGCTGTCCCTCCTCCCAGCTCATCCCCAGCAGCTCTGAGCTGTCCCTCTTCCCAGCAGCTCTGAGCTGTCCCTCCTCCCAGCTCACCCCATCAGCTCGGAGCTGTCCCTCCTCCCAGCTCACCCCCAGCAGCTCTGAGGTGTACCACCTCCCAGCTCACCCCAACAGCTCTGATCTGTCCCTCCTCCCAGCTCACCCCCAGCAGCTCTGAGCTGTACAACCTCCCAGCTCACCCCCAGCAGCTCTGAGCTGTCCCTCTTCCCAGCTCACCCCCAGCAGCTCTGAGCTGTCCCTCCTCCCAGCTCACCCCCAGCTCTGAGCTGTCCCTCTTCCCAGCAGCTCTGAGCTGTCCCTCCTTCCAGCTCACCCCCAGCAGCTCTGAGCCGTCCCTCTCCCCAGCCGCTCTGAGCTGTACCTCTTCCCAGCCCACCCCCAGCAGCTCTGAGCTGTCCCTCTTCCCAGCCCACCCCCAGAAGCTCTGAGCTGTCCCTCTTCCCAGCCCACCCCCCCCCCCAGCAGCTCTGAGCTGTCCCTCCTCTCAGCTCACCCCCCCAGCAGCTCTGAGCTGTCCCTCCTCTCAGCCCACCCCCAGCAGCTCTGAGCTGTCCCTCTTCCCAGCCCACCCCCCCAGCAGCTCTGAGCTGTCCCTATTCCTAGCCCATCCCCAGGAGAGCACCCAAATGGAGATGTCCATCCTCCCAGCCCACCCCTATAGATTGGTGTACTTTTTCCTGGTCCTTCTCCAAGAAACCTGTCAAATAGAGCTGTCCTTATGCCATGCCCACCAATCCTTCTTGACAACCATTCCCAGGACAACAGCCAAATGGTGCTGTCCATTCTCCAAGCCCACCCGTAGCAGACTGGTGTTTGTCCTTTTTCCTAGTCCATCCCCAAGAGGCCAACCAAATGAAGCTGCCCTTGCTTACAGTCCCCCACCCCCAAGTAAAATGGTGCTATCCTTTTCCCACACCTGGCAATCAGCCAAATGGAGCGGTCCTACCTCCCAGCCCCCTTATTCCCCAGCAGAATGGGGTTGTCCTTCTTCCAACCCCAGACAACCAGCTAAATAGAGCTGTCCCTCATCCCAGATCCCCAACCCCCCAGTAGAATGGTATTGTCCTTCTTCCCACCCCGGGCAACATCCCAAATGGAGCTGTCCTTTCTCCCAGCCCACCCCCAGCAGAATGGTGCTGTCCTTTTCCCAAACCAGGCAATCAGCTAAATGGAACGGTCCTCCTCCAAGCCCACCCGTAGCAGGCTGGCGTTTGTCCTTTTTCCTAGTCCATCCCCAAGAGGCCAACCAAATGGAGCTGTCCTTGCTTCCAGCCCCCCCCCCCCCCCAGCAGAATGGTGTTGTCCTTCTACCCACCCCAGGCCACCTGCCAAGGGGAGCCATCATACCTCCCAGTCCCTCCACAGTAGAATCGTGTTGTCCCTTCTTCCCACCCCAAGGCAAACATCCAAATGGAAGTGCCCTTCCTCTCAGCCCATTTCCAGCCCCTTCCACCTCCAGCAGAATGTGCTGTCCTTTCTTGCCATCCCCAGGAGTCCAGACAAAGGCAGCTTTTCTTCCTCCAGCCCACCCCCAGAGGACAGCAGAATGGAGCTGTTCTTCATCCAACCCACCCCCAAGAGACATACAGAATGGTTCTATCCTTCCTCGTAGCCCACCCCTTGTTGTAAATTAAAGCAGAATGTGATTAAGCATTTACTGAAAACATTAATGCCTCCCTTTTTATTGTGTTTTCCCCATTATGTTGGCCGAAGTCCGGACTCCATTTTGTATTGACATGCTGCCATGTGTTCACCACGAGGAGAGTCCGACCTCTGTGTTAGTTGCTCTTGTAATCTGCCTAGCAACAGGTTATAAATAGCTCTCCCTTGTCCGTCTGGCGCATGCCCAGACTTGACCACATCTGTTATAATTAGCTTTGCTTGACCATGTGTTTTCGCGGGCCCAAGGAGTGTGTTAGCTCCGCCCATGTATTGATTCGGTATCGAGAATGACCCTAAATGGTAATGTTCTTCAACTCTGTGGTATCCACCCACTCATGAGCCCCTTTGCTGTGTATAAAAGGGGACTGTGTATGCAAGTTCTTTGTGCTACTCCTTGCAATACTGAAGAGTGTTGTGTGGATTGTAGGACCACCCTTAAGGGTTAATAAACGTTGTTTTTGTACTTTGCAGTTTCCGTGCCAACTTCCTTATAGATTTCGTTACAGAAGAGCGAACCCTTGTCTCTTGCGGGCCTAGCTGGGGCTTGTATTCATCAATTGGCGCCCGTCACGTGGGGCTCATCGGCGACTCGGATGCTCGAAGGACTGGTCGCGACGAAGGTGAGGAGTTTGGCCGGGGACGTGATCACTGCCAGCGGCGTCTTAGCCTTGGCATCCCGAGGTTTTTCTTCCTTCCCTTCCGAGCTGACCATCTGGGTGGCGCCGGTCATCGACTGAGACCTCTTCTGTCGGTCCTGCCGTGAGAGCCGTTTGGGCGATTGTGGAGCTTGGCAGTTGGAACCTGGACTCTTGATTGGTAAGAACCGTTGTACGGTACTTGCTCCGAGTTTTGAAGCCTGGTCTGGCTATTTGAGTTTGATTGATGGTGACTAGTCATATTTTGAATTTGTCTTTGTGAAAATATATGCGTTGCAACACATATAGGCAGGTAATGTGGAGAAATTTCTCCGGAGCTGTGTAAACTTTGAACGGCGCAACGATTAAGTGCCATTTTTCTTGATAATACTGCATATTTTGCATTATTCCTAGCATGCCTGCTTTTAGCGCACTTCGTAAGTGGTGCTGCTGTCTTGGGAACCGGTTGAACCTCGAGGAATCTGCTCCAGCTCCCCCAGAGGGGACTCCTAATAGGGATATGTACGTGAAGCATGGTCTTTCTTCCATAATGTACAGCACGTTATGGAGGAAATATACTAGGAAGGATCCTGAGTTGCGATGGCCTTTGTATGGATCGTTTGATATACGTAAGATTGAGTATGTGGAACAGTGTATGTGTAAGCGACGTGCTCGTCAGGATATGTTTGAGTGTGTGCGATTATGGGTGAAGGAAGTGCGTGAGCGAGAGAAACGTGAGAAAGCGCTGTTTGATAAGGAGCAGCGAAAGAATGATCATATGCGAGCGCAGGAAGCGAAGCGTCGGGAGGACAAAGAGCAAACGGACAGACAAGAGAAAGAGCGTAGGCTACAAGTTTCGGGTCAATATGTTGTTCGTCAGCCGCTTTATCCTGTCCTTAATAATCCTGATGATGATTTTTATTTACTAGATCGCTCTCCGCCCCCTTATGTTGGCGCATCTGCTCCACGGCCGCAAGATTCTGGCCCGGCTCCGGGTAAGGTCGACACACGGTCCATGTTATCGGCCGAGCATATGGCTGAGCTTCGGAAACTTTCCCTCCGTGCACTTAAGGGCAAGATGTCTATGGATGAGTTGTTCCATGCTTGGGGGTCGTGGCAAGATAGAGAGAGGGTGTATTTTCTGTCTCATTTTTCAGAAGAAGTAATTGCAGCTTTCCGAAAATATTCTAGTGTCCTTGAGCCTGACGACGTGTCTTCGGATGCCGGAGCATTACGTAATGGTGTTTTTTCTCCCCCTAAGGCTTCTGAGGCGGCTCGGCGGCTGTTCGCTTTGCGGGACGAGGTACTGGCCCTTAGAGAGAAAGCACATCAACAAACGGAGGAGGAGAAGCAGTCGGATTCGTCTGCAGCAGGGGGCCACCCATCCGCCTCCCAGTCAGATAAGGATGACATAGTGCATGCTAAACCAATGCGAGAGGCGGCGCCTTTGTATGTTCCTCCTAAGGGAGCGGGGACTAGCTCGGATGTTAACTCCGCCGACGCAAGGGGATATTTTGTATATAATTGGGTTTATACTCCATGGCATAGGGCCGATGTTATGGCATTAAAGAATGCGCTGCCTGACCCCCGCAAGAATCCAGCGGCCTTCTATGAAGAAGTCGAGGGGGCCTTGAATTCTTGCATTATGACCTTGGCGGATATAGACCTGTTCTTTGGCCTTATCCTACCGCCGGATACGTGGCGCTCTGTCCGGAAGGTGGATGATGCGGTTGCCTTCAAGGCCCGGTGGTCTGACCTTGAGGATGAGGATAGGGAACGGAAGCCCGCACAGAAACCACCCCAGAATATTTTAGATCTCCCTGCGGCTATTGTGGCTAAGTTGAAGACGATTATCCCCCCTAAAAAGATTGACTGGAATATGTTAGCAGCATGTAAACAGAAAGTTGACGAGTCAGTCGCGGACTTCTTTACGCGTTTTGAGGAAACGTTCCATGATTTTAGTGGCCAGTCGCTTACTGACGACACGGGCCGCCACCTTTTCGTGGACAAATATGTGGCTAATCTGCTGCCGGCAGTTGCGGCCCGGTTAAAAGCGAGTGAGAGTTCTTGGTCCTCCGCGACACCGACGGCCCTTCTGACCATCGCCCAGTATTATGAGCGTCAGGAGCACGAGGCGAAGGGCCAGGAGGAGAAGAAATCGAAAGATCTTAAAACCAAAGTGATGTTAGCACAAGTATATGGCCCGCCCCGCCGGGGTAATAATAATAGAGGAAGGGGTGGCTCTTATGGTCCCCCTTCGGGCCGATCTGATTTGAATAGGAACCAGTGTGCGTATTGCAAGCAGTTGGGCCATTGGGCCAGGGATTGCCCAGCGTTGCGTGCTTCGCGTCAGGGGCACACTCCGGGTGGCCCGAGAGGTAGAGGGGGCTTCTCGAACTTTAGAGGGAATTCCAACGATAATGTCCGTTTCGATACTGCTGGACAGCACCGAGATAGCTCAAATGTTTTTGATCGCCAGCACCAGTATCATGTATCGGACATCGATCGATCGGGATATCATGATTCTCAGCATGCATAGGAATGCGTAGGATGGGGGTCCGAATCAGTTGAGGTGCCGGTCGATCAGACGGGTCCTTATGTATCGGCTGAGGTTTTAGGTTCTACTGATCAGTTCCTAGTGGATACAGGAGCGACACGTAGTGCGTTGTCTAGGTACTTGGTTCCGGGGGCTCCCCCATCCGGCTCAATAGTTACATCGGTAGGGTTTGACGGTACACTCTCCCGCAGCCCTCTTTCACAGCCCCTTGCATTTAAAGTTGATTGTTTTTCTGCGCCTTGTCCGTTTCTGCTTGCTCCGTACACACCGGATAACATTACGGGCCTTGATATGTTAAAGTACTTTAGGGCTACAATTCGTTGTTCCCCTGAGGGTGTGAGGGTGATCTTAAATGACAACTACCCCCGGTCTGGGCGGATGTGTACGATATCAGAGGATGCGTTGTTGGCTACCCTCCCCCAAGCTTTATGGGCGACTTCGGACACGGATGTCGGACAAATGGTGATTCCTCCGGTCCACATTAGTGTCCAGGAGGGGGCGGTACTACCGCGCCTCCCACAGTATCGTATTTCCCAGGAGGGCGAGGAGGCTCTCATACAGATTGTGCAAGATTTGATCGCAGTAGGAGTAGTGGAAGAAGTTCCCTATAATATCTGTAACAGTCCGATTCTCCCTATTCTGAAAAAGGACACGGATGCAAAGGTCTATCGGTTCATAATTGATTTGAGGGAGGTGAACAAGATCGTGATACCTCAGTATCCGGTGGTTTCCGATATCACGACGTTGCTTACCTTGGTCCCGCCTACGGCGACCATGTTCTCAGTGATTGATTTGAAAAATGCCTTCTTTTCTATTCCCATTCACCCTGATAGCCGATTTCTTTTTGGGTTCACATTAAACAATAGATCTTATCGTTTTTGTAGAATTCCCCAGGGCTATACAGAAAGCCCTAGTATTTATAGTCAGGCTTTGAAGCGACAGTTGGATTCCTTTGCCTTACTCGAGGGGGTCGCCCTCATTCAATATGTCGATGACATCTTGTTGGCGGCTGACACCCTGGAGATGTGCGAGAAAAGTACGATAGCCTTACTTTCCTTTTTAGCATCCCACAATCATAAGGTCTCTAGGAAGAAATTGCAATTCTGTAGACCAAAGGTGACTTATTTGGGTCACCTTTTGTCTAAGGAGGGGCGTGCACTCACACCAGATCGTATCCAAGTAATTTTGGACACACCAAGGCCATCCACGCAGAAGGATGTGCGTGCATTTTTGGGTCTTGTTTCTTTTTGTAGACAGTGGATATTGGGGTTTTCACACATAGCTAAGCCATTACTAGCGCTCTTGACAAAAGACACGCCCATCCCGATCCCCTGGTCAGATGAGTGTGACGCTGCTTTTCAGCAATTGAGACAGGCCCTTTGTTCAGCACCAGTGTTAGGGACCCCTGATTATGCAAAACCCTTTTCGTTGTATGTGCATGAGAAAGATGGATGTGCATTATCAGTCTTAGTGCAGATGCACGGCGATAAGCAGCGCCCTTGTGCATACTTTTCGGCTGTGCTTGATCCTGTCGCCCGAGCATTGCCAGGGTGTTTTCGCTCGGTTGCGGCGACAGCTGTGTCAATACGGCAGAGTGAAGGAATTGTATTGTCCCATAAACTGTTGGTGTTAGTTCCCCACGCTGTTGATGCCCTGCTTAATCAAACAAAGACGCAGCATTTGACCAGTGCCCGTTTAACGGGATATGAGTTGACGCTTTTAGCTCCTCACATTACGTTAAAAAGGTGCGTGACATTAAACCCGGCCACATTGTTGCCATACCCCGAGACCCAGCCTGAGGCACAGAAAGCGCATGATTGTATTCTTGTGACTGAGGAACAAACAAAGGGTCGTATTGATCTCCAGGATACGCCCTTTTCAGATGTAGATGGAGACTTGTGGGTGGATGGATCATGCCTGAAGCTACCAGATGGTACGACTTCAGCAGCGTATGCAATTACCACGTTACAGACGATAGTGGAGACAGCACGCATACCACAGAAATCAGCTCAAGCAGCGGAACTAATAGCGCTAACACGAGCGTGTGAGCTCAGTACAGGATTGTGTGTGAATGTTTACACAGACAGCCGCTATGCCTTCGGAGTAGCGCACGATTTCGGCCTACTCTGGAAGGAGAGAGGGTTTCTAACGTCACATGGGGTACAGATAATGCATGGGGAGTTAGTCCACAACCTTTTAACTGCATTGACATACCCAAAGAAAATTGCCATTGTTAAGTGTAGTGCCCATAGGAAAGTAGTTGATAAGGTTGGAGAAGGGAATGCGTTAGCGGATCGAGTAGCACGGGAGACTGCGATGCAGCCCGGTACTACTGCCATGTATGTAGTGAAGTCACAGGTGGAGAGATGGCATGATGCGAAGGAGGAAGTGCGAGAAATACAAAAGACCGCTTCTGACAAAGAGCGGGAACAATGGGCTAGCGAAGGAGAACTGGATGATGAGGGTTGCTGGAGAAATAAGCAGATGGATAGATGGAAATTACCCACGGCTTTTGTACAACCTATGGTCCAGATGGCACATGGGCTAGCACATGTTGGAGCTTCCGCAATTGTGAAATTGCTTACCCAAGTCTGGGAGCATCCAGAGATTGCTAGCACGGCAAAGAGGGTGGTGCAGACCTGTATGATCTGTCTGAAGTATAACCCAGGGAAAGGCACGCGAACTCCAGCAGGAGGATTTGCGACACCCACTGCACCCTTTGAGGTTCTGCAGATGGATTACATCCAGCTTGAGCGCTGTAACAATTTGAAGTATGTTCTAGTAGTGGTTTGCGCCTTCAGTAAATGGGTTGAGGCGTACCCTGCGAAAGACAATACTGCAATGACTATAGCGAAGCTATTGCTGAAAGAGTTTTTCCCCCGATACGGCGTCTGTAGACTTCTGTGGAGTGATAATGGCCCTCACTTTGTAGCGGATGTTATAAAGTATGTCTTGAAGGGCCTAGGCATCACCCAGAAGTTCCACGCCGTGTTTCACCCTCAGTCTGCAGGACTAGTCGAGAAGTATAATGGTACACTGAAGCTTAAGATCGCCAAAATTCAAGCTTCAACATCTTTGACTTGGCCAGACGCCTTGCCACTGGCGTTATTGTCAATTAGGTCGGTGCCACACTCTCGAACCGGCCTTACACCCTATGAGATTGTATTTGGACGCCCAATGAATATTTGGGGTCCACCAAGGCCTAAGGCTGTGTATGATGTACCTTGTGTGATGATGAGTGATTATCTGGCACAGTTAACGGATAACTTGGTTTCCATTCATCAACAGGTCCGAGAGGCGCTCCCTGATCGGTCTACCGGTGAAGGACATGGTCTCCGGCCTGGGGATCATGTCATGCTGAAGGTCTTCGACAGAACGAACAGTTTGGAGCCGAGATGGGTCGGACCTGAGCAAGTCCTTCTTGCAACGAGGACGGCAGTGCGAGTCTCGAACAGGAAGAATTGGATCCATTCCTTGCATTGTCGAAAGGTACCGCCCGGGTTGGTGGAGTCTGCCGTGCTGACCGATCAACGAGACATCCTAGCAGCAGAGACAGGCCGTGCTGCAGAGCCAAACGACACTGAGGAGTTTTTTCCGGACCACACGACTTCTGGAGGAAGGCGATATCATCTGCGACCAAGGAAGTGAGGTTTCCAGTACCGGGACATACTGTCAGAACGGCCCTTGGGTTAGTGAAACGGAGAGCCAATGAGGCAAGGGGGGGGGATCAGCCCTGCATTAGTGTAGCGACACCCGTCTTGGCCCGCTGGTGAAGAAATCAACCGCTGCCCAAGGGGAAGAGTTCTGACAGACTTTTAGTTTCAGGAAGATATCAGGGTATTGTTTCCTTTGACATGGAGAAGAAGAAAATTCTTTGTGCGTTGGGGTTCATGCTAACAGTAGCCATCGTTGGTATAACCACATGGTTTGTGGAGGAGGCAACTCCTGCTCGAAAGACGCTTGTGTTGACGACTCCAGTGCCTGCGGAGCACTACTTTTACACATTGCCATACCAAGAGTTGAAGCATCGGCAATCCTATTTGAATAACACTTTCATTCAGATGCTGCATCACACCCACGTTGCTACAAACGCTACGAACTGTTGGATATGTGGGATGATGCCAGCCCATCAGAAGAAAGGAGGTACGCCATTCATACCACTTCCTTTCTCTCACAATGGCTCCTGTAGAGCATGGTACACTCTGTTGTTTGCCACTCGAAAACCGACAGTGGGACGATTGCTTTTCAGACTTAATAAAGAATGCCATCAGGACAAGAATGGATATCCACAAGCGAATGGGACAATTTGGGAATGGGAAGAATACCGACCGGACAATGAATCCATCCCCTATATCTTCACGAACACCAGAGACACTGTGGGGAAGGATAAATTTGTAATTCAAGTAGCACAAGCCCAAGCGGACCTGTGTGTCCAGAGTGTGGGTTTTATCCCTGTTGGTGTCAGTGATTGTATAACTGTGTTAAACATTGATGGGTTAAATAACAGCACCTTCCTAGCATCCCATAATACCTACTTTGTATGTGGAAATAAAGGTTATTACCGTTTGCCGGCTGGGTGGTCTGGGGTATGCTATGTATCATTCCTATTACCTCCTGTATTTTTAGCACCCGCGTCATATCATAAGGATTTAAAACTGTTGAATAATGTGACTGTAAACAGATATAAACGTACTCTATCAATTGACGAGGTGGATCAAACAGATACCAGTTTGCAACAGTATATTGATTTTAATTTAGGATTGTTCTTCTTTGTTGGAGCCGCTTTGAATAGTAGGAAGATCCGAAGATTAACAAGAGTGGTAGAAGCTGTGACTAATCAGACTGCTGCTGCTCTTGGGAATCTTACGGAAGAATTACAGATTACCAGAATTGTTGCATTGCAGAACCGTATGGTATTGGATGTAATGCTAGCTGATCGAGGAGGAGCCTGTAAAATTATTGGAAGTAGCTGCTGTGTGTTCATTCCTGATCATACGCCATCCGTTTATAACGCCATTAATAAGCTGCATAAAATGGCAGCTGAAATCCACACAGAAAACGGCACTTGGTCTTTTTCTGGATGGTTTTGGGCGTTGGTTACTGCCTGGGGATGGAAGGTCTTAACTGGTCTCTGCATTATTATAGCAATTCTGTTCTTTCTCTGTATGTGTATTCAATGTGGACCATTGTGCTGTTCCGTATGCATTTCATTCTGCATTCCAGATAAGAAAGCTATTGCCGATGTTGCCCGCCAGAAGGGTTTAGCTAAAGAGGTTAAGGGAATGATGATAATTGACATATACGATGATTATTCTTGGAAGCCAGATGTCTTCAGTAAATGCTGAAAGGGTCGTCTGTTGTAAATTAAAGCAGAATGTGATTAAGCATTTACTGAAAACATTAATGCCTCCCTTTTTATTGTGTTTTCCCCATTATGTTGGCCGAAGTCCGGACTCCATTTTGTATTGACATGCTGCCATGTGTTCACCACGAGGAGAGTCCGACCTCTGTGTTAGTTGCTCTTGTAATCTGCCTAGCAACAGGTTATAAATAGCTCTCCCTTGTCCGTCTGGCGCATGCCCAGACTTGACCACATCTGTTATAATTAGCTTTGCTTGACCATGTGTTTTCGCGGGCCCAAGGAGTGTGTTAGCTCCGCCCATGTATTGATTCAGTATCGAGAATGACCCTAAATGGTAATGTTCTTCAACTCTGTGGTATCCACCCACTCATGAGCCCCTTTGCTGTGTATAAAAGGGGACTGTGTATGCAAGTTCTTTGTGCTACTCCTTGCAATACTGAAGAGTGTTGTGTGGATTGTAGGACCACCCTTAAGGGTTAATAAACGTTGTTTTTGTACTTTGCAGTTTCCGTGCCAACTTCCTTATAGATTTCGTTACAGAAGAGCGAACCCTTGTCTCTTGCGGGCCTAGCTGGGGCTTGTATTCATCACCCTCAGAGGGTTGTAGAATGATGCTGTCCTTCCTTCCAGCCCACCGCAAGTGGACACCAGAATTGAGCTGTTCTTCATCCCTGTGCACCCCCATTAGGACAGTAGAATGGTGTAGTCTCTCCTTCCAGCCCAACCCCAAAGGAGCAGTAGAATGGATTTGTACTGCTCCCCAGTACTCCCCCATGGTTGGAAGCGCAGCGCGGCCTTCCTACCCGCCCATCTCAAGAAGGCCAGTGCACCCCTATTTGGGCAGCAGAATGGAGCTGTGGTTCAGCTCCAGCACTGCTAGGAAGTGAGGCTTCCATTACTACAGCTCACTGGTCACTAATAGGGGCTACCAAGAGTGCCCCAACTTTTCTATTCTTTCAGAAGTTTGAGCCAGAGAGAGAGGGCTGCACAAACACTTACCAGAGACTGATAACTGGACTGTGGCTTGAACGGGGTCAGAAGGGGTTGTGATCTCCACAGTGTAGCTCCCCGCGTCTCCGATTGTAAGGTTTGTGATCTTTAAGGATCCGTCCCCAAATATGGTCTCTCGGCCAGAGAAGTTGTATCCAAAGTGTGTGAGATTGAATTCTGTATTATAGGCCAGGATGGCATTCTGCCAATATAGATCATTCCCTGCAGCTCTGAACCAGTGCACGTTGTATCTTGAGCCGTTGTATGAAGGTATCAGAACAACCTCTCCTCCAACCACGGGCGACTCCGGGACCAGCTTGATGGATATCGGTGATGCTGAGACGTCGACCCCAAAACCGAAGAAGGCTGAAATGGAGTAAAGAAGGTGATGGAAACTTACACACAGACATCAGGGTAGGACACATGAGATGTTCAGATCAAATGATAAATGCAAATACAAAATAAACAGTAAGAAGAAAGTAGAGCATCCCCCCCCCCCACCCCCCCTCCCCGGCATGGAAGACTGTACCTGAGGTGGACACTCCCCCCTTGTGAGGTGTGATTGAGGATTTAAGGTTAACCTGTGTCCACCCTTTATGGATAAGTCAGATGCAAAGATAGACTTCCAGACCGCCCAGACAGACTTTGCAGTGATCAGGGTACAAGACCTCTTGCCCAGCTTATGTGGCTGCCTTTCTAACATTAATCAGGTTTCTGAGGTGAAATGTCATTCTCATGCTGGTGTAACGGTGGCCTCTATATGAGGGCCCCTGATGGGCCCAATGGGGATTGCCTTACCTGTAGAATATATGGACTGATTCATTCCTGAACGACAAGCATGCTATCATGCCCCTTGAGCTCCTTAAGGCCAGTAGTGTTGGGGATTCTGCCCCCATCTCAAACTTCAGACTCCTTTTATGACCATCATAGGCAGGATTGATGAATGCCAAGGAGCGCGACCACTGCCTCGGAGAAGGATCCACAAACTTCAGATCTGCTCTTGTCCCCAGTCACATAGACCAGAGTGCACCCAAGTAAGTAACTTGTTCTTCTGATGGATACATCTGTCACTGGATACCAAACCTCAGAGTGCGCCCATCTATAGGGGAGGTCACTGGATTCCGAACCACAGAGTGCACCCATCTATAGGGGAGGTCACTGAATGCCGAACCACAGAGTGCATCCATCTATAGGAGAGGTCACTGGATACCAAACCTCAGAGTGCACCCATCAATAGGGGAGGTCACTGGATCTACTGGCCTCAGAATGCACCCATCAATAGGGGAGGTCACTGGATGGAGCAGCCATAGAGTGCACCCATCTATAGGAGAGGTGTTAGACCTGGCACCTTGGCGTGAGTCTCCCTTCCACTTTTTGTCGCTGTGCCTCATGTGTTTTTATGGTGTTGGCCGCTCAGAGCACTGTGCCACTGCTAACCAGTGCCACGGTGCAAGTGCTCCCTATGTAAAATGTATATGTTGGTTGGATTCCATGATTGGCTTATTTGGTTTACTATCAGACCCCAGTAAAGTGCACCAGGAGTGCCAGGGCGTGTAAATACAAATGCCGCTGGTGGGCTTGCAGCACTGGTTGTGCCACCCACAGAAGCGGCCTGGTAAAATATGTCTAAGGTCTGCCATTGCAGAACCTGCGTGCAGTTTGGTACTGTCATGCTGACTGCGCAAATACACACACTTGCCAGTCCCTAAACATTCCCTTAACTTCATATTAGTCACCCCTATGGTAGGCCCAAGGGCAGGGTGCATTGTAAGCATAAGGTAGGACAAGCCCTGATGTGTGTGGCATGTCCTAATAGTGAATTACAGCCATTTTCGTTTTTCACTATTGTAAGGCTACCTGTTCTCATAGGCCAGAATGGGCTGTTAAGATTGTTACATCCTATGATCCTAACAGACCCAGGGAACATGGTAGAAAATCGAGTTTAGTATGCCTGAACTCAGAATAATAAGGTACATCTTTTAGTAAGGTTTATTTTAATATTCTCCGTTTGCAAATGCCACTTTTAGAAAGTTGGCCTTTGCTTGCCTAACCATTTCAGCCCGCCTCTGTGTGATGTGTATCTGCTGTCTGGCTTGTGTGAGTGACAGGGCTGGGTAGGCCCAGATGGGCAGGGCTAGGTAGCCTGGTGGTGAATAGAAAGATTGACAGGTAGATGGGTGGGAGGAGTGCACCTGGACTCTGAATAGGACTGTGCTCTGCCACCACAATGCCGGCTCCGCCCCCTGTGGAGCGTCTGATGGCTCTGCCCTGCACCCTGAAAGAAACAGCCTGCATCGCAAAAACAAAGTGCTCAGAAACCGGACTGAACTATGCAAGGGCCCCCCTGGCCTGGGAGAACAAAACAAATGTAGTATAAATGTAGGAGCCCAGCTCCTAAGAAATCAGATCCTGTTTGCGCCAAGAAGAACCTCTGCCCGACGAGAAGGACCTGGGAAAGCTGCATGGAGGACACTGTCTCTGACCTGGGAGACTGGCCTGTGGTGGGTGCCTTGCTGCAAGAAGGAGAGGAAAAGACTGAGAAAGACTTTATTTTCAACTTGTGCTTTTGTGAACAAATCTCCAAGGGCTTGGAAGCGAGCTTGCCCCCTGAACTGAGCCCCAGGACCATTGGGCTCTTTCCCCCCTCAACACCGAGCTGCTAGACTGCCTGTGCTCGTGCCCCGCTGACGCCGTCGCGGAGTGTGCCTCGCAAATCTTTTCATTGCCCTGAAGTGCCTCAAGTCCGTGCTGGTGCAGCCCGACACTGCGTGCCTCCGCTGAGTAAGCCATAGCACGCACCGTGTCCCGCTGGGGCCGCCCCGCACCTGACTCGCTCTCCCCTTCACGAAAGAGCTGCACCACCACTGCCGACAGCCGCCACGATCTCGCATTGCCGTTGGAGAGACTACAAGTGTCCCTCGCTCTGTGTCTCACCCCCCAAGGCCGCGCCCGAGAAGCCGTCCTGTACATCGCTTACAGGCCGCTGAGTGCCGTCTTGCAGCCCCGGAAGAAGCAGCCTCGCTAACGAGGGAATCCCCCGTCCCGGACTTTTCCGCAGCCCGACCCCTCCGCAGCACCTCCGGAGGTCCCGCCCCAACGCCCCGCATCGCGGCACTGCTGAGAGCCGGACCTGCCTGCAGGAGCTGCCGATGACCGGCTGTTCGTGGCCCCGCATCGTCCAAAGCGCCGGAAAGGTATTTTGTGCGCATCGCACCTACGAGTGCGCACCGCGGACCCGAGGGTCCGTCTCATTGAAAAGACTCGTATTTCACCCCGACCCCCCAGGGGGCCGCCCCGCGAAATACGCGCTGCACAAGCCTGACTTTAAGCATTAATAAGAGAACTCTTGATCCAACAACAGTATTGTGTGCATTCTAAAAACGTTATTTGATGGTCTTGTACTTAAAGCCTGCATAGAATCTATATTTTCATAAAGCCTACGTATTTTTATAAAAACTTGACTGGTGTCCCTCTGTGGTGCAACTGATATGTTTACTGTGTGTATGCCCCCAAATGCTTAATTGTATAACGCCTGGGGATTAGCCTTGTCTGCTAGAGCCACGCAACCTTGAGGGTGAGCAGGGGTTATTCTTAGGGGTAATCCTACGCCCTGACTAGAGGTGAAGGGTCCCTGCTTGTCGCTGGTACTTACCGACGCCAACCAGGGGTTCCCATTTCTAACATTGGAGGCAGCGGTGAGGATTTTTCGAATTTGCATTTGAGGCTTATACACAGTGAATTATTAGTGTCCACGTAGTGAGTTCAGACCAAATAACGCAGCCACATACTGTTGATCTTTTCTGTTGCTTTGCCAAGAACCCCCATTTTTTTAATCATGCCTGGATCCAAGTCTGCAGAGAAGGCGCCATCCATAGTCTTTAGTGTAAGTGACGTGGAAGACTTAGAGTGGGAAGAAGAGAAACTAGAAAGCTATACAGTAGCACAGCTGAAGGGCTTTTGCAACAAATTTGGAATTTCCAAAACTGGATTTAGGCACAAAGCTCAATACCTAAAGGCGCTGAGGGCCTGGATTGAGTCACGGGCACCAGGGAATGTGGTGGAAGAGGATCCACCCGGAAGCATCCATGGAGGTGGTAGTGGCCAGTCACCCGAGGAGTTGGCGGACAGGGCCGCAACCCGGGCACATGAAGTGGAAATGGCAAAAATCAATGGTCAAATGGAAATGGAGAAACAAAGATTAACCATGGAAAGCCAAAGGTTGGCAATGGAAGAAAAAAAGATCCAAATGGAACATGAAATGAAGTTGAAGGAGTTGGAGCTACTAGCGAAAAGTTTGGGAACAACTCCCTCTGGTGGCAGCCAAGTACCAGTGCAGGTAGAGCCAAGGGTGTACATGCCTAGGGATGTGGTGAAAGAGTATTTCAGGAATGATGACATAGGGCAATGGTTCAAGGCCTACGAGGTAGCCATGTCCTCCCACCGGGTCCCTGAGAGAGATTGGGGAGCGGGGTTGTGGGGGCGGTTCCTTAGCGAAGGGCGGGACACACTCAGATTTGCCTGCAGATATGTATAACTCTACCCCCCACATGAAGGGAGCTTTGATGACCAGGTATGGGTTAACTCCTGAATTGTATAGACAGAGGTTCAGGGAGTGTAAAAAGATTCCTGGGAGTACGTATGTGGAGTAAGTAACTTTTTTTTACAGAGCACTGGCTGGTTGGGTGAGAGGTAGCAAGGTTGATGATTTCCAAGGGCTTCTTGATTTAATGGCATGGGAGCACTTGTCCAGTAATTGTTTTCCTGAGCTACGCCAGCACCTGATAGATAGCAAGCTGACTAACCCTAGGAAGCTTGCTGAAGAGGCGGACCGCTGGCTCAGCACCAGGGTCCACAAGGGTCCCGTGGGAGACTCCGCCAAAGGTGGGCAGGGTCCCCAGCAGAAGAGCTGGGGGGACAAGGGTAAACAGAGGGAGTTCCAGAGGAGGCCCCAAAGTAATCCCCAAGGGAAAGATTCTCAGCCTCCCCCACCCCAGAAATCGACTGGGGCCCCGACAGGTACCCCTGTTCAAAGAGGGCCCCCGACCTGTTTCAGATGCGGTGAGCTGGGTCATTTTGCCAATGATCCCAAGTGTCGCCAGTTTGGTAAACCAGCACCCACTGGTGCAACCCCCCGGCAGACGGCTAGTGTAGCCCTGGGTGGAGAGATGGGTGTCCAAGGTGGGTGGGGTTCTGTAGAAATGTCCCTGGTCTCACTAGGAGACCGTGAAGTGGTCCCCAACACCCAGCTGCCTGAGAATACTAAGAAATACAGGCAGTGGGTAACCATAAATGGCCATAGGGTGGAAGCTCTGAGAGATACAGGAGCCAGTGTGACGGCTGTCAAGCGCCACCTGGTGTCTCAGGAGCAGGTTGTCCCAGGAGCATTCTATCCGGTTGTTGCCGCCCACAACACAGAGTCACTGCCCGGTGGCTCAGGTTCCCTTTGAGTGGGGGGGGAGGGGGTCTCTGGTACTCTTCAGGTAGCTGTGAGGCCCGCCATGCCTGTCGACTGTCTTTAAGGGAACGATCTGGAGAGCTCACCTTGGGCTAAGGTGGAGCGGAGTGCTCACCTGGAGATGTTGGGTATGCCAGATTGGGCGTGTCACCACACGGTTCATGACAGCGAGTAGAGGTGCTCAAGAGGACCTGGAGCCTGAGAGGGAGGCCCAGGAACCGGCCTTAGGGAGAAGAGTCAGGGGGTGCGGGAAACCGGCCCCTGAAGTTCCCACAGTCCAGGAGGAAGCAGACCTTGAGGGGGATGCCCTGGAACCTACAGGGGAACAGATAGCTGAACTGGGGGACCTGCCTGAGCTGACCCATTGGCAGCAAGGAGGAGGACCCTCCAGGGAGGCATTCTGCAGGGAGCAGAAAGAGTGCCCTTCTCTCGTGGGTATGCGGCAGCAGGCTGCAGACTAGGCCAACGGTGATCAGTCTGGAACACATTTCATTTACTGGGAGAACGACCTCCTGTATTCTGAGCCTAAGGTTGCTGAGCCTGGGTCAGCCCGTGTGCTGGTGGTACCCCAGCGCTTCAGAGCCTTCCTACTGGGGCTGGCTCACGATGTGCCATTAGCAGGACATTTGAGGCAGGACAAGACTTTTGAACGGCTTGCCACCCACTTCTTTTGGCCCCAAATGCGCAGTAGTTCAGACACTCACTGCAGGACCTGCCAGACTTGCCAGGCAAGTGGGAAGAGTGGAAGGAAGCAGAAGGCTCCACTCCAGCCATTCCCTGTGGTCGGTACCCCATTCCAGCGAGTGGGGATTGACATTGTAGGGCCACTGGACCCCAGGACAGCGATGGGCAATAGGTTAATCCTGGTCCTGGTGGACCATGCCACCCGGTACCCGGAAGCCATGCCGCTGAGGACAGTGACGGCCCCCGTGGTGGGACGTGCGCTGTTGGGGAATTTTCTCCCGAGTGGGATTCCCTCTAGAGGTGGTGTCTGACCGGGGTACCAATTTCATATCTAAATATATGAAATCCCTTTGGCAAGAGTGTGGTGTAACCTACAAGTTCACCACACCTTACCACCCCCAAGGAAATGGGTTGGTTGAGAGATTCAACCGAACTCTAAAAGGCATGATAATGGGTCTTGAGGAACCCATGAGGCGTAAGTGGGACGTGCTCTTACCATGCCTTCTCTTTGCTTACAGAGAGGTGCCACAGAAGTCTCTAGGGTTCAGCCCCTTTGAGCTTCTGTACGGACACCCAGTGAGAGGACCTCTAAGTCTGGTCAAGGAAGGCTGGGAGCAATCTCCCAGGAAACCTCCCCAGAATGTATATAGCTACATGCTGGCCTTCAGAAACCAGACTAGGCGTTTCAGGGAACTTGCTGAGGCAAACCTGGAAGCCAGCTAGGAGGAGATGAAGCGGTGGTACGACCAGAATGCCACTCTGGTAGAGCTTCAACCTGGACAGAAGGTATGGGACTTGGCCGCCGTGGAGCCTTGTGCGCTCCAGGATAAGTGGACCGGTCCCTTTGAGGTGGTGGAGCGCAAGAGTCCGGTTACCTATTTGGTGGACTTGCGGTCTGCAAGGAACCCCTTAAGGGTCCTTCATGTCAACCGCCTCAAGCCCCACTTGGAGAGGTCCCAAGTGGGCATGCTCTTAGCGACAGATGCTGGAATGGAGGAGGAGACCGAGCCTCTTCCTTACCTCCTGTCAGCCAAGGAGCAAGATGGGTCAGTGGAGGGTGTCATCCTCTCTTCCACCCTGACCCCTGAGCAACAGAACGATTGTCGCCAGTTACTGGGACAATTTTCTGACCTGTTTTCCCTGGTTCCCGGTGTCACGGATTGGTGTGTCCATGATGTGGACACTGGGGATAGTACACCTGTGCGGCACAAGGCCTACAGGGTGACTGACAGGGTAAGGGCCTGCATCAAGGAGGAGGTCTCCAAGATGTTTGCCCTTGGGGTAATAGAGTCCTCAAGCAGTCCTTGGGCCAGCCCAGTGGTCTGAGGAAATATGAATTTTGTGATCAGTTATGTCCCCTATCGTAGACCCCAACGGCTGCATGTGCATGCTATAAGTACATGTATGTTCCCTCCAGTTCCAGTTTTGAAGACGCAAATATATGTGCGTCCACCGTCAACATGTCCTCTTTCAGATCCGCCATGAATGGGTCAGATATTCCATTCCTAAGTATGAAAGGCCACCGACTTTATGTGGTTCACTTTCCACATTTTACAGATTCAGGCGAGTAGGCCCAGAATTCTGTCATCAAGCCTTTTCCTGCCTTCTGCCTCTGAAAGCTCCAGTCTGAGCCTGCATCTGTATCCTTGAACTTTGTCCTACTCCCTGCGCGGCTAACGGTGCCTGATCCAGCCTGTTGCCTGCCAAAAACTGTATTTCACCTTCAAGATTATCTACTCCGCTCCTCATCCGATGCATTCCTGTCTAAGTAGTTTAGGTAAACATTCCTCCAGCTACCGTGCAAAGGGCCAGGCCTCGCTGTCCTCATGCAAGTAATTCATAGCCCCCGTTACCATGGAATATTCCTACCCCCTCGCATCTCATGTAGACACTTAGACGCTTGTACACGCACTAACAGTCAGTATAGAATAGATTCTATCCTAGAGACCTTTCCTTTTGGATAACACAGTTCTTTAAACATAGGATATTAGATATGATTTGGGATTAGGTTGACATGACCCTCAGACTTCTGTCTCCACATGTAGAGCTAAATGTCAAGTCCCCTTCACCCTCTAGTTGCACGTCAATCACACGTCATGCGGCTGCGCGCGCATCTCTGCCAAATATTTCTGCTGACATTGCAGGATTCTCTTATGGATCCACCCACTTGTGACATCATGTATAATGACGTTTACTAAGTTACACCCATATATCCGCCTCTATTAGTTACGTATGCACCTTTTTATCTGTACTATCAGCTGTTACGCCTCTTGCATCTGTTTCACTGTAATGCATTTCCTATAAAATCAATTATCTGTCAATAATGTATGCCCTTCCTTCCTGAACTTTCGTGGTGATGGAATAGAAAGCCTGCAATTCGAATTGTATTCCTTTGTATAGGAATAAAGCCTTTTAAAACCTCTAATACCACGGATTCGGCCTCTTATATTTACTGAGTTATTCTTACTAGACTTTACCGCATAAAAAATAGTACCGGTAATGAAATATTTACCACAGGTCTTGGCCCTAAAGGCTGCAGCGCCGGGAGCCACACCCGAACTCCGGTTCTGATTGGACTACAGAGGACTCAATTCGGTCACCAGGACTGACGCACACCCCATCCCCAGAGCTGATGAGCTCATAGACCGGCTAGAGGCTGCCAACTACCTCAGCACGTTTGATTTAACGTCTGGGTATTGGCAGATCGCCTTGACCGATGGGGCCAAAGAGAGGTCAGCATTTTCCACCCCTGATGGGCACTACCAGTTCCGGGTTATGCCCTTTGGAAGGTGGCAGGGGCATTCTTCATCCCAGAGGTTGGTCAACCAGGTGTTGGTTGGACTGGATTCGTTCAGTGCAGCCTACCTGGATGACATCGCAGTGTTCAGCTCCACGTTGAAGGAACACCTGCGCCACCTCTGGGAAGTGTTGATGGCGCTGCGGAGGGCAGGCCTCACGATCAAGGCGAGTAAGTGCCAGATCGGGCAGGGTTCAGGGGTGTACCGGGGGCACCAAGTTGGGAGTGGCCAGGTGGCACCCCTTCAACCCAAGATAGAAACCATCCTGAATTGGGAGTCGCCCAAAACCCAGACGGAGGTGAGAGGATTCCTAGGTCTCACCGGGTACTACAGGAGGTTTGTCAAGGGGTATGGCAACATTGTTGCCCCCTTGACAGAGCTGCCTTCAAGGAAGCAGCCCAGGAAGGTGATCTGAACTGACACCTGTCAGAAATCTTTTGATGTCCTGAAAGCTGCTATGTGCACGGCGCCCGTGCTTTTGGCTCCCAACTTCTCCAAAGAGTTTATCGTTCAAACAGACGCTTCAGAGGATGGTGTGGGGGCTGTTCTTTCACAGATTAATGAAGAGGGCCTAGATCAACCTGTAGCCTTTATTAGCAGGAGGTTACTACCACGGGAACAGAGATGGAGTGCTATTGAGCGTGAGGCATTTGCTGTGGTCTGGGCGCTGAAGAAGGTAAGACCCTACCTGTTTGGGTCTCACTTCGGGGTTCAGACAGACCACAGGCCCCTCAGATGGTTGATGCATATGAGGGGTGAGAATCCAAAGCTGTTGAGGTGGTCCATTTCCCTACAGGGTATGGATTTCACGGTGGAACATCGCCCTGGTACAGATCACGCCAATGCGGACGGTCTGTCCAGATTTTTCCGCCTTAGTGATGAGGAACTCCCTGGGGTAGGGTAGTTCTCCCCACTTTTCAGCTGGAGGGGACACGTGTTAGACCTGGCACCTTGGCGCGAGTCTCCCTTCCACTTTTTGTCGCTGTGCCTCTTGTGTTTTTATGGTGTTGGCCGCTCAGAGCACTGTGCCAGTGCCACGGTGCAAGTGCTCCCTATGTAAAATGTACATGTTGGTTGGATTCCATGATTGGCTTATTTGGTTTACTATCAGACCCCAGTAAAGTGCACCAGGAGTGCCAGGGCGTGTAAATACAAATGCCGCTGGTGGGCTTGCAGCACTGATTGTGCCACCCACAGAAGCGGCCTGGTAAAATATGTCTAAGGTCTGCCATTGCAGAACCTGCGTGCAGTCTGGTACTGTAATGCTGATTGCGCAAGTGCACACACTTGCCAGTCCCTAAACCTTCCCTTAACTTCATATTAGTCACCCCTATGGTAGGCCCAAGGGCAGGGTGCATTGTAAGCATAAGGTAGGACAAGCCCTGATGTGTGTGGCATGTCCTAATAGTGAATTACAGCCATTTTCGTTCTTCACTATTGTAAGGCTACCTGTTCTCATAGGCCAGAATGGGCTGTTAAGATTGTTACATCCTATGATCCTAACAGACCCAGGGAACATGGTAGAAAATCGAGTTTAGTATGCCTGAACTCAGAATAATAAGGTACATCTTTTCGTAAGGTTTATTTGAATATTCTGCGTTTGCAAATGCCACTTTTAGAAAGTTGGCCTTTGCTTGCCAAACCATGTCAGCCCACCTCTGCGTGATGTGTATCTGCTGTCTGGCTTGTGTGAGTGACAGGGCTGGGGAAACCCAGATGGGCAGGGCTAGGTAGCCTGGTGGTGAATAGGAAAATTGGCAGATAGATGGGTGGGAGGAGTACACCTGGACTCTGAATAGGAGTGTGCTCTGCCACCACAATGCCGGCTCCGCCCCCTGTGGAGCGTCTGATGGCTCTGCCCTGCACCCTGAAAGAAACAGCCTGCATCGCAAAAACAAAGTGCTCAGAAACTGGACTGAACTAGGCAAGGGCCCACCTGGCCTGCGAGAACAAAATAAATGTAGTATAAATGTTGGAGCCCTGCTCCTAAGAAATCAGATCCTGTTTGCGCCAAGAAGAACCTCTGCCCGACGAGAAGGACCTGGGAAAGCTGCATGGAGGACTACTGTCTCTGACCTGGGAGACTGGCCTGTGGTGGGTGCCTTGCTGCAAGAAGGTGAGGAAAAGACTGAGAAAGACTTTATTTTCAACTTGTGCTTTTGTGAACAAATCTCCAAGGGCTTGGAAGCGAGCTTGCCCCCTGAACTGAGCCCCAGGACCATTGGGCTCTTTCCCCCCTCAACACCGAGCTGCTGGACTGCCTGTGCTCGTGCCCTGCTGACGCCGTCGCTGAGTGTGCCTCGCAAATCTTTTCATTGCCCTGAAGTGCCTCGAGTCCGTGCTGGTGCCTCCCGACACTGCGTGCCTCCGCTGAGTAAGCCGTAGCTCACACCGTGTCCCGCTGGGGCCGCCCCACACCTGACTCGCTATCCCCTTCACGACTGAGCCGCACCACCACTGCCGACAGCCGCTAGGATCTCGCATTGCAGTCGGAGAGACTACAAGTGTCCCTCGCTCTATGTCTCACCCCCCGAGGCCGTGCCGCACCTGAGAAGCCGCCCTGTACGTCGCGTACAGGCCGCTGAGTGCCGTCTTGCTGCCCCGGAAGAAGCAGCCTCGCTAACGAGGGTATCCCCCGTCCCGGACTTTCCGCAGCCCGACCCCTCCACAGCACCTCCGGAGGTCCTGCCCCAACGCCCCACATCGCGGCACTGCTGAGAGCCGGACCTGCCTGCAGGAGCTGCCGACGACCGCCTGTTCGTGGCCCCGCATTGTCCAAAGCGCCGGACAGGTATTTTGTGCCCATCGCACCTAAGAGTTCGCACCGCGGATCCGAGGGTCCGTCTCATTGAAAAGACTCGTATTTCCCCTCGACCCCCCCAGGGGGCCGCCCCGCGAAATACGCGATGCACAAGCCTGACTTTCAGCATTAATAAGAGAACTCTTGATCGAACAACAGTATTGCGTGCATTCTAAAAACGTTATTTGATGGCCTTGTACTTAAAGCCAACGCCAACCAGGGGTTCCCATTTCTAACAAGAGGTCACTGGATGCCGTACCTCAGAGTCCACCCACCTATAGGGGACGTCACTGGATCTACTGGCCTCAGAGTGCATCCATCGATAGGGGAGGTCACTGGAGGATGAACCTCAGAGTGCACCCATCTATAGGGGAGGTCACAGGATGTACCAGCCTCAAAGTGCAACCATCTATAGGAGAGGTCACTGGATGGACCAGCCCCAGAGTGCATCCATCTATAGGAGAGGTCACTGGACGGACCACCCTGAGAGTACACCCATCTATAGGGGAGGTCACTGGAAAGACCAGCCTCAGACTGCAGCCATCTATAGGTGAGGTCACTAAATGGACCAGCCCGGGAGTGCACCCATCTATAGGGGAGGTCAGTTGATGGACCAGCCCTAGAGTGCACCCATGTACAGGGGAGGTCACAGGATGGACCAGCCTCAGAGTGCACCCATCTATAGGGGAGGTCACTGGAGGCCCCAGCCCCAGAGTGCACCCATCTATAGGTGAGGTCACTGTATGAACCAGCCCGGGAGTGCACCTATCTATAGGAGAGGGCACTGGATCTACTGGCCTCAGAGTGCACCCATCTATAGGGGATGTCACTGGATCTATTGGCCTCAGAGTGCACCCATCTATAGGGGAGGACACTGTACTGTCCTCAGAGTACACCCATCTATAGCGATGGTCACTGGATGGACCAGGCTTAGAGTGCATCCATTTAAAGGAGAGGTCACTGAATGGCCCAGCCTCAGAGTGCATCCATCTATAGGAGAGATCACTGTATGGACCGGCCCCAGAGTGCACCCATCTATAGGGGAGGTCACTGGATGGACCAGCCGCAGAGTACACCCATCTATTCGGGAGGTCCCTGGATCTACTGGCCTCAGAGTGCACCCATCTAAATGGGAGATCCCTGGATCTACTGGCCTCAGAGTGCACCCATCTATAGGGGAGGTCACTGAACGGACCATTCTCAGAGTGCATCCATCTATAGGAGAGGTCAGTGAATGGACCAGCCCGGGAGTGTACCCATCTATAGGTGAAGTCACTGGATGCCGCCCCTCAAAGTGCACCCATCTATAGGGGAGGTCAGTGGATGGACCAGCCCCAGAGTGCTCCCATCTATAGGTGAGTTCACTGAATCTACTAGCCTCAGAGTGCACCCATCTATAGAGGAGGTCACTGGATGCTGAACCTCAGAGTGCACTCATCTATAGGGGAGGTCACTTGATGGATAAGCCTTAGAGTCCACCCATCTATAGGGGAGGTCACTGGATGCTGAACCTCAGAGTGCACTCATCTATAGATGAGGTCACAGGATGACGAACCTCAGAGTCCACCCATTTATAGGTGAGGTCACTGTATGCTGAACCTCAGTGTGCACTCATCTATAGGGGAGGTCACTTGATGGATAAGCCTTAGAGTCCACCCATCTATAGGTGGGGTCACTGGATCTACTAGCCTCAGAGTACACCCATCTATAGGGGAGGTCACTGGATGGACAAGCCTCATAGTGCACCCATCTATAGGTGAGGTCACTGGATGCTGAACCTCAGAGTGCACTCATCTATAGGTGAGGTCACTGGATGCAGAACCTCAGAGTCCACCCATCCATAGAGGAGGTCACTGGATCTAGTGGCCTCAGAGTGCACCCATCTATAGAGGAGGTCACTGAATGGCCCAGCCTCAGAGTGCATCCATCTACAGGGGAGGTCAGTCGATGGACCAGCCCTAGAGTGCTCCCATCTATATGGGAGGTCACTGGATCTACTGGCCTCAGTGAGCACCCATCTATAGGGAAGGTCACTGGATCTACTGACCTCGGAGTGTGCCCATCTATAGTGGAGGTCACTGGATGGGCCAGCCTTAGAGTGCATCCATCTAAAGGAGAGGTCACTGGATGGCCCAGCCTCAGGCTGCATCCATCTATAGGAGAGGTCACTGGATGGACCAGCCCCAGAGTGCACCCATCTATAGGGGAGGTCACTGGATGGACCAGCCGCAGAGTACACCCATCTATACTGGAGGTCCCTGGATCTACAGGCCTCAGAGTGCACCCATCTATAGGGGAGGTCACTGGATCTACTGGCCTCAGAGTGCACTCATCTATAGGGGAGATCCCTGGATCTACTGGCCTCAGAGTACACCCATCTATAGGGTAGGTCACTTGATCTACTGGCCTCAGAGTGCACCTGTATATAGGAGAGGTCACTGGATGCTGAACCTCAGAGTGCATCCATCTATAGGAGAGGTCACTGGATGGACCACCCTCAGAGTACACCCATCTATATGGGACGTCACTGGAAAGTCCAGCCTCAGATTGCACCCATCTATAGGTGAGGTCACTGGACACGGGACCCTCAGAGTGCACCCATCTATAGGGGAGGTCAGTGGATGGACCAGCCCCAGTGCCCCATCTATAGGGGAGGTGACAGGATCAACTGGCCTCAGAGTGCATCCATCTATAGGAGAGGTCACTGGATGGACCAACCCCTTAGTGCACTCATCTATAGGGGAGGTCACTGGATGCCAAACCTCAGAGTCCACCCATCTATAGGTGAGGTCACTGTATGCTGAACCTCAGTGTGCACTCATCTATAGGGGAGGTCACTGGATGCCAAACCTCAGATTCCACCCATCTATAAGTGAGTTCACTGGATCTACTAGCCTCAGAGTGCACCCATCTATAGGTGAGGTCACTGGATGCCGAACCTCAGAGTGCATGAGGTCACTGGATGCTGAACCTCAGAGTCCACCCATCTATAGGAGAGGTCACTGTATGATGAACCTCAGAGTGCACTCATCTATAGGGGAGGTCACTGGATGGACAAGCCTCAGAGTCCACCCATCTATAGGTGGGGTCACTGGATCTACTAGCCTCAGAGAACACCCATCTATTGGTGAGGTCACTGGATGCTGAACCTCAGAGTGCACTCACCTATAGGTGAGGTCACAGGATGCTGAACCTCAGAGTGTGCCCATCTATAGGTGAGGTCAATGGATATACTGGTCTCAGAGTACACCCATATATAGGGCTGGTCACTGGATGGACCAGCCTCAGAGTACATCCATCTATAAGGTTGGTCACTGGATGCAGAACCTCAGAGTCCACCCATCCATAGAGGAGGTCACTGGATCTAGTGGCCTCAGAGTGCATCCATCTATAGAGGAGGTCACTGAATGGACCAGCCTCAGAGTGCATCCATCTACAGGGGAGGTCAGTCGATGGACCAGCCCTAGAGTGCACCCATCTATATGGGAGGTCACTGGATCTACTGGCCTCAGAGAGCACCCATCTATAGGGGAGGTCACTGAATCTACTGACCTGAGTGTGCCCATCTATAGGAGAGCTCAATAGATGCCTAAACTCAGAGTCCACCCATCAATAGGTGAGGTCACTGCATGGATCAGCCTTAGAGTGCGTCCATCTATAGGAGAGGTTACTGGATGTCCAAGCCTTAGAGTGTGCCTATCTATAGGTGAGATACAACAAGAAGGGGGGGACAGGGGCCTTATTTCCCACTCAACATGGAGTGGGGAGGTCCAGCAAGAAAGGGGAGGTCCGAAGACTGAAAATACAAATTGGATTTGTGCTGTTCCTCAGTGATAGGTTTAGACAGAGTCTCGATACAATTAGTCCCACTGTTTCCCTGGTGGGGTAATGGGTGGGAATCCAGTATGTTGGATTTAAATGCCCTCACACACCCTTTTAGATGTCATGCTTCATCATATGGGCTGCTCTTCATGGGGTCGACGGTGCAATACCCCACGGGCTCCCTAAAACAGGGGCACTTTGTCGGAGATCTTTTATCCAACGGTCGTATGGTGAAGTGCGGGTATGGGGCGGAACTGTGTAGATGTAGTGCGGTGATTAAAATAGGGTTGGGAGTACCTAGACAAATTATATTTTTATTCTGGGGGTCTCCTACCCTAAGTAAAAGCAGTGAACAAGGCACTTGTCCGAGTATAATGTCTCGTGTGAGAGTGTCCTTGTTAAAAAGGTGTGGGTCAACATGTTTCTTCGCTGTAAGTTAAATCAACTATGCGATTCGTCAGGACCAGAAGAGATACACTATCTACAACAATAGATTTGTGGCATAAATTATTGCTCACGGCATAAGTGTCTAATGCTACATGTACCTGGATACAATCTGGAGCTACCCAATATGGTACGGTCCCCAGGCATCAACAGTACCCGGAGGGCTTCACGCACAAGGCATAGCTCCTGTGTGTGACGGAGATTGAAGCGTTGTGCGCAATCCTCTTGACCTGCCCTATCCACCGGGTCCGGGAGGTGACTTGCTCGAAACTCACTTGTCTATCTATAGGTGAGGTCACTGGATCTACTAGCCTCACAGTACACTCATCTACAGGGGAGGTCACTGGATGGACCGGCCTTAAAGTGCGTCCATCTATAGGAGAGGTCACTGGATGGACCAGCCCCAGAGTGCAGCCATCTATAGGAGAGGTCACTGGATGCCAAACCTCAGACTCCACCCATCTATAGGGGACATCACTGGATCTACTGACTTCAGAGTGCTCCCATCTATAAGGGAGGAAACGGGATGCCCAGCTTCAGAGTGCATCCATCTATAGGGGAGTTCACTGGATCTACTGGCCTCAGAGTGCACCCATCTATAAGGGATGTCACTGGATGAACTATCCTCAGAGTGCCTCCGTCTGTGGGGGAGGTAACTAGATCTAATGGCCTCAGAGTGCCTCCATCTATGGGGAGGTCACTGGATCTCCTGGCCTCAGAGTGCACCCATCTATAGGGGAGGTCACTGGATCTCCTGGCCTCAGAGTGCACTCATCTATAGGGGAGGTCACTTGTTCTATTGGCCTCAGAGTGCACCCATCTATAGGGGAGGTCACTGGATCTACTGGCCTCGCAGTGCACTGATCTATAGGGAAGGTCACTGGATCTACTGGCCTCAAAATACACCCATCTATAGGGGAGGTCACTGAATGGACCAGCATCAGAGTGCATCCATCTATAGGGGAGGTCACTGGATTGACCTGCCCCAGAGTGCACCCATCTATAGGGGAGGTCACTGGATCTACTGGCCTCAAAGTGCACCCATCTATAGGAGAGGTCACTGGATGTCGAACCTCAGAGTCCATCCATCTATAAGGGAGGTCACTGGATGCTGAACCTCAGAATGCAGCCATCTGTAGGGGAGGTCACTGAATACTGAACCTCAGAGTGCACTCATCTATAGGTGAGGCCACTGCATGGACTAGCCCGGGAGTGCCCCCTTCTATAGGAGAGGTCACTGGATGTACCAGCTTCAGAGTGCACCCACCTATAGGGGAGGTACTGGATGCCAAACCCCATTATTCACCCATCTATGGGGAAGTCCCTGGATGCCGAACCCCCAGCGTGCACCCACCTATAGGGGAGGTCACTGAATGGACCAGCCTCAGAGTGCCTCCATCTATAGGAGAGGTCACTGGATGCCGAAACTCAGAGTCCACCCTCCTATAAGGGAGGTCACTGGATCTACTGGCCTCAGAGTGCACCCATCTATAGGTGGGGGGGTCACTGGATCTACTGGCCTCAGAGTGCACCCATCTATAGGTGGGGGGGTCACTGGATCTACTGGCCTCAGAGTGCACCCATATATAGAGGAGGTCACTGGATCTACTGGCCTCCGATTGCATCCATCTATAGGGAAGGTCACTGGATGGTCAAGCCTTAGGTTGCATCCATCTATGGGGGAGGTCACTGGATGGAGCAGCCCCAGAGTGCACCCACCTATAGCAGAGGTCCCTGGATGCCAAATCCCAGTGTGCACCCATGCATAGGGGAGGTCACTGGATGCCAAACCTCAGAGTGCACCCATCTATTGGTGAGTTCACTGGATATACTAGCCTCAGAGTGCACTCATCTATAGGGGAGGTCACTGGATAACCCAGCCTCAGAGTGTGCGCCTATCTATAGGGGAGGTCACTGGATGGACCAGCCTCAGCATGCATCCATCTTTAGGAGAGGTCTCAGGATGGACCGGCCCCAGAGTTCACCCACCTAAAGGGGAGGTCATTGGATGTACTGGCCTCCGAGTGCACCCATATACAGGTGAAGTCACTGGAAGGACCAGCCTGGTAGTGCACCCATCTATAAGGGAGGTCACTGGATGTACTGGCCTCAGAGTGCACCCAGCCATCTATAGAGGAGGTCAATGGATGGGCCAGCCTCACATTACACGAACCTCAGAGTTTACCCATCTATAGGTGAGGTCACTGGATGGACCAGCCCGGGAGTGCCCCCATCTATAGGGGAGATCACTGGATGTACTGGCCTCAGAGTGCACCCATCTATAGGGGAGATTACTGGATGTCGAACCTCAGAGTGCTCCCATCTTTATGGGAGGTCACTGGATGGACCGGCCTCCGAGTGCACTCATCGATAGGGGCGGTCACTGGATGACAAACCTCAGAGTGCACCCACATATAGGGGAGGCCCTTGGTTGTACTGGCTTCAGAGTGCACCCATCTGTATGGGAGGTCAATGGATGTACTGGCTTCGGAGTGCACTCATCTATAGGGGAGGTCACTGGATGGACCAGCCCTAGAGTGCACCCATCTACAGGGGAGGTCACTGGATGGACCAGCCTCAGAGTGCACCCATCTATAGGGTGGGTCACTGGATGGTCCAGCCTCAGAGTGCATCCATCTAAGGAGAGGTCACTGGATGGACCAGCTCCAGGGTGCACCTATCTGTGGGAGAGGTCACTGGATCTACTGGCCTCAGAGTGCACCCATCTGTAGGGGAGGTCACTGGATGGACCAGCTTCAGAGTGCATCCATCTATAGGGGAGGTCACTGAATAGGCCCCCCACAGCATAGGCCCAACTGCAAGAGAGTTCACTACATGGACTTCCCCCAAAGTGCACCTACCTGCAGTAGAGGTCTAGATGGATGTTAGACCTGGCATCTTTGGCTTGTTTTTCCCCATCTTTTTGCTTCTGACCTTCCTGTTTTTGACTGTGTGCTGCATTTCCTTTTTGCTGGCTCTAGGACACTTGACACTTTACCACTTCTGACCAGTGCTAAAGTGTAAGTGCTTCCTGTGTCTATTGCATCTGTAATTGATTATCCATGATTGGCATATTTGATTTATTGGTAAGTCAAATGCTACTAGTGGGCCTGCAGCACTAAGTGTGCCACCCACAGAAGCAGTCCTGCAGCCATGCCTCGGACCTGCCACTGCAGTGTCTGTGTGTGCAGTTTCAAACTGTTCACCTGGGAAGTGCACCCACTTTCCAGGCCCAAACCGTCCCTTTTACTACATGTAAGGCACCCCTTACATGTAGTAAAAGGGAGCCAAGACAGCCCCATGGGCAGGGTGCAACGTATTTAAAAGGTAGGACATTTAGTGTTGTGTTCTATATGTCCTAATAGTGAAATACTGCTAATTGATGTTTTCACTATTGCAAGGGCTATCTCTACTATGGGGTAACATGGGGATTGCCTTGAAATATTTTTCAAGTGCAATTTCCCATTGGGAGTAGATAGAGATTGGAAGTTTGGGATCTCTGAACTCAAAATTTTAAAATACATCTTTTGGTGAAGTTGATTTTTAAATTGCATGTCTGAAAATGGCACTTATAGAATGTGGGCCATGTCTTGCTTTACCATTATGTGCCTCCACATTATGGTGCATTTACTCTAGACCATCACACAAAGGGAGCGGAGTTGCCCTTTGCATATCCTGATGGCCCATCACCAGCTAATGGGTCTTGCAGGGCTAGAGTGGTGGGAGGAGTTGTCACTGACACTTGAGTAGGGCTGTGTCTTTCCTCACACAAAGCTGTCTCCACCCCCATGCAGTCTGTCTGGAGCCAGGTCAGAGAAAGGCAGGGTCTTGTGCACTACAAAGACATGCCTTTGAAGTTTGCCTACTTCAAAGGCCGAGACTGCTATAAGTCCTGGAGCTGTGACACCATAACTTCAGAACACTTCTGGACTGAAGGACATTCTGCCAAGAAGAGCTGGATGCTGTAGGAGGAACTGACAATCTGCCAGTTGCTCTCTTGTGCTGGCCTGCTGCTTCTGTCTTGGGAGTGAAAGGACTGGACTTTGCTTCCTACGTCCTGCTTTCCAGGTTTCTCCAAGGACTTGAATGTGAGCTTGCCTCCTGTTAGAAATCTCTGGGAAATCAAAGACTTCATCTGCAGGCCCCGAAATTCTCTGCTGGGAGTTCTGACCTGCCAAGTGGAACCAATTCCAGTTCTGGGCAATTGGATGTGGCTTTTCTGCTAAGAATCAAGAAAATCCATACATCAGCTCTGAGCACCTGTTTTTTTGGTGCATCCCTGCAGAAGACTGACCCTTCGCTGCTGCCTGCACTGAAGCCATGGTTACCGCTCAGTGAGAATCGATGTATCAGCCTCGACAACATCACAGGCTCCAGCATCACCATCGCAGTGTGTCAGAAGAATCACTGCTGCGTGAGTTTAGAGCACCACCTCCCCGAGAACTAGGATGCATCACTCAGACTCCAACACAGCACCTACTTTGCGGCTGAGAAATTGATGCAGCGCCTGTCTGCTGGATCGATGCAGCGCATCTGGAATTTTGACGCATCATCGACGCATTGTCTAGACCCTGACATATCCCATGTATAGACCATGGACGTCCCACAGAGTGCACCCATCTGCAGAAGAGGTAACTTGATGGACCTCCCCCAGAGTGCACCCATCTGCAGAAGAGGTCACTGGATGGACGTCCCCCAGAGTGCACCCATCTGCAGAAGAGGTCACTGGATGGACGTCCCCCAGAGTGCACCCATCTGCAGAAGAGGTAACTTGATGGACCTCCCACAGAGCGCACCCATCTACATCAAGGAGAGGTCACTGGATGGATCATCCCCCTAAGAAGCCCCTTGTTTCATGGTGCTCTAAGGAACTGTTAGTCCTCAGTGCTTGGCAATGCGACTACCTTTTGCCCACTGAATATTACGCCATCCATACTGGCTCACTCTGCATCTTATAAACAGCGGCCTACTACTACTGGTTCCACCTACTGGACAAGTAAGACTTTCGCTTCTTTCCTTGATACCTGATAAAGGGTCACCCTTGCTTCTACCTCATCCTCTGCCATCAGGTCCTCTTCTCAAAGATGCAGCAGATTCTGGGCGCTCACAGTTCTTTCCATTGCTTAGCTCTGTAGGGCCTTATCTTCCTGAGAGAATTAGGGTCTCATTCTGGAGAAGAGCTCAATCCAGCATGAAGGATCACATCTTCACTGAGCAAAGGAGGGAGGCTTTGGTATCAGACCAGGTCCAGGCCATCTGCTGGCACATTACAAGAGTCATATGAGGAGGAGGGCTTCTGATATGCATGCACTGATACCTATGTAGGCTGTCTGCAGCCCAGAGTACCTATAAAACACCTGTGGCATACATGCCACTCGCGAGAAAGTGGGCACTCCTGCCCAAAGTGATAAGTGTAATCGAAAACAGTGCCCTACATTTTTCTGAACAAGGGTAAGCATGCATGCTACAGAGAATTTAGGTGTTTCATATGATGGTGAAGCAGTTTTCGTACCTTTAATTGAGACAGGGAAATCAAGAGGGTGGCAAGGGTGGATAATCCAACAGTTTTGGCAGTGTTTCAATGGGCGTGTTCTTGAACCTCTCCCTAACCCTAATGTGTACCTAAACCATAAAGCTTAAGCATTTCCCTGGCCCTGCCTCTAACTTTCATCCTATGACAATCCTAATGTTAACATGAACCTCAGCTGCCAAGTTAACGCTGCCCCTAAATCCATTCAGTTTACATATTCTCAACACATTTTATGTTTAATGAATTGCCTTTTCAATGAATTGCTCAATATACTTTTTTTCTAGTAGTTTTTTTAAAACAGCACAAATGTGAGCATAGACAGTCAGAGAATGTTTGCACTCTTGTTAGAAATTGGGTTGTTGGTTGACTGGGGTGTGAGCCCTGGTCAAGCAGCAACTGCAATCCCAGTCATCGTGAAGGCAGGCAAACCCTAAACTAACCTGTGCTCACCCTCTGGTAGCGTGGTACAGAACAGTCAGCCTTAACTTTAGAGGCAGTGTGCAAAGTATTTGTGCAATATTTTAGAAAAAATAGATCCGACTTTAATAAATAAAACAACACCCAAACAACACAAATCCAATTAGTAGAACCAGAGATATTGATTTTTAAACTTTATATTGAAAAACAGCGCTACAAAGCGCTACTGGGGATATCTGGTCATGCTGGACCGGGACAAAGTTACAAGTTAAGGCGACCGAGAAGGAGCATGGTACAATTGCAGGGACCCAGCTAGGGCAGCTAAACAGAGTACCTCTAATCCTGGTTGCGGCGCTTTGCCTAGATTCACGTCAAAGATGCGTTGTGCAGCCGAGGCGATGCATTGGTTCCGAGATGTGACAAGGCTTCGTTGAGAGGTCCTGATGCATTGACGTTGAGGACCCTGTCAATGTGGTGCAAGTTGGCGTCTGAGTAGCTGCCCGCTACCTCTGGGCTCCCACCCCTCACCTTTAGCTTGAATGCGGCGGTTACCGTGCAGATATTTCAGCGCTGAAAGTTGCTGGAGGGTCTGCTGCTTCTCAGGTTTATTTTGAGTTCCGTGGCCCGTTTTGGCAGCACATCTTGGAGGTGGAGCCCCAGTGGGAGACACCATGCGCTGTTGGTGAACTTCGCTGCAGTGCTCCGTGTGGCTCTCAGGGAAAAGCGGAGACATGCTCCCCTTGCGACTGTGGGACAGGCTAATCCTACCATACGGATGGCTGGCAGACGTTCCAAAGAATATGGCACGTTAGTCCGCATGTGTTTACAACGCATGCCATTACAACACGGTCGTTACAACGGCCGAGTTGTTGCATCGCATACCTTTACAACACAAGTCGGAACAACAACTTGCTGTAGGGGGCACTGGATGTTGGAAAAGTATAATTTACTATTTCAACTCCAGTCTGTGCAACAGTAGGGAAGGTGTTGGATTTTAAATCTGCGTTGTAATCCATGCGTGGTAAATAATGTTTACCGTTCCAAAACCACCAAGGTGAGACTTCCATACACAGTCTCTACCACAGTGGGCCCGCCCCCGGCTGGGACTATGAATCCCAGCATGCACCATCAGGAGAGCTCCAAGGAGGCTGGAGAGGAGCCAAAGAACAAGAAGAAAGGGGATGAGAGTGCCGGCACTATTGGAAAAAGATTAACCAGAGGGAATAGTTCAGCTGTGGAAGACCAACCTGCAATATCTGATCGTTTTCCCTTAAAACTCTACAAGCCCTTAGAAAAACAGGATATGGTTACTGCTGCCCCCCCCCCCACCCCAGCTGTAGCATCTGTTTCTAGCCATCTGCCTGAGGGGGTAGCGGAGACCCTGGCAAATCTGCCCGGAAGTCCAAAATCAGGCAAGAAGGTAAACTGTGTAGCCACCCGCTTGATGGATATAGGGGAGCAACTCGTGCCCGAGTTGTATCTGTCCAGTCATGGAGCCACTAATACCAGGGGGCCCCTGATCTCCCCTTCCTCCCAACCAATGAAGGCAAGCCTTATATCATCAAGTTATGTCCTTATAGAGAATCTTAGACAGTTGACCTCACCCGATGCTATTGGAGGTGGAGAGAAGTTCTTCACTCGGAATGACAAGTCGAATGACCAGACTTCGCCCACTTCACAGAGGAGCAAAGATGGAGGATAAGACAGATGTTTGCTCCCTTTCAGAAATTGGGTGCCAAAGTATATCTAGAAAAGTCCTCAAAATTGAAAGTGATACTAAAGGGCCTTATCCGCATTTCAAGTGTTTTCTGAGATTCAGACTCAAGAATACTTAGCGGAGCTGCAGGGCGGGGTCTGATTCTTAGGGAGAGTGTGAGGCAAGAATGGCTGAGGGGGATCAAAAACATGGCCGGAAAAACGGAGGAACCCTAGGGGACACAAAGCAGAAGGGGGAGGGAGAGTTGAAGGAAATGAAGCCATGGTCTAAGGGAGGGAAGGGGGGATTGAATAAAAGCTAAAAAGAAAAAGAAAAGAATGGAGAGGAAAGCACCAATAGCTTATCTCGGGGAGCAGGGTGCTCTATAAGGGAGTTAGTGGTGGGAGTGCGGGGAGAGGGTCCATCTCGCCAGTGGGCATCATTCAGGCTAGGCCTGGTTGCTCAGTGGAGTGGTACGGGTAGGGTGGGGGGTTAGAAGGGGGGTGGTGGGTCCAGGTGGGGAAGGGGAGATGGGTAGCCTTACACGATCAGGGTGAAAGGGGTGAGATGCTGAGAGATTGGGTGTTGGTTAGCAGGGAGATGAAACACTGATATTATGATAATCAATCAATCAATCAATCAATCAATCGGGGGTTTATAAAGCGTGCTACTCACCCGTGAGGGTCCCAAGGCGCTGGTGGGGGTAGTGCTAAGGATGCAGGTTTAAATAAAATAATGATTAATAACCGGACGATCTGAACTGCGTCTATTAATATATGTGGTTTAAATGATCCTAAAAAAAGGGCTAGGACTTCCTTATGGCTAAAAGTCCTGAGGGCGGACATGGTCTACCTACAGGATACACACATTGAAGCTTCACAGAGGCATATTTTAAATTTCTTCGGCTGTAGATTATTAGCTGGTAGTTCACAAGGCGTTCACTCTGGGGGTGTTGCAGTTCTGGCCCGAGGTAGGCGGCTAACGCTTTCCCAAATAGGGTCTGATATCAAAGGGAGATGGGTAGTAGCAGCGTCTCACTCTCCCTGTGGTGGCAATTCACGCGGTGCTCAGTTTATGGCGGAATACCCGACGACCCCTCTATTCTACATCCCATTTCTAAACAGATAAAGCACCGTCCTTTGCCTATAGTTTTATGCGGGGTTTTTAATATTAATCTTCCAGGATACTTTAATATAGGGGGCCAGTCATTGTGCACCGAGCGAAAACCGAAGGTGTTTCAAACCCTTAATGGGGCATGTATAGCTCATGCTTTGGTAGATGTGTGGCACAAAAAGAATCCGACGGCGATGGGTACACTTATTTTTCTGCTCCGCCTAGTAAACATGCTTGCCTTGATTAATTTTTGTGTCCAATAAGCTTATCATGTCCTGTCAAGTTGATAGACACTCTCGGATCATAATTCCCTGGTCATAGAGCTGCAAGGAATAGGGGGAAACCAAGCAGCTCGTGGAGCTTCGAACGCGCTCTTCTTACTGCTGAGGACTGCTGCAAACATAGCAGAAGGTGGAGCCCAATATTCTTAGGAAGAAGAATGGTAGCGCCTCCTTGTGTACGGTCTGGGACACATTTAAGGCCTGCCTAAGGGGAGAGAGCTTAAGGCTCTCATCGGACAAAGGGAAGCAAGAAAGACAGTTGATACAAGCCAAAGATAACCTAGCGACAGCTGAGGAAACTCAGTAAAAACCATACAACAAGCAGGGGAGAGAAGGGGAGCATTAATGAAGGTAACACTCGCAAGGGCAGAACTAGAGGGGATATTCACAAATAGGGCTGTTACTTGGGAAGAGAGAGCGTACGGCTGTAGTGAGCAGGTTGGACACCATCTGGCACTGAGAGCAAGGCAGAGGTGTACAAACAGTGAGGTCAGAGAAATTCGGGATCCTGTTCTTGGGGTGGTCACTGAGGCAAAAAAATCAGAGAGGAATTTCAAGTGTTTTATCAAACCCTGAATACAGAAGAAAATAGGGATGCCTTAGGCGAACCAATGGGATCCTCGAAGCAGTGCCCGTAAGTAAAGTATCTATAGATGAACGGGCAGCCCTAGAAGAGGAGCTATCCTGGGAAGAGATATTTCTTGCACTCTCTAGCCTCCCACCGGGGAAAGCTGCGGGTGGATGTCATTCCCTCAGAATTCTATAACATTTTTGTCCCCCAACTGAGAGTTCAGATACTTGCAATTTTTAACCATATATTTAACGGAACTACATCACCTGATTCTTGGTCGGTGGCACCTTTATCTCTCTTTTTTTAAAGAAAGATAAGCCACTGGCCGAACTTGGCTCATATCGGCCGATTCCGCTGATCAATAGAGATTCAAAAATCTACTTCAAAGTGTTAGCAGTGCGATTAGCCCAGGTTATAAAAAAGCTGGTTGTGAACACGCAGCGTGGCTTTACTGCAGAAAGGGACCCCACTGACCACATCCGGTGTGCGGTCTCACTCTTTGATGCTGTGGAAGTGTCAGGCGACCCTATGGCTTTGATTTTGTTCGATGCCGAAAAAACTTTGTCTAGGGTCTCCTGGCCGTTCCTATGGCGCACCATCATTCAAGGGACTTCGGCCCCAGATTCACTCAGGAATAAAGGCCTTGCATTGGAAAGGGTTGGCACGGCTAAACAATTTGCGTCTCACAATGATAGGCCGTTGTGATGTCATAAAAATGATTTACTTTCCCAAAATGTAATACTTTTTTAGAGCACTCCCTTTAGATTTTCCAAACAAGTATTTTAAGTTTTTTGACACAGTATTCTCCAGATTTCTATGAGCCTATTATAAACCAAGAAGAGCGCTGACGTATCTCCCGCTTCCGAAAGAGAGAGGGGGGCGGGCTCTCCCAAATCTCAAACTCTCTTATTGGGCTTCATTGTTGCAATATAGCCGGATTCCACTGATTGAATCTTTTCAAACGATTAAACCAAAATCTATACCGTCTACGTATGACTTACTGTTAGGGAAAGGGGCACGGGGCGTCTGCTGAGGCGAGTCGAGTATAGCTATTATGAAAAAGTATGGTTGAAGTATCTAGCGGGTGCGTGGAAGGCTTGGGGAGATGGAATTTGAATACCCCAATTGTGAACAACCCAAACCTACCAGGAATCTTTAGCCATTACTCTATGCAAGTATAGTGCTCGGCGTGCATAGAGGGTGCCGTTCGTGCTTTGAGGAACTTCGTTTGTGCTGCTCAGTGCTTGACCAGGGCGTGAGGGACTGCGAGGCACCGCGGCTGGGAAACCAGCTACAGCTGCGGCCTCTTCCCGGACACTCCCTTTTTAGCGGATCACTACCTATTTAAATCGAGACTTTTGATGCGGCGCGGGACGCGGCGCAGGACGAGCGCCGGGCGAAGCCCGGGCCAAGGGCGGGCCCGTTCTAGCCCGTTACAGACCGAGTAAGACCGGACCGGGCCCCCCTTCTAACATTTAAATCGTGGGTAATAGACATCCCTGCTGACTTGTAAATATCTCCTGTCAATTAACTCTTGTATTTGCATGTTATCATCCATGGCGACCACACGAGGGAGTAGGAGCAGGATGATTAAGGATACAAACAATATTACCGGCCCATTAGACAACTTCATTGTAAGAGCAAATTCAGTTATCGATCAAGGAATTGCCCTTATGGAACGAAGAGTGTCACAAGACCTATTACTAGCTAAACGCTCCTCTTTGGGCCTTTTTGCGACAGCTAAAACTCCCGATAATATAAGTAACAAAACACCCCTTGCTTTAGTACAGGCGGATATACATAGCATCCCAAACGTAGTAGATTTGTCCTTTTCTATGACAGAATGCATATCCTCCTCGCAATTAGAGAGGTCACCGATTCTTGTACCGGAGCCTCTGGTGCTAGAACCACGGTCGCAAGACTCAATTAATACCCAGATGATGAGAGAAAAAGAGGGTGCAATTCCAAAGACGACAAAATACCCTAACAGAAAATATAAGAAAAAAGAACCTAAAGTAAATAAGCATAGTAAGTCAAAAAAAGTCATTGTAACTGGGGATAAAGGGAAAGGAAAACCTCACATTAGAGGGAAAGAACGAACTGAACAAGAGTTAAAAGAGGGCCGAACCCAAAATTGTCCTATTGTGGATAGTCAGTTATTGGAACTCTCCAGCGCTGTTATTTCTTCTCCGATGTCATTAAACTATGAGCCTTTGAAGGCTGATCATAATTTAATCGAACACATAAGGGAGCTTTTTAGAACATTTCTTACCCTGCTAGAAATTAGATTGAAGAAGATTGAGACACAGCTAATAGATGTGGCTGCTTCTTTAAAGACCTCGTCTAACATCGGCCCATCAAAGGTTGTGGAAGGGATAAAAAAAGGTACAAAGAATTTATTAGTGGGTCCACCAACACCTAAAGTTTTAACCCACGTTACAAAAGCAAATACTTTGGCATCTGTTAACACAGAGAACTGCATAACAGAAAAAATTCATCAGCCTCCTGGAAATTCACGTACAAATAAAGATTCTAACAGGGATGTTAAATCGGGAAATATAGTTATAGATTTGCCCCCAGAAGTATCGCCTTATTTGGTGATTTTAACGGGCGTCCCCGAACTGAAAGAGGATAAAGAAGAATCCTTTGAATCCCTGAAAAACAAGGCCCAATATTGGCTTAACACAAACCGACCACTTCCCTCGAACAGGACGAGTAAGATCCTAATGGTCCGTAGGGTTTCCTGGGTGGGGGCAGAAAGAAAAACAATACAGGGGGACTGTGTCCTGGTCAATTTTGAGGACCGGGAAACGGTTGACTACATCTGCTCCTGGGGGAACCAGCATATAAATGAGATTATCCAAACTAAACGATTATCTTTTTTCTACCCTCCTAGATCTCATCCCTACCTACCCAATGATCATAAATGGGTCATTGTAAAATCTTGTGATAGAAGAGCGAGCATAAGTGAATGGGGGAGGCAAATTAACAGGGGCTTAACATGTAGCGACACCTGGAGAGGACTACCTACATCTAATCGCTATAGTAGCTTAGAGACGGTGGATTGACTCCATCAGACTGGAATTAGTTTACCGCCCCATTGTTTTAGTAGCAATAAAAAGCACAAAAGCTTAGACTACCCATTAAATGATCCTAAAAGAGAAGCTAGTGAGGGCGGGATAAAAAACCCGTTAGATTCTTCAACAACATCCAAGGCTTCATTTGACGAATTTGATAAACAAGAGTCAGAAATAAATACACATTCTGACCTTGGTTTAAAAATTGTTTTATCTCCAAAAATTGCCCGTCCCATAGCACAGACCGACACGGAATACAATTTTCTTTTGGTAGAAAAACATTCATCTGCGGTTTACCCTTCTGATGAGGAGTTAGATACTGAACACAACATTTCCGTGATGGAACTAAACTCGTGTGCAGACTGCTCCCCTGACAAGGAACGTCAACAAGTCATAGCAAGGGGAGAGCTTACCCTTCTATCTTGGAATATAGCAGGTCTAGCAAACAAGGTAGATGATCCCATCTTCTGTGACCTAATTGAGAAGAATGACATCATCTGTCTTCAGGAGTGTTGGGAGCAGGTTGAGACTCATTTTGCAGGGTATCGCACATTTTTTACCCCTGCAACACAGTCTAGGAGAGGTAGAAACTCGGGGGGGCTTTGTACCTATATCTCTAACATGGTAAATCTGGTAATAAAGCAACAGAGTATAGAGGGGCATAATTTTTATCAGGTCCTCTGCTTAATTGCAGGAGGAAACCGACTTATACTAATTAATTTATATAATAATATCCCGAAGGATGATCTGAACAAAGTATTTGAAGATCTAAATAATTTAATATCCGGTGCAATTGGTTCGGAACAAAATGATACTTGTATCATTCTGACAGGAGATTTTAATTGTCACTTGTGCCCACATAACAATTCTGGTATATGTGGAATGGTCAATTTAATTGGCGACCCATGTACACATTTTGAGCATACTGCAGTGGGAAATATGTTTAACAGTCTAATTTTTGATTGGGACTTGGGGTTTGCAAACGAACTGTGTACGCCTCAGGTCCATTTCCAACCCACCTTTAACGGGCGAGGTCTAGAGTCTGTTATAGATTACACCTTGGTCAGTACTACTCATAGCCGTAAAGTTCTGATGTTTAAAACATTAGACACTGCTATGAGTGACCACTTTCCGATTAGCTCAATTTTCCATATCGATAGGGGTAGTAGAGCTGTCCCAAACGTAGCGGAAAATCTCTCCCGCCAGGCTATCTCATTGGCAAGACAAAATGGATATGCCATAAAATGGAATAAGGTCGACCCATCTAATTTTCTCCAGAACCTGATACTGGATCAATATAAAAATGTCAGGATTTGCCTAGAGGATCACCCTGATCCTAGCTTGACCATTTGCGCCTTTGACCAGATTTCTTCATCCATCGCTAAAAAGTTAACAGGAACCCTACGAGATAAGGCCTACCAAAAAACCCTTGGGTGGTTCAACTCGGACTGCTCTAAGGCACATTCTAACTTAAAGCAGATTTTAAAGAAAAAACCTAAAGATATGCTAGAGGTTAGAGCCGCTAGGGCAGTTTATAAAACATCGATAAAAAAACGGAAGCGGGAGCTCAAGGAGAATGCCTGGAACGCATTAGTAAAGGCAAGCTCCTTGAGAGATAATATTGCGTTCTGGAAAGCAGTAAATGCCCCCTTCTTCGTTAAAAGGAACTCTGATAAGTTGGACCCTATGATAGAAGAATCAACCTGGGTGGATCACTTTACTGAGCTTTATAAAAAAGATGTTTTGCATAGCATAGCCTCTAACCCCTTAACCCAGCAGCCTGCGATCGAATCTACTGTTCCTGCTTTATTTCCCTTAGGGATTGTTTTTTCCCCTTCTGAAGTGGAATTGGCCTTACAGGAATGTGCTAGAAACAAAGCCCCCGGGCCGGACGGGGTCCCGGTAGATATATATAAAGATACTGTCTCTTTGTGGGCCTCCCTGTTGACTAATGTGCTAAACAGTTTTAATATAAAGGGATTCCCATCGATATGGCAGGAAGCCATTGTGGTTCCTATTTTTAAAAAGGGAGATCGAACTGATCCCAAATGTTACAGGCCGATCTCCCTACTTGATTCACTTATGAAAGTGGCGGGCAGAATCATTTTAAATAGATTGCACACGTGGGCAGAGGAATGTGATGTTATTTCCAAGTTTCAGTACGGTTTTAAGGCTGGCCTAGGTCCTGTTGAACAAGGGCTCAACTTGGCTTTAATAACTGGCAAGTACATGAAGGCAAAAAAGGGTAATCTTTTTATGACCTTTGTTGACCTTAGTTCAGCATTTGATTGCCTGGACCACGACGTTTTATGGGACACTCTATTAGGTCTGGGCATAGATTCAAACATCCTTATTTTTATTAAAGCATTATATAGAGAGGCGGGGGCCAAGGTGCGTTTCGGAAATAAAGGGGAGTGCACTGGCAAGTTCCCGATTATGAAAGGTGTTAGACAGGGCTGCATTCTGGCACCTTTTCTTTTTAACTTGTATATAAACGAAGTGGCAGATTTCTTAATCAAACAAGAACTAGACTATCCTCAAATTGATGGCACCGCAGTTCCTATTTTATTATATGCTGACGATGCGGTCATCATGGCTAGAACTCAGTTGGGCCTTCAATAGGCTCTAACCAGTTTTTTTCTCTTTATGAGTTCTAGGGGTTTAAAAATAAACATAGGGAAAACCTTTACCATGTGCTGCTCGTCTAAGAATAAATTGCCTTGTAAGACTTTTATCGATAAGTCTAAGATAGAACTTACTAGTACTTTTTCATACTTGGGGATTGTTTTTAATCAAAAAGGTACTTGGAAAGCAGCAATTAGGGCCAGGAATTTTGCCTTTGCTCGTACCATAGGAGCAATTAGACAGTTTGCCAATAAATTAGGGGGCAGGCCTGTACGTATTTTAACGGATATCTACAAGTCTAAATGCATATCAACCGCTTTATATGGATCTGGCATATGGGGTATTGCAGACCCCCAGGAAATCCAAGTAAAAGAAAACAGTTTTCTCCGCTATCTGTTAGCGGTCCCCAAATCGACTTCAACATATATATGCCATAAGGAACTGGATTTGGTCTATATTTCGGATCTTATTAAAATCAACCCATTACTCCTATGGCATAAGATATGGACCTCAGAAGAAACTGTTTTTAATAGAGCTATTTTGAATGATTGTCTCAGGCTAGAGAGATGGAAAGACATTCATTGGATTCTTTATGTTAAGGAGTTCATGATTAATATGGGCCATCGAGCTTTTTTTGATAACCCCTCTTCGCTATCCCTGATCTCCAGAAAGGCTTTTAAGAAAAGTTGTCTTGCTTTCCTGGAGAACAAAAGATGGCTTGAGGAGAGGACTAAGTCTTCTGTAATTCAATATAACGCATTTGCCCAGGGCCCTGGTTTGCACCTTTATCTGTCTCCTGACTACACTTGTTATGACAGAATGTTGCTATCGCGCCTGAGAACTGGTACCCTTTACAGGTTGATAACACTCCCAGTGAGTAATGATTGGTCCTTTAATTTAATTAATTGCCCCTGTGATGATCTTGCCTTGCAATCTTCAATACATTGTCTTTTTTTTTTTTGCAAGTACTATGCTTGGGGAAGAAAGAAATATTTGATTCCCCTTCTTAAGATCTGGGGCCTAAGACAGTGCAAACCTGCGTATCTAAAACTACTCCTATTGGAAGATGAAATAACCATTAGTGCAGTATCCAAGTTTTTAAAATTCGCAATCCGATGTAGATTAACTTTGGATTCATTTTATTAATGTTTGTCTCTACGTCTGCTATCCCCTTTTATGATGAACATAACTTGTATGAAATTCGATTTTGTTTTTAATTATGTTTCTTTTGACTGTGCTTTTATGATTTTAACTTTAAAAATCGAATAAAGCTATCTTTGACTTGACTTGCATAGAGAAATAGGGAACTTTCTTTTCCCCACCTGGCCTGGTTTCATTTGACGAGGTAAAGTTACAGTTTGGTTTTAGCGACAAGGAGTTTTTTTAATATCTACAAGTTGGAGATTATCTTCAGCGAAAAGCCGGAGGCCCCAGTGGTTTTGATAAGAATGCTTTGGTTGATAATTTAATAACGCAGAATTCCATCCGCTTTGAGACGATTTATCAGATGTTAAACAACGAAAGGAAAGACATCTGGATACACAGTGCGCTAAGTGGCAGAATAAGGTGATGATTCCTGAAAACGAGCTTGCAAAAGCTCTCAGCTTGTCCAAAACAGTTTTAATGTCGGCCAATTTACAAGTGCAGTTTTTTAAAACATGTTTTATGCTTTATTATACCCCGGCAAGAATTGCAAAGTGGAACTCGGACAAGAAACTAAGTGGCCGCGCTGTTCCACTTCGTGGGCTGACATAGTTCATATGTTCGCAATTTGTCCATCTTTAAATTTTGTCAAGATCGAAATACAAAATTTTTAAAGTAAATCAGATATAAAAGTTTCATGGAGTCCAAACCTAATTCTACCAGGGGTTCTTGATGAGAAATGGGCCCCTGATATGGAATACTTCCTCGCTACTGCAATGGCAGTTTTTAGACTTTTAATGTCCAACATGGCTTTTAGCTCCATCCCAGTATCTCGTTTGTACAATAATTATGTTTTTTTTCTCTGATGTTAATATTCCCGGATCGTGAGGGTGGGGTAGGAGGGGGGGGTGGTTTTTCTGTAAACGGTGGAAAAAGATTTAATAAAGACTATTTAACAAAAAAAAGGGGATCCTGTCAATGTGAAGTCTGGTATTAAGGATGCATCGGTCCCAATGAGCGGTGAAGCTGCAGAGTTGCATAGCTGAGGCTGCCATCGACGGGGGAAGCGAGGAGCTAGCGCCAAGAAAAGAGTTGACCTGTTGATCTAAAGATGTGGGAGAAGGCGGCGATGCGGGTCTTTTGCAACATGTTCTATGCACTCAGAAGCAGTGATGCATCGGTTTTTCTAGGGGATGTGTTGGTGAGCAGCGAAGATGCATCATTTCCACTGACAAGCACCTTAGGCTCCCTTCCAAGAATCCAGGACTGGGATGGAACCACTTGGCTGGGTAGCATCTCCTGTTGGCAGAGTCCAGGTGGAGGAGTTGGAAGCCTGTTTTGTCCCTGAAGCTTCAGATCAGGAGTCCAGCCATTTAGCCTTTGGATTCATTCTGGGACCCGGGGTCAAGAGATGCAGGTCCAGTACTTCTCCCCCGGGCAAGAGGGCATCAGGTAGCAAGTCAGCACAGCAAAGCAGGAGTCCAGCAGAGTGGCACTCCATCGCAACACAGCAGTACTTCTTCCTGGAAGAACATCTACAGGTCCAGAAGTGTACTCAAGTGATGGTGTCTTAGGTCCAGTACTTATACCCAGTGGAACCCTTGAAGTGGGGGAGACTTCAAAGACATGCCTTTGAAGTGCATAGATGTCTTCTGTTCCTGCCCTGGCTCCAGACTCTACAGGGGACAATGTAGTCCTTTGTGTGTGGACAGGACACAGCCTAGTGAAGTCAAGAATAACTCTCTCCTATCGTGCCAGAGATGGTCCATTGAGACACACCTAAGATCCCATTGTGAGTGGCTGTCTATGAGGAAAACCCAAAGTCTCAACAGTCATGTGATCAGAGGCAGGGTATAGACACCTCAAGGTTAAAGCAAGAAAATGCTAACTTTCTAAAAGTGGCATTTTAATAATTGCAATCTATAATCCAACTTCACTATACATGTAGATTGTAAATTGTGATACCAGAGACACCAGACTTGAAGGGTTTACCTATTCCCAATGGGAAATTACACTTATACAATGTGATAAGGTAATCCCAATGTTATTCTTTGGGAGAGCTAGCCCTTGCAGTTGTGAAAGACATATTTGAGAGCTTTTTACTACCAGTCATGTAAAACTTAAAACCACATATCCTGCCTTTTAAATACATTGCAACCTGCCCTCTGGGGACTACCTTAAGAGTGACTTGTATGAATAAAAAGGGATGGTTCAGGCCTGGCAAAATGTTTATTTTGCCAGATGACATGGCAGTGTAAACTGTACACATAGGCTCTGCAATGGCAGTCCACAAACAAGGTTAAAAGGATGCTCAAGTGGGTGCTGCTGGCCCATTAGTAGCATTTAGTTTACAGGCCCTGGGTACATGCATTACCACATTATTAGGGACTTATAAGCAAATTAAATATGCCAATTTGGGATGCATCTATAGTTTCATGTTTAGGGGCGAGAGGAGTGTTGACTTGAGCAGTCCTAGTATCAGTTCTGAACCCTTGGTAGTGGTGTCGAAGGTGCTGCTCCTGACTAACCCTAAAATTTGGGAATTTTTCACCAAAATGTTCCAGATGAATGATAATAAGACCTGGACTGACCTACCAGTCAATCTGCCCAGGGTGCATCACCGGTTGACCTGACTTTGTGGTAGCTCCCGCTATGTTCTTCTCTGCAGCATCAAATCCTGTTCATCGGGACCTGTCAGCAAGGATATCTGACCTTGTGGAGTCTGCAGCTTCAACCCGCTGGAGATTTTTGACTTCCAAAAAAGTAACAAATTCAGAAGGTATAAATCTTCACTACGTTTCTGACCAGAAGCTCCCTCACTAGGACGCCTCCTCCTCAGACACAGCCAGCTGCCTTGCCCCGCTAACCTCTAGTTTCGGAGGAACTTTTCTTTAAAATTTCTTGTAACTCAGAAATTAAGCCGAGACTGGGCCCGATCCACCTTGTGTAACCGAATCGCACTCCCTTGCAGTTGGTATGAACTCTCAATTTGCAACCAGATACGCACAGTTGGTGTTTTGATCATTTAGGCGCTATTTTACCCGTTAAACTTAAAAATTAATTACGCCTGTTCAAATGCATAGACTTATTTCAATTTGATGTCGTTTTTCAAATTAAAAAATACACAATTTCTCCAATTTGATTTGGGATGTTTGTTGTTGTCCCTTTATTACACCTTCCCCAGGGCCTCCCAGAGGGTGAAGCACCAGTGTAATGGACGAGCTGTGTGGCTCACCCTGACGAGGGCTATGGTTACTGCTTAAGTGGGGATTCCACCAGTTTCAACCAGTAACCCATTTTCTTACGTCATGTATTTCCTAAATGTTCTTTGTTTTCCGAAGTACTCTGCTATTTTGGGTCATATTTGGATGTAGTGTTTCTATCGAGGTGGCATTTTTTTACTGCTGGACCTGGCCCTTTTTGCAGGGTTGTTTCTGAACTGCTTTTTGTTGACTTTGGGACTCTGGGCACTTTACCACAGCCAATCAGTGCTAAGGTACATGTGCTCTCTCCCCTAAAACATGGTGGGCCGCATGTATGAAACAATTTTGCATTTAAAAAGGGTGCAAATCGCAAAATTTGGCCCTTTGCGAACAATGTATGAAAGGCTTTGTAGTCACAATTTTAGGTCATAACAAAAATTGCGACTACAAATAGGGAATGGCAAATTGTGATTCCCTAAGCACACATACCAAGCGTTTACTAAATGCAAACTGTGCATTTAGAAAAATGCTATTACCAACAGCTTCCAGCAGATTGTAGCCATGTGCAAACTTTGAAATCACAAAAATGAATTTTTCAGAGTGCCACGTAGCCCACACATGTCCCTAGGGCGGTTGCATGACGTCACAACATATGCCATTACCCCGCATGCTGTTGCAAACCAAATCTTTACCCCGACTTGCTGTGGGGGTGTGCTGGAAGTAAGAATAGTTTAATTTACTATTCCACCTCCAGTGTGTGCAACAGTAGGGAAAGTGTTGGAGTTAAATCCAATACCTTCAACCCCTGCTACACACCTTTCGCGTTGCAACGGCATGCGGGGTAATGGCATGTGCTGTAACACTTGCGGTGTAACGGCTGTTTCCCCCCTAGGGCATGTGTGCGCCGTACATGTGCACATAGGTCCCAGGGCACTATTGGTTTTCCATTACCTAATTTGTGATTACCAATAAGGTATTCGCAAATTAGCTAATGCAAAACCATTCACATTGAATAAATGGTGAAGTACTACCTAATTTGATTACCTACCTACCAAATCGCTATTTGGTAATATTGAGGAATCGTGAATTTTTGGGCGATTCCTTACATACATAGCAGCTTGCCATTACCAAATTGCTATTTGGTAAAAATCGCTATTCGGGAATCACAAAAGGCTTTTTTGACACATGTGGCCCTGGATGATTGGTTTGCACCTGCTTGGCATATTTAATTTACACTCTTGTAAAGTGGTATCCCATATAACCTGGGCCTGTAAATTAAATGCTACTAGTGGGCCTTGAGCACTGCCTCTGCCACCCACTGACGTAGCCCTTCAATCCTGTCTCAGGCCTGCCACTGCAGAGCCGTTGTGTGCACTTTACTGCAACTTTGACTTGGCATTTAAAACTACGTGCCAAGGCTTTTACTACATATAGGTCACCCCTAAGGAATGTCATAGGTCACCTGTATGGGCAGGGTGATGTGTAAGTAAATGGTAGGCCATTTGCCTTTATTCTGTGGCATGTCCTGGTAGTGACAGACAGCCTATGTTGTTTCTCAGTATTGTGAGGCAGTCTCCTCTCATAGGCTAGCATTGGGAAGTCCCTGATATGTGTGTAAGCGGCCATTTTGATCTGAAAGGAGTAGCATTGCCATGTTTGGTATGTTTGGATTAGTGGTGAAAAAATCCTGCTTACTGGTGTAGTTAGATTTTACATTTCTATTTTAGAAATGACACTGTTAAGAGAGAGGTGAAAAAAGGGGGGGGGGCCATGACTCTACAACGTAATCATATAACAAACAAATCTGGCTGCGATAATTAAAAGTATACTTGATTTAAATGGACCAAGGCAAATTAATTCATAACCTTGGTCTTTGTATTTATTTCACACCAAATTAAACAATTATTTGCACATTTCTTCATTACATTTAAGAATGTCTTGAAGGACAATCTCTTCTATATCAATGGACACCTTTACATCAAATAGAACAATATTCATCAGACACATATGACTATCATTAAAACATGTATGACTCAACATTAAGACGTATATACATTGTGAAACTATAAATTACACAGATATGTCACAAAACAACCTGATGGGTTTGTTGCGATACAATCTCAATGATGAAACTGCTGTGTTAATACCAGTCTAACTAATAAAAAAAACAGAGGAAAAATGTTACTACAAGTTGGAATTTTGTGACCATCTTGTTACAGGTTTAGGGATTTGTGCACTAGTGATTAGGCATGTCATGGATACTATAATTTGAATAGTCCACTGTTGTTTTGTGACATATCTGTGTAGTTTTTCGTTCCACAATACACATTAATCGTTTCACAATACGCAGACCAAGGTTATGAATTAATTTGCCTAGATCCACTTTTTTCAATTCAATAAAAGCTTTATTCGGAGGCAAAGTACATCCATATAAGCAAGGTACAAATACAGCATTTTTAGCTAATTAATAAAAATTCATTTTATAACAGTACATGCAGAAAGATCTAACAGATCAAAGTCTTTTAAAAATGAGAATAATTAATCATCAGAACATGTCAAATAACCTAATTATCAGCAAAATTTAAGTAATAATATAAATTAGTTTTTGTGTTTTGCGATGGTTAATGATATACAGCTAAAAATCAGAGGAACTAAATGATTAATGTTTAAAGGTTTGATCTGTGCCTTAGGCAAAATTTTTAAAACATAGCAATATTAAAACAAATTGCAGGAGATTCTAACATTTGTAGGACCAGTAATGCTGGACGACATTTGCGCATTGACAATTGTTTCAGAACAGGTTTCAACCACCGTTTTCTAGGTTCAATAAAATATTTACAAAAAAAAGTAACGTGTAGAAGGGACTGTAAAGAAAGATCGTCGCAGGGACATGTGGAAAGAACCTTTGACCAGTCATTTGGGTTCGGGAAAGTAATTAATCGGTGGAAATTATTAAATCTAAATCTGGTGAGTAGGAAAACATCGTAGATTGGAAAGCAGGAGGACAAATAAGGCTCAATTTTGAAAGAAGTTTGGATTAGTAGGGAGTGCTGGACGGAAGGTTTGTTAGCTTCTGTTGTTAACCGGAGATTGTCAAGATGTTTTAGACATTCCATTTTGAGTGATTTGCGCAATATTCTTAGCATATCATGTGGTGAGGAATAGAAATTCGGGTAACCCAGGTCATTAAGGAAATTGCGGACAAAATTTAGCCAGGGAACTTTTTCAGAATGATCCAGTTTTTGACAGTCAGTAATGATTTCTTTGGTTAATGACGTCTTGTCTGAGGTCCAGATACGGTGCCAGAGAAGGATTGGTTGCAGACGGATGAGATCGGTTATGAATGGCATGCCAAGTTCTTGGTGGCAGGCATAGGATTGAGGGAGTGATAGTAAATATCTCAAAAAGGAGTTTTCTGTTTTTTGGATGGAATCTACTCGGGCGTGACCCCAGATACCCGCACCATAAATTGGAGTTGAAATGCATTTTGGGCGATAGATTTCCAGGATTTCCGTCGGCGATCTCTTTCCGAGTCTCTGGGTAAAGGACATTAGAGCCATGGTGGCCTTTAGAAACTGATGGTTTCTCGACTCAATTGCCCTTTTCCAGGTCTCCTTATTATCTATCACCACTCCCAGGTAGGGATAGGTTGTTGTAATTTTTATCTTGGTGGAGGTAATGTATATGCGTGGGACCTTTGGTGATGTTTTACCAGAGGACATAATGAAGGTTTTGTTCGGATTAATTTTTAGATCGAGATTGGACATGAAATTGTGATAACGGGTCAGGGAGCGTTGGAGTTCTAGTGGGGTGCGGGCGAGAATTACCGCATCGTCGGCATATAGTAATGCGGGGATTGGTCGATTTTTGACCAGGGGTAGGTCCTGGCTCCCCTCCAACATGGCTGCCTCCAAGCCGTTAGTGTAGATGGTAAAAAGGAAGGGTGCCAGGACACATCCCTGTCTTACTCCCCGTTCCACTTTAAAAGATGATGAAAGTTGGCCCCCTGTGCCGAATCTTACTTTGGCAGTGGCGCCAGAGTAAAGTTATCGGATGTAATTAACTATGGTCTTATCCACCCCTATGTCCAACATGATTGACCATAGTTTTGTGTGAGAAACGCAGTCGAATGCTGCGGAGAGATCGACATAAGCCATATGGAAATTGCCTCCCTTTGCATTCACGTATTTTCCTCTAATCAGTACTAGGTTCAGAACCTGGTCGATTGTTCCCAGACCCTCTCTGAAGCCGTATTGTAGATCTGAAATGATGTTGTTGTGGTCTGCCCAGCACTGAAGTCAGTCAAGTAAAACACGACCCACCACTTTGCCGAGAGAGTCAAGCAGAGAGATGGGTCGGTAACAAGTCGGACTGTTGCGATCCCCTTTTTTGAATATTGGAACCAATATGGACTCAGACCATGAGTCCATCGGTCCTGTCTCGCTGGATGCATGCAGTACTCTGAGTAAAAGGGGAGCCCACAGGTCGATGTTGGACTTATATATATCTACAGGAACCCCGTCCGGTCCTGGAGCCTTTCCCCCCTTACTGGCTTTCAGGGCTGAAGTGATGTCATCCAAGGTGAATTCAGGGTGAATGGGGTGCGAATCGTGGGTAGAGGATTGGATAGCCTGCAGAGGGAAATTTGAGGATGATGGAGAAGAGTGAGTTAGACTAAATATCTGGGAAAAATGATTAATCCATTCTTGCTCCGGTATGGCCACCTCTAAAGAGTTTTGATTTTTTGGGGCTGAGAGGAAGGATGAATTGATTACCTCCCAAAAGGCTGTAGGGTCCTTCGCTTTAGAGCTATTATGGAGGGCAGACCAGAGTTCTTCTTTTAATTTTGATTTACGGTTCTTTAAGCACTCGTAATAGAATTTTCTAGCTTCGGCGACCTCAGATTTAATGCGTGTGACTTTCTTTAATGCCTGCTTCAGCGCTTTGTGAGCCTTAGAACAGGTGGAATTAAACCAGCTAAATATAGGTGTTTTTTTTAGATTTGAATGGAATGATTAAGGCCTTGTTGATTTCTGTTATAATAATCTGGAAGTTTAATAATATCTTAGAGGGAGAGGAGGAGTCTGCCAAACAAGATGAAAAGGCTGCCCCGTTCCCTATAATAAGCTCTTTCAGGATTGTTTCAGGGTCGATACAAGACCACTTTAGGGCATAGCCATTTGGCCGGTTCATTATGAGGTTATTCTGGCATAGTGAATTTACAGGATGAGTGAGGGAACCGGGTAGATCCAGAGTGATGGAGATGGGAAAGTGGTCGCTGTGGATGCAGTCATGAGTGGTAAAATTGGTAATCAGATTGACTGCACTGAAGGACAGAAGTATAAAATCTATACATGACATGGCACCTCTGCCGTGAAAGGTTGGAGTTAGCTTGATTAGTGGAATTAGCAGTTCGTTGGAAAAAGTTATTTCCAAAGAAGACATTATTTGATTCATCAGGGAGCCTTTAAGGGAGTGTGAAAAATGAGTGACGGGGGATTTGTTGGAATCCATAAGGCCACATGTGATCTTATTTTTATCACATAGTGATAAGTTGAAGTCTCCCCCCCAAATCAAGAAGGGATTGTTAACTTGGGACTGATGAAAGTAGTCCACTAGAAAAGATTGAATTTCTTGCAATAAACCTAGCAATTTTGTGTCTTGCAAATTATTATAAAAATTAACTATCAGTGAGTATTTTTGTTTAGTATAATGGAGATGATCTGATAGTTAGATTCGGCTTTTAGTACATTAATGAGTTGACCTGAAATGAGATTCGAGATGTAAATCACTAAGCCTCCCTTGGCCCGCCCTGAGGGTGAGGGAAGCGCAGCGGAAAAGAAAGTTTTGTAACCGTTTAGATGAATAGGTAAAAGAGCCCAGGTTTCCTGCATACAGATAATATCGTAGCGACTGACGAAGTCGAGCCAGCCCTCGTTTTGAATTTTTGAGTGCAGGCCTGCAATGTTCCAAAAAATGGACCTTAGTGGGTGACAAGAGGAAGGTTTTAGGGGAATATTTGGTGTAACGAGTTGTAATGTTGTTTGAGTAGGAAGAAGAACCTCGGGGGTTAGGATTAGGTTAGAATCTATGTGAAAAATATTTTGAGAATGAACTAGAGTGTCTATAGGAGTTGGGAGAGTAAATAGGACTGGTTGGGAGAAGATGGGAAGTGATGAGACGTGAAGAGGAAATAAAGATGGTGGGTTGCTCATCGGAGGGGGTACTAGTTCAGTATCAGTATTTAATTGAGATGATTTGTTACTGGGAAATTGAACAGTTATAGGCGTTTGAGGGGACTTTGGGACCAAAAGTAGTCAATCAACTTCCTCGATTGGTGAGAGGGAGTTGAATCTGTTTTCCATTAGAATTGGGTCAGTCGGAGGTTTGGACAAATAATTAGAAGGACGGTAGAAAAAGCCAAGAGGGAGAGCGGAAATTGCGGTTGAGTTAAGGAAAGGATCCTCTTTTTGTGTTAGGATCAAACGGGCGAATTTAGGAGATCTAAAGTTCACGATGATGCAGTCGCCCTGGATCGTTTTTTCTGAAGGACCAATCCAGTCTGTTCTTCGTGCCATGATAATTTGGTTTGAGTTATGAACATTAAACTGTCTGTGTTTAGCAAGCCAGTCGACCACTTTATTTTTCAAGGAAGGCCAGGACTCGGTCGCTCCATGATGCAGGGAGGGGACTCCAGTTAGAACCACTATGTATGGACAGGTGGCAGGCGGCAAATTTGGGCGGACTGAATTTGGATGAGACCGTTTGGTGGGGTTATTGAGGTTGGGAGGGATACCAGAATTCTTTTGTGAAGAGAATGTTATGGATGAGTTATTATCTGTCAGACTCCTGCTAGTTGGTAAACTGAGAAATGGTTGAGGAGTGCCGTTAGGCAGGTTATTTTTTTCGAAATGGCAAAATGGGTCTTTTTGATGATTGGCGTTAGTGAAAACTTCGGTGGGGATAATGGAAGGATCACAAAAAGGTATAGATTGTTCTTTAAGGTTTATTAATTTGGTCTCAAGGGATCTAAGTGCTTCATTCATTTTAGCATAAAGGCTTGAGGCCATAGCATCCAATTTTTGTGCAAGGATGTTTCCTAAATCGTCAAGATAAATATTTACAGTTGGTGATGAATTTGAATTAGGTAAGATTGATTTGAAGTAAGACTGAACAGTGGGAGAGAAATCCGCCTGATCGGTTTGAGTGCCTTGGGTTAGCTTTTTTAGTTTAGTAGAATCGGTACGTTGTTTAATTACCCTGGGCCTTTTCTGGGATTTCCCTGGTTGCGTGACTTGAGAATGTTTCGTTCTACCTCGCGTTAATGGGCCCTTAGAGGAGGTGATGGGAGAGCGAGGGTGAATATCATTATTAACTGATGGAATTTGGGTGATAGGAGTGTGAGATATGGATGGGGGATTGAGGTAAGGACTTTTGGGTGTGGAAAGAGCTGTGCTGTGGGAGGAGTGGCTGTGCGGGAAAGGGTGCGATGGCTCAACAGATAGTCTACGTTCTATGAGGTCGATTTCATTACTTATAATTGTATCCGCCCGCAGAAGGTAGGCGTCCAAAGTCCCTGTAGAACAGATACGTTTCTCCATATTTTTTAAACACGTTTATGGCAATGTCAATGATTTGCAATAGAATACAAATGTCCGGTGCTAATGGTGCAGGCAGGACAGTAGGCCAAAAGGTACTCACAGAATTACTGCCTGAGTGATCTGGGTGAGGACTAGATGGAATTGCTGTAGTCGGGACTCCTCACAAAGGCAGGATAGGAGATGACAGGGACGTTGCCCAGCCCAGCCTGCTTCAGCCTACGACGGCCTCAGACGGTCCCGCCCTTGTCCCGGGCTTCTCCCGGCGCTACCCGCGCGCGAGCTCGCGGGAGGAGGGACCAAGCGTGACTTTATAGCGCCTCCTGGCGCGCTGCAAAATCGCTGGCGGGGGTGTTGCTGCGGGGCTGCTGGTCTCTGTAGTCCCGGAGCTGTACAGGTAGGTCAAAGAACCGCCGAGCCCGGCCGGCACTGTGGTGGATAGTGGAGTGAGTCCTGTGCCTCAGCGGGGCTCGGGAAAGGTCAAGGGTACTGTCTGCCACGGAAAGATCACCGCGGGACTCGGCCCCAAGCGTGGCTTTATAGCGCCTCCTGGCGTGCTGCAAAATCGCTGGCGGGGGCGTTCCACTTAAGCAAGTTCACTGTTAGAAAGTAGCCATTTTTCTGTGCTTATGACTCTTTTTGCTTCACAGCCTGTCCCTAATACACGTCTGGGCTGGGTGACAGTTACACTTTGTGCATACTTTCCAGACAGCCACAACACAGAAAGGGCTGGGTGTGACAGGAATACATCTGCCTTCATCTGCATACTGTTAGCCTTCCTGTGCTGGAAGATGAGAAGGGTGTTCACACTTTACAATTGTATTGGCTATCTCCTGCTCTCAAACAAAGGGCTGATTTACCCGCTACTGATGTTATTACAATATGGTTAGTAGTAGTAATTTAAGACTGCACCTCTCTCAACAAACGTATATGGAAGGTGTTTATCAACAAGTCATCAAAACGGTATTTGAGTTGGTGCTATTGTGATGTTCAACACACTACTACCAGGGGTGCCAGCACACACTGGTCAAAGGATCCAACGTGTAAACAAAATAAAAAAAGATATCATAGCACCCAATAAAAGTCCCAAAAAAGTCAATTTATACAATAGAAATTCTTGCAGAGGTTTCCAATCGGTAGTTTATTGTAGAGAAAAATAAGGTATCTGTGATCATCTGTACATGCATATTGAAAACAGCAGAAAACAGCCGACACATGTTTCATCACATAGTCACTTTATCAAGGCTGTGGATTATGTATAGGCATAGGGTCAATCAAATATTCCGAAACATGTTTTGCATTTCAATTAGATGCCCAAGAAAGGAAGAGGCTCTCGATCCCGTGTTCAGAGAAGATAGATAAATTATAAAATCAGAATACAAGGTGAATTCTTAATGAACAAAATTGATGAAGTCCTACATAGATCCAAGAGTGAATGTGAATAGTTATAGCAGTGCTACCGAAAGCTGCAGAAACCGCAAAGCATTGAGTTCTTAGAATATTACCCTACAAGCGATACCGTGATCGTCAGTATCCACCAAGTGAACCAGTAAGGATGAAAGGTACGCAGTAGGACAGGAAGTACTGACCTAGGTAAGTAAAGACAATGGTGGGTGGTTTAAGCAGAGGGATCTGGAAAACCAAAGTCTGGTTGTCTGGTAAAACCTGAAGAAAAATGAAACTGGGATACTCCAGAACAGGCAATGACAATCAAACTTAGCATATTTAATTGGATGCGTGACATAACTTACAAATGACACGCGAGAAGATGCACCCATCCACCAGGGGTCAAATTGGTCAGTTCCTGCATCCACTATGAAGACGTTAAGGAAAAAAACGTAGTGTTGCAGATGCAGTCTGATTGGAAAGTAGAAATGGAAAGCAGCTGTTAGCCTACTGGTGGAAGGGATAGATATCAAACAAGGTTACTAACCACCTACAGAAACTCGAATAAAAATAGTTTTATGAAAATAATGTAACCAAGCTGTGGTCCAATGTACAGTGTTAGGTGACCTTCAACAGTTAACAGCCACAGCAAATAACATCTGGCTAAAATTCCATAAGCAAGGGGAGAAGAAAGAGGAGGAGAGGGGGGAATCTGTAAGTGTGTGGGTAACTAGGCAATAAGACTGCATCATTGTGTTGGATATCTCACCTGTCAACCGTGACAGACATTGGCGGTCTAAACTACATCCTCTGCTTACCCCCTACTGATGTCTGGAGCCAGGGCTGGGTTGAAGGAGATAGTTGCACACTTCTAAAGGTTCTTTTGAAGTTCCCGCTTGAACAAAGACAATTTCGAATATAAGTTCAGGGGTACTGACCCCATGATTTTAGACACTGCATGGACCTGTAACCAGAGGCTGCTGGCTCTACCGACTGTAACCAGAGGCTGCTGGCTCTACCGACTGCAACCAGAGGCTGCTGCTGGCTCTACCGACTGCAACCAGAGGCTGCTGCTGGCTCTACCGACTGCAACCAGAGGCTGCTGCTGGCTCTACCGACTGCAACCAGAGGCTGCTGCTGGCTCTACCGACTGCAACCAGAGGCTGCTGCTGGCTCTACCGACTGCAACCAGAGGCGGCTGCTGGCTCTACTGACTGCAACCAGAGGCTGCTGACTCTACCGACTGTAACCTACCGACTGTAACCAGAGGCTGCTGGATCTACCGACTGTAACCAGAGGCTGCTGGCTCTACCGACTGTAACCAGAGGCTGCTGGCTCTACCGACTGGCCATTGCCAGAGGACTGCTGGCTCTACCGACTGTAATCTGAGGCTGCTGGCTCTACCGACTGTAACCAGAGGCTGCTGGCTCTACCGACTGTAACCAGAGGCTGCTGGCTCTACCGACTGTAACCAGAGGCTGCTGGCTCTACCGACTGTAACCAGAGGCTGCTGGCTCTACCGACTGTAACCAGAGGCTGCTGGCTCTACCGACTGTAACCAGAGGCTGCTGGCTCTACCGACTTTAACCTGAGGCTGCTGGAACTACCGACTGTAACCTGAGGCTGCTGGAACTACCGACTGTAACCTGAGGCTGCTGGCTCTACCGACTGGCCATTGCCAGAGGACTGGTGTGCCACCAGGACTAACAGTCATTTGGACTACTTGCTTTGTTGCGGTGGTCTACTGCCTATTGATTGCTGGGCTGTAAAAGAGAATGCCACTTTGCTACTTACCTTCAGCATGGGTATGCGGCCTGCCTCCTCCTCCGTGCCTTCCACTGTTCTCTAGAGGCTGGTCCGTCACTTCCCTACCCCCCCTCCTGTTTGTTGGGAAGCTCAGGGATCTGAAGAGAATCCACTCACCAGCCTAGAACTGGTCATTGCACTTGTAGGTCTGGCTATTGCACTTTGACATGAACTAGCGTGTGGTGAGCGCTTCCTCTTTCATTTTAGAGGTTGTAAAAAACCAGTGCGTGATGAGCGCTTCATTTTCACTTCTTCAGGGTGCGACGATCGGGCAGCCCATCGCCTGTCGCACTGCGAGAACCCCCTCCATAGGGCCGCTTCAGCCAGACAGGTGTACCGAATGCCACATCGAATGTCGCACTGCAAGAACCCCCTCCATAGGGCCGCTCCAGCCGAACAGGTGTACCGAATGCCGCATCGCCTGTTGCACTGCGAGAACCCCCCCATAGGGCTGCGTCAGCCGGACAAGTGTACCGAATGCCGCATCGAATGTCGCACTGCAAGAACCCCCTCCATAGGGCCACTCCAGCCGAACAGGTGTACCGAATGCCGCATCGCCTGTCGCACTGCGAGAACCCCCTCCAGAGGGCTGCGTCAGCCGGACAGGTGTACTGAATGCCCCATCGCCTGTCGCACTGCGAGAACCCCCTCCATAGGGCCGCTGCAGCCGAACAGGTGTACCGAATGCCGCATCGCCTGTCGCACTGCGAGAACCCCCTCCATAGGGCTGCGTCAGCTGGACAGGTGTCCTGAATGCCCCATCGCCTGTCGCACTGCGAGAACCCCCTCCACAGGGCTGCGTCAGCCGGACAGGTGTACCGAATGCCCCCTCACCTGTCACACTGCGAGAACCCCCTCCATAGGGCTGCGTCAGCTGTACAGGTGTACCGATTACCACATTGCATGTCGAGACCCCCCTCAGCACTGCCCTCTCCCCTTAGCATGCTGGCTGAGTGATGCTGGGGGAAGCCTATGCGGATTGCCAGTGCTGCTGATGTTTTTGGGCCATATTCCTGCAGCAAGGTATTCCTTTTGGCAGTCAGGGGTCACAAAAGGAAGGAGCAGAGGAGATAGGGCTGTCCTGTGCTTCCTTCAAGGATGGCCCTGGCCTACACGAGAAAGGCTGCACTTCTTTGTCACATGGATGGTGGAGAGGACCAAACGAGACCGGCCGCCCGCGTAGATCCTATAGTTCGTGCCTTCTCCTCTTCCTACCGTGTGTAAAAGTCTTTAGGGACACTTGAGTTTTTGGGGGTATTGTGGGGTAGATTCTCAATGGAGAACTCCGATTGCCTAAGGAAATGGCTGGTTTGTTGGAATTACCGTAACCTGGGTGGTAGGCAAACGGGTGCCCCTGGGTCCTACGCTTGGGGTCTAATTACAATACAAAGCGTAATAGAAGCACAAGTACACTGATTTCCTACAGATTTTGGTGTTTTGTTACTAAATGACCATTACTGATATTCTTATGGTATTTTATATAGAATGGATGATTCATGGTACATGCGATGACTCGTGTGTCGTTCATAATCTGTTGTGCATTTTTATGACCGGATGTTTTCTAATGTACGTCATTTATATTCTTTCATTGTCAAGGTAACGAGTACTGACCCAGTGGTATGCAGTATTTATGATTCATGTCATTTTGGTCTATGTTTTATGCACAACATAATCTATATAATTTTAGACATTCCTGTGTAGAGTCTCTTTTGTGGTTTTCAATGTGTTGCTGTGTGAGCGTGTTGTCCAGATGCTTTACACATTGCCTCTGATGATAAGCCTGCTCTGTGCCAAAGCTACCAGAGGGTGAGCACATGTGTGTAACTTACTTGCCCTGACTACAGTGGTGGGATCTGCCTGGCTCAGGTGCACACCCTAGCCAACCAGAAACTCAGTTTTTAACAATTACTGAATTCAGTGTCATTACCTTATTGTGTATTGTGCTTTGAGAGCTTTTTGCCATTTCACCTCCATGTTTTCTGTACATATATTTATGGTATTGTGTTTTTATTAAAGACTGGTCTATTTAGAGCCGCTGATGAACTTTTGCACCTGATTTTCAGGACTCTGTGGTGCTTGTCCACATCTTCCCGGATAAGTAGGGAGCTTGGGGTGCTAAGATCCTGTTGCGGATGGTGTAACCCGGACTGAGAGTAGACGAGCACTGGCGCGCTCAGGCTGACCCAGCTAGGACAGTCCCTGGGCATCTGAGAGTGAGCTGGGAGCAGAGCAAGAGGCTTGGGATGATGAGCAGTAAAAAATATTAGCAGAGAAAATTAAATTGTAAACATTCAAGTTGTTGCTGAAGGGCTAAGGAGTTATTACTCACTGTTAATGTTCATAACAGGCACAGAGCATGGCAAGGATCTTATAGCTCACTGAGGCCAGATTCACAAAAATACTCATGTGTAGTAAAGTTACGAAGGTGGAGAAAAGATAGGAGGGTGGAATAAAGTTACGAGGGAGGAGTTTCTGAACCCGGGTGGGGGGGGGGGGGATCTCCTCACATGGGCAGAATGCACCACTGTGAATCGGCTCCGAGTGCCGAGAGTGCGCACTCGTAACTTTACTACAAGTAAGCACCTTTGTGAATCGGCCCTGAATGCTGAGAGTGCGCGATTGTTACTTTACTACACATAAGTACCTTTGTGAATCTGCCCTGAGTGCTGAGTGTGCACACTCGTAACTTTACTACACGTAAGCACCTTTGTGAATCTGCCCTGAGGGCTGAGAGAGCACATTCGTTACTTTACTACACGTAAGCACCTTTGTGAATCGGGCCTTGAGTGCTGAGAGTGCGCACTCCTAACTTTACTACATGTAAGTATAGGAGAGTAGGATCTGCTTCACATGGGTACCCCCACTTTTTGCTGGTGTTTCACTGTTTTTCGACCTTAAGTCTGGCTGTGGCCCTGCTAATTAGGACCACAGCCTAGCTGCTTCCTCTCTAAAATGGTTTCCATGTACATTAGGTACATATCTAATTGGATTCTGGAGTGCCTTATAAGCCCCTAGTATATGGTATACTATGTACTTAGGGCATAGGTACCTCACAGGCCTACCAGGGGCTGCAGCATGTATTATGCCACCCCTGGGAAGCACTTCAAAATGACACCACAGGTCTGCTACTGTAGCCTGGGTAAGGGTGTGCTTGCACCCCTTACTGTGGTATAGGCTACCACTGCCTTATACAGACACATATAAACCTATAAGCCACTCCTATGGCAGGCCTTGACAATCCTGAAGGCAGAGTGTTTGGTTTTGTGTGAGAGGGTGCCCAAGCATGAGCTGAGCCCCTCTGCAGCTTTCGGAAATACTTCCTTATGGCTGTTCTGTGATACAGCCATACCATATACTCTTAAATGCATTATAACCTCGCGGTGAATGCTAACTTTGGAATGGCTGCATCAAAACATGTTGTGTTTAGTGTCAAACGCTTTGGAATACTACCCTCCCCCCCCCACCAGTCCTGGCGGCGGGGGTAGCATTCCACCCCTCTAGAGGGAGAGACATGTTCACACTGGCTAAACCCGGTTAAAACTTTCCAAAGACCTGGCATCACAAAATGGATGCCACTGCCACAGACACGGGTCTGGCCTCCTGCTGCTGACTGAAACTCCGGCAGGGGAGGCCTGGACAATAGGTTTCCTGTCGAAGGGAGGTGTGACCACCTCCCCAGACAGACAGATGTGTATTGGGGCTGGGCGGGAGCACTCTCTGGTGCTTTGAAGACCTGCACTGGGGGCACGTTTGCTGTCCCTGTGCATAGCCCAGTTCAAACCGGTTGCAGGGGCTACCTGCCCCTGCTCTGACGCGAAACTGGACAAAGGAAATGGGTGTAACCACCCCTCTTTCCAGGCCCACCCATAGGTGGGGCCTTAGAGTTAGTCGATTCCCTAAACTTACTATAAGTATGGGAATCCAGTCCCTAGGTCTTTAGATTACCCTGGACGAAACTCTGCTACATATATCCTGGACTTTCGATGTTCTACTTTAACTAGAAGACGGAAGAAATCTCCCTTGGGGTCAAGGAGTGACTCCCCTGCTTGGTAGGCACCAAAGAAGCAACTGACCGGTCTGCAATTCTGAAGCTCCCGCCAGACACCAAACTCTGCATCCCCAGAGGTAGATTTCCAGACTTCCCCGAGGCTACCCTGAATCCACAGCAAAGCTGAGGCCCGTGGCTATCGTGGGTGACATGGAACCGTGACCCCTGGACACCGTGAACTTTTGCAGCAACACTACCTTCCTTGTCATCCTCGAAATTGTGCTTTGGGCTCCGAGTAGCCCCAGCCTTGAGCACCTCCTGCACCGAAGATTGTGGAGTCCACTCCACGAGTGACCCGTGGGCCAGCTTCAAGTGCGACCTCTTGAGGCTCCTTTGTGATTACGAGCCCATTGGCTAGCAGATCCCCACGAAGGCAACTCCTCTTCTGCTTGGGCTTTCCTGGTTGCTCCAGATGTGCCCTTACACACCCTCGCTGGGTGAGTCCATCAGGCCTTGCTGGTCTGCACCGCAGTCCTTTCTCTGCATTCCTGTGACTTGCTGTTGCCAAGGCTTGTTGGGTCCTTTCTGGTCGCCGACAGCGCAGCACTTGACAGACTTCGTGGGACAGCTCGAATCCGACTAGTGGACTTTGTTGACTCCTCCTGGACCTCGTGGCAGAAGAGTCAAGACACCAATCAACTCACCTGAAGCACCCGACATCTGTGGGCATTGGTCCATCCTGCCCTAGGTCACTGGCAAGTGACCTCTGCTTTCAGGTTCCTTACATCCTAGATCCAGGCATGGATCTCTCCGGACACTTCTCCTCTTCACGGCAGCAGCAGTTCTTTGCAGGCTTCCATTGGAATAGACGACGCGACCCAATACCAAAAGACACCTACGCACCCGGCTTCGCTGGGTGAGGTAACTAGAGTACTCCGGTGCTCTCGTGGGTGCTAGCCCTAGAACTGCCTAAGTCCAAAAGGGTTTGGTCCTGACTCGATTAGAAGTGTCCCTAATCTTTAAAATTCCAACTGCGACATTCCCCATAGAAGATAATAGGAACCCGCGGTTGTGTTTTCACACTGCATACGGCTCCCGTGGGTCCCCTGTGTCACTACCTTGGGTTGTTCCTTGCGGTCCCAGCAATTCTAGAGGCAATAGGCCTAGTGCCTATTACAGTCGTGGTTCTCATACCACTTTTTTAGTATGGTTTGGTACGCCCCTAGTGCCCAAACATGTATTTGTGCTTTTACTGATGCTTAAACACTTGTAACTAAAGTACTTTGAACTCCAGTCTCATAAAGAGACTAGAGGGATGTGTGTTATCTTAAATACATATATTTTGAATATATACCTGGTGTGGTTGTCTTCTCATTTGATCATTCAAGAGATTATAGACTGGTAAAACAAGCTGCTTTACATTCCTTCAAGACTTAGCCTGAAGGCTGCTCTCCATAGCTACCACTAGGATAGCTTTCATATAAGGTTGTGTTTAACCTATCACCATAAGGGGTTGTTTGGACTGATACAGGGTGCCCACTAGAACTAGTGGACAGCATATATCAGGCCAGCTTCTCACATTGGTGTGCAGCGTGTGGGATTCCAGCTTGCTATTGTTTTACCAGATAATCCCAATTGAATTGATCAACTGAAAACCGCTAAAGGTACCTGAGGTACATATAATATCAAGTTTAGCTACAGTAGGTTCTACTGAACGTAGAGTTGTGTGTTAAGGGATAGCACACCCTTTCTACAACTCAAGAGAGTTTAGTAGGCCACACTAGTGTAGGTAGTGCAATACACCACACCACATTAGTAATGTCTAACCAGCCAGGAACCATTGAGTCCCCACCTGGAACCAGTGAGCTCCTTCCCTAAAAGTATGAGGGTCTCTTCCTTTGCTAGACTTAGGTCCTTATGTACCATTAGGAAGCTGAAGACAGGCAAAAGTCCATCCACCCAGCATCTCATAAAGATACTGAAACTGGATGATATCACAAGTCCTAGTGGGCCTGTAGCTGGAGACAGTGTGGGTGGTGCAGCACCTGAGGGTGGGTCCAGGGGTGGAAACTCCCCTGACCCAAACTCAAATGCTGACCAGACTGGTGACAATGACCAGACTCTGGTGAACACAGACCATCAGGATGAGGATGAGGATGATGACAATAATGCCACTTCCTTCATTCCTCCTGGTAGGCCTGAACACAGGTCTAGAAGGGATAGATATCTGTCAAGGGTATCTATTCAGTCTAACTCCTCTATTGGAACCTCTGTTTCTACTCACAGAGGGAGGGAAACCTCCCAGAAGAGGAGAGAGAGACTGCTGAAGTATGAGCAAGACAAGTTCAACCTCAGAAAACAGCAGATGGCCTTAGATAGGGAAGCCCTGGAGCTCTACAGAGCCAGTAAAAAGGAGGGACTAGAGTCCCTTGGTGGCAGCAATTTTCCTAGAGATAGGGAGAGGTCTTATGACCATAGAAACCTATGTAGGATTGTCCCTCCCCACCAGAGTGGGGATGACATCCACAAATGGATAACTGCCGTGGAGAGGGCCTGTAAAGTAGAGAAGGTCCCTCAAGGTCAGTGGGCAGCAATCTTATGGCTCTCCTTTACAGACAAAGGTAGAGACAAGCTCCTCACTGTAAGACAAGAGGATGCTGATGATTACAAAGTCTTGAAAAGTGCTCTGATAGATGGGTTTGGCCTAACCACTGAACAATACAGGTTAAAGTTCAGAGATACCCAAAAGGCACAGAATCAGGACGGGGTTGACTTTGTTGACTCTGCTGCTAAGGCTCTGGAAGGTTGGTTATTGGGCAGTAAAGTGTCTGACTTCATAGGATAGAACAATTTGATAATGAGGGAGCAGATTCTTAATAACTGTCAAAATTAGCTGTTGCAACAGTACCTGGTAGACTCTGATCTGACCTCTCTCCAAGAATTGGGAAAGAAGGCAGACAAATGGGTCAGAACCAGGGCGAGGCAGAAAGCACAGAACCAAGGTGGTGACCCTAAGACGCAAGATACCAAAAACTCTGATAAGGGTGGGGACAAGGGTAAAGACCAGAAGTCTTCACAAGGGTCTCAAAAATCATCTGCAGGTGAGGATTCACAGTCAGGAAAGGGTAAAGGCCAAAAGAAGCCCTGATGCAAAATCTGTAGGCAGAAAACTCACTGGACTAGTGACTGCACCAAGGCTAAAGAAAATACTCCAACCACCACCAATGCCCCTAAGGCACCTGCTCCCCCTAGTACAGTTACAATTGGTGGTGGAAATACACAGAATATGGGTGTAGTAGGGTTGACCCTGGGTTCTGAGGTGGACTCTGGCCTAGTCAGAGTACCAACTCAGGCTGTGCTTGTCAGTGATGGGGGCATGGATATGTCCCCCTTTGTGAGCCCCAGTAACCAGGGCAAATACAGACAGCAGCCTTTAATTAATGGAGTAGAAGCTTGGGCATTCAGGGACACAGGAGCAAGTGTCACCATGGTGACAAAAGATCTTGTGGATCCTGGACAGATTATACTTGGTGAAATGTATCAAGTGACCAATGCTAGCAGCGTCAGAACAGACCATTCTCTGGCAGTTGTTAACTTCTCCTGGGGAGGGGTAACTGGCCTTAAGAAGGTTGTGGTAAGTGTGGACCTACCAGTACAATGCTTGCTTGGCAATGATCTGGAAACTTCAGCTTGGGCTGAAGTGGAGCTCAGGACACATGCAGAAATGTTAGGGATCCCTGCACATGTCTTTGCTGTGACTAGGTCACAGGCACAAATGTCAAAAGCTGGACAGGCCCTGGATTCTGGAATAATGGACCAGGTGCCTCAAGAGGGGGAGCAGTAGGGTTAAGGCAGAGCCTTCCCACCTGTCTCAGGATGCTGATCAGTCTCCTCAGGGAGATGATCTTGAGCCTGAAGAAGGAACTGTCCAAGAGGAGCTTGAACATGACCAGGTTGAGTTCTTGGGGACAAGGGGCCCTTCCAGGTCTGATCTGAGCCAGGAGCAGAAAACCTGCCCCTCTCTTGAAACCCTCAGAGAGCAAGCTGCTGACGAGGCTGCTGGGAATGCTAGTGGCACCCATAACGTTTATTGGGATGATGGACTCCTATTCTCAGAGAGTAGAGACCCCAAGCCTGGTGCATCCAGGCGGTTGGTTATACCTCTGAAGTTTAGGGGTTTCCTATTGACACTAGCCCATGATATTCCCCTAGCAGGACACCTAGGCCAGAACAAGACTTGGGACAGAATTGTTCCTCACTTTCACTGGCCACACATGTCTGAAGACACAAAGGAGTTTTGTCACTCCTGTGTAACCTGCCAAGCCAGTGGCAAAGCAGGTGGCACTACAGAGGCCCCCCTTATACCACTACCTGTAGTGGGGGTTCCCTTTGAGAGGGTTGGGATTGACATTGTTGGTCCCTGGATCCTCAAACAGCATCTGGGCACAGGTTTATACTGGTGGTAGTGGATCATGCCACCAGGTATCCAGATGCTATTCCCCTAAGGACCACTACAACACCTGTAGTGGTGAGAGCCCTCTTGGGTGTGTTCTCAAGAGTAGGTTTTCCAAAGTAGGTAGTATCTGACAGAGATGCACACTTTATGTCAAGTTACTTAACTGCTATGTGGAAGGAGTGTGGAGTGAATTACAAATTCACCACACCCTATCACCCACAATGCAATGGTTTAGTTGAAAGGTTCAACAAAACCTTAAAGGGCATGATCAAAGGACTCCCATAGAAGCTTAGGCGAAAATGGGACCTGCTCTTGCCCTGCCTTTTATTTGCAAACAGGGAGGTGCCTCAGAAGGGGGTTGGCTACAGCCCATTTGAACTTCTGTTTGGTCACCCTCTCAGGGGTCCATTGTGTTTGGTGAAGGAAGGATGGGAGTTACCTCTCAAGCCCCCAAAGCAAGACATAGTGGACTATGTACTTGGTCTCCGCTCCCGGATGGCTGAGTACATGAAAAAGACAAACAAAAACCTTGAGGCTAGCCAGGAACTGCAAAAAGCCTGGCATGACCAAAAGGCTGTACTGACCGTTTATCAGCCAGGACAGAAAGCGTGGGTGTTGGAGCCTGTTGCCCCAGCAGCTCTCCAGGACAAGTGGAGTGGACCCCACACTATTGTTGAACAGAAAGGGGAGGTTACCTACTTGGTAGACCTTGGAACCCCTAGGAGTCCCCATAGGGTTTCTCCATGTCAACAGGCTGAAGCCATATGTGGACAGGGCTGACATGGGCTTGCTCATGGTAACTGATGAGGGACAGGAGGACGAGAGTGACCCCCTCCCTGACCTCCTCTCACAGAACCCTGATGATGGGTCAGTTGATGGTGTAGCCTTGGCAGGCAGCCTCACTGCCCAGCAGCAAACTGATTGCAGACAAGTTCTCAATCAGTTCAGACACATGTTTCCACTGACTCCAAGTCAGACTACCTGGTGCACTCATGAAGTGGACATTGGGGACCGTCTGCCTATTAAAAATAAGATTTATAGTCAACCTGACCATGTCAGGGACTGTATCAGGACAGAAGTCCAGAAAATGTTGGATTTGGAGGTGATTGAACCCTCAGATAGCTCTTGGGCTAGTCCAGTGGTTCTTGTGCCAAAACCCCACACCAGTGGTGGGAGAAGAGAGATGAGGTTTTGTGTGGACTACAGGGGTCTCAATGCAGTCACTAGGACTGATGCCCATCCAATACCAAGGGCAGATGAGCTTATAGATACTTTGGCCTCAGCCAAGTACCTTAGCACATTTGACTTGACAGCTGGCTACTGGCAGATCAGACTAGCTGATGATGCAAAGCCAAAAACAGCATTTTCTACCCCTAGTGGGCACTATCAATTTGTGGAAATGCCCTTTGGTTTGAAGAATGCACCTGCCACTTTCCAAAGGTTGGTGAATACAGTTCTCACAGGCCTGGAAGCCTTTAGTGCAGCATATCTAGATGATATTGCTGTCTTTAGCTCCACCTGGGAGGATCACCTGGTCCACCAAAGCAATGTTTTGGAGGCCCTGCAAAAAGCAGGTCTAACTATCAAGGCTACTAAGTGCCAGATAGGGCAGAGTCAGGTTGTGTACCTGGGCTACCTTGTAGGTGGAGGCCAGGTTCAACTACTGCAGAGCAAAATCCAGACCATCATGGACTAGGTTGCTCCCACTACCCAGACTCAGGTGAGAGCCTTCTTAGGCCTGACTGTGTACTATAGAAGATTTGTCAAGGGGTATGGATCAATAGTGACACCCTTGAATGACTTAACTTCTAAGAAAATGCCCAAAAAGGTTCAGTGGACAGCTAGCTATCAAAAGGCATTTGATGACCTGAAGCAGGCCATGTGTACTGCTCCCATTCTGCAGAGTCCTGACTACTCTATAAAGTTCTTTGTTCAAACTGATGCATCTGAATTGGGGGTTGGGGCTGTACTGTCACAATTGAATGAAGAGGGTCAGGATCAGCCAGTAGCTTTCATAAGCAGAAGGCTGACCCCTAGAGAGAAACGTTGGTCAGCCATTGAGAGGGAGGCCTTTGCTGTGGTTTGGGCTCTGAAGAAGTTGAGGCCATACTTGTTTGGTACTCACTTCCTTTTTCAGACAGACCATAAGCCCCTCTTATGGCTAAAACAAATGAAGGGTGAAAACCCCAAACTGTTTAGGTGGTCCATTTCCCTACAGGGGATGGACTTTACAGTGGAACATAGACCTGGGAGTAACCATGCCAATGCAGATGGGCTGTCTAGGTATTTCCACTTAGAACATGAAGACTCAACTGGTCAAGGTTAGTTTAATGTCTCTGCGTTTGGGGGGGGGGGTTGTGTAGGAGAGTAGGATCTGCTTCACATGGGTACCCCCACTTTTTGCTGGTATGTCACTGTTTTTCGACCTTAGTCTGGCTGTGGCCCTGCTAATCAAGACCCCAGCCTAGCTGCTTCTTCTCTAAAATGGTTTCCATGTACATTAGGTACATATCTAATTGGATTCTGGAGTGCCTTATAAGCCCCTAGTATATGGTATACTATGTACCTAGGGCATAGGTACCTCAGAGACCTACCAGGGGCTGCAGCATGTATTATGCCACCCCTGGGAAGCACTCCAAAATGACACCACAGGTCTGCTACTGCAGCCTGGGTAAGGGTGTGTTTGCACCCCTTACTGTGGTATTGGCTACCTATATCACTACCTTATACAGACACAAATAAACCTATAAGCCACTCCTATGGCAGGCATTGACAATCCTGAAGGCAGAGTGCTTGGTTTTATATGAGAGGGTGCCCAAGCATGAGCCCCTCTGCAGCTTTCGGAAATACTTCCTTATGGCTGTTCTGTGATACAGCCATACCATATACTCTTAAGTGCATTATAACCTCACGGTAAATGCTAACTTTGGAATGGCTCATCAAAACATGTCGTGCTTGGTGTCAAACGCTTTGGAATACTACCCCCCACCCCCCGCCAGTCCTGGCAGCGGGGGTAGCATTCCACCCTTCTAGAGGGAGAGACATGTTCACACTGCCTAACCCGGTTAAAACTTTCCAAAGCCCTGGCATCACAAAATGGATGCCACTGCCACAGACACGGGTCTGGCCTCCTGCTGCTGACCGAAACTCCGGCAGGGGAGGCCTGGACAATAGGTTTCCTGTCAAGGGGAGGTGTAACCACCTCCCCAGACAGGCAGATGTGTATTGGGGCAGGATGGGTGCATTCAGAGAATGCTTTTGAGACACTGCCTGGGGCACACAAGGTGTCCCTATGCATAGCCCAGTTCAAACCGGTTGCAGGGGCACTCAGCCCCTGCTCTGGCGTGAAACTGGACAAAGGGGAAGGGGTGTAACCACCCCCACCCCGGGTCCACTCATAGGTGGGGCCTTAGAGTTAGTCCATCCTCTAAACTTAGTATAAGTATAGGAATCCAGTCCCCAGGACTTTAGATTACTCTGGACGAACCTCTGCAACATATATCTTGGACCTTCGACTTTCTATCTCGACTAGAAGATGGAAGAAATCTCCCTTGGGGTGAAGGAGTGACTCCCCTGCTTGGGAGGCACCAAAGAAGCAACTGACCAGTCTGCAATTCTGAAGCTCCCGCCGGACGCCGAATTCTCTGCATCCCCAGAGATGGATTTCCAGACTTCCCCGAGGCTACCCGGAGCCACAGCAAAGCTGGGCCCGTGGCTATCGTGGGTGATGTGGAACCGTGACCGCTGGATACCGTGAACTTTTGCAGCAACACTACCTTCCTGGTCATCCTCGAAGTTGTGCTTTGGGCTCCGAGTAGCCCCAGCCTTGAGCACATTCTGTACCAAAGATTCTTGGCCTCCACTCCACGAGTGACCCGTGGGCCAGCTTTAAGTGTGACCGCTCAAGGCTCCTTTGTGATCACTAGCCCGTTGGCTAGCAGGTCCCCACAAAGGCAACTCCTCTTCTGCTTGGGCTTTCCTGGTTGCGCCAGACGTGCCCTTACTTACCCTCGCTGGGTGAGTCCATCAGCCCTTGCTGGTCTGCACCGCAGTCCTTTCTCTGCATTTCTCTGACTTGCTGTTACCAAGGCTTGTTGGGTCCTTTCTGGTCGCCGACACCGCAGAATCGACAGACTTCATGGGACAGCTCGAATCCGGCTCGTGGACTTCGTTGACGCCTCCTGGACCTCATGGCTGAAGACTCAAGACACCCATCAACTCACCTGAAGCACCCGACATCTGTGGGCATTGGTCCATCCTGCCCTAGGTCACTGGCAAGTGACCCAAACTCTGTCCCCTATTCTTTCAAGTTCCTTACATCCTAGATCCAGGCTTGGATCTCTCTGGACACTTCTCTTCACGGCAGCAGCAGTTCTTTGCAGGCTTCCATTGGAATCGACGACGCAACCCGACACCAAAAGACACCTATGCACCTGGCTTCCCTGGGTGAGGTAACTCGAGTACTCCGGTGCTCTCGTGGGTGCTAGCCCTAGAACTGCCTTAGTCCAAAAGGGTTTGGTCCTGACTCGATCAGAAGTGTCCCTAATCTTTAAAATTCCAATCGCGACATTCCCCATAGAAGATAATTGAAACCCGCGGTTGTGTCTTCACACTGCATACGGCTCCCGTGGGTCCCCTGTGTCACTACCTTGGGTGGTTCCTTGGGATCCCAGCGCTTTTAGAGTCAATAGGCCTAGTGCCTATTCCAGTCGTGGTTCTTATACCACTTTTTTAGTACATGGTCTGGTACACCCCTAGGGACCAAACGTGTATTTGTGCTTTTACTGATGCTTAAACACTTGTAACTAAAGTACTTCGAACTCCAGTCTCATAAAGAGACTAGAGGGGTGTGTCTTATCTTAAATAAATATATTTTAAATATATACCTGGTGTGGTTGTCCTTTCATTTGGTCATTCAAGAGATTATAGACTGGTAAAACAAGCTGCTTTACATTCCTTCAAGACTTAGCCTGAAGGCTGCTCTCCATAGCTACCACTAGGATAGCTTTCAATAAAGGTTGTCTTTAACCTATCACCATAAGGTGTTGTTTGGACTGGTACAGGGTGCCCACTAGAACTAGTGGACAGCATATATCAGGCCACCTTCTTACAGTAAGCACCTTTGTGAATCTGCCCTGAGGGTGCGCACTAGTAACTTTCCTACACGCAAGTACATTTGTGAATCGGCCCCGAGTGCTGGGAGTGCGCACTCGTAACGTTACTATGCGTAAGCACCTTTGTGAATCTGCCCTGAATGCCCTGAGTGCTGAGAGTGCGCACTCACAACTTTACCACACGTAAGCACCTTTGTGAATGGGCCCTGAGTGCTGAGTGTGCACACTCGCAACTTTACTACACGTAAGCACCTTTGTGAATCGTCCCCGAGTGCTGCGATTGCACACTTGTTACTTTACTACATGTAAGCAACTTATTAATCTGCCCTGAGTGCTGAGGGTGCGCACGCGTAACTTTACTACACCTAAGCAACTTTGTAAATCGGCCCCGAGTCCTGAGAGTGCGCTCTCGTACCTTTACTACATGTAAGCACCTTTGTGAATCTGCCCTGAGTGCTGAGGGTGCGCACTCGTAACTTTACTACACGTAAGCACCTTTGTGAATCTGCCCTGAGTGCTCGGAGTGCTGAGAGTGCGCACTCGTAGCTCTACTACACATAAGCACCTTTGTGAATCAGCCCTGAGTGCTGAGATTGCGCACTCGTGACTTTACTACACGTAAGCACCTTTGTGAATCTGCCCTGAGTGCGGAGAGTGTGCACTCGTAACTTTACTACATGTAACCACCTTTGTGAATCGGACCCTGAGTGCTGAGAGTGCGCACTCGTAACTTTACTACACGTAAGCACCTTTGTGAATTTGCCCTGAGTCTCCGCAGAGGGTCCTCTCTGCAGTCCATGTCTCGTTATCTCTAACTGCCAAAACTACTTTCATCTGCTCCTCATGCTAAGTTCAGATCCACTCACCTGTGAGGAGGAGGCACCAGGTTCGTGGTCCCAGGGTGTAAGATGGCCGACTTTGGAAGGAGTTCTCCATTTCAGTTCAGATTGGTGAGGGCGGGGATCACGGGATATCCAGCGAAAGCCAATGAGACGAGGAACCTGGGATTCTGCAAACCAAGCACAGGGTTAAGTGATGGATAAACTGCATCATCTCAATATTAAATGGAGAAGCTGAATTTAGAAAAATCTATGCTGCCCATATTTAAATGATCATTGCAATATTTATAATATTGTTATTATTTTTGTTTGAAAGGTCTCGGACAACGATTTATTCTTCACTAATAACCTTGTGCTATTAATTGATAAATTAAAGTACTTTTTTAAAAATAGATTAAACACATCTTGTCAATGCCATTATAACCATCGATTCTTTTTTTTTTAAAGAAGGTTTTAATATACAAAATCCTGCTGGCAAAATAGTTTTTAGGTCTTGCCTGAGCCAGCGCATTTGCTGCTCTGCAAGACATTTAGAATACGGGTTTTCCAAGTGCTACCAGACCTCGCTGGCCTAATGCTTGGGTTCACGCGCGTGTGCACGCGCGCAGCCGCCATCTGCCTCCCTTCCAGCGCTTTGATAACGATCACTTTTACTTTTATGGCCGCGCGGCCAATGCTTGTCTTGATTGTCAAGAATACCCCTTTCTAAGAGTTTCGGCTTCTTGGCCAATGGGAAATGCTGCCCCCTCAGTGAACCATCAGTTGTTTAAACCTCTGACGGTTTCTAAGATCATGCGCTTCTATTGATTTTGGTTGGCACGATGTTTACACGTTAACGTTCTGTTTGTACTTGGATATTCATGTATGCTAAACCCCTCTGTGTATTCCTTTTGAAGATTCCATGTTCCCATGCTATGATGACAAATTGTACATGTCCTCGTCTTGTGGAGGCAACGTTAGCTTTACTATGATTTTGCAATGATGCACGTAATTTGACTGTGTTGTGAGCCTAAGATTATCAAGTAATATGGTTGTGTCACATTGTGGAGGTTTACATGTCCTGGTTGTCCTGTGATCCTTGTCCATCTAGTTTCTTTCCACTGATGGAGTTCTGATGTTATTGCAAATAATCGTGTCATATATTGTCCATGTCCCCTTCTGCTATGATCTTTGGGTGCATTTAGCCTCCTGGCTGTGCTGTGTCTTTCGGTTTTGTACCCTGGTGCATGAAAGAAAGCCTACTAGGTAACCAGGGACACAGCAATTATTGAATATGGAGGCATTTACTTGATACTAAACTCATGCTCGTGTAAGAATGAATCTCTCAGCTACAGCCTCAGATGCCAGATTCCTCGGAAATGGACCTTTTCTCCACTCCAGTAATCAAAAGGTTTCTAGGAGAGCAAAGATCGTGTCTCCACCGAGGTCAGCCCCCACTGCAATGAGGAGCCTTATCCTGGTCCTGACGCAGTTAAGGAAACCCCCCTTCAAACCGGAGAGGGTGTGGTCCGTCGGCTAGACTGCTGACTTTGGTGCAGGAAACCAGGGTTCGAGCCTCGGGGTCGCGTCCACATCCACATCCTGTGATTCTGGGCAAATCAGTTAGTCTTCCCATGCCTGAATGTGTAATGTAAAAACTGTGTTCGTGTAAAGCGCTCCAATACCTTCGGGCCGAGTTCGCGCTATATAAATATGCAAAAAAATAAAATAAAATAAAAATTCGCACAGGGTCGCCACTGATTATCTTGAAGCGAGGGAGAGGAGGTATTTTGTGGGTTAGTCAGGAACCTCGGAGTTACACGTTCCCTGGTGTGGCCGTCCTGTGCTCTCCTCCTACCCTCCTTTCTATCGGTCATTCTTTTCCACGCCCCCAGTTTGTGTTGTCCATACTTTCTCTAAGAGTTTTGCGCCCCTGTCCGCCCGCAGGGCCTCTTCAGGTGATGCGGTGTTAGCTTGGTGCGCTTTTCTGTGGCAGTGACGGCTCCAGCCTGGGCTTTCAGTGGCCCTCCGAGCAGGGCTCACGGGTGCGGCCAAGACCTGCATTGTCTGTCATCGTTATCTCTGTCAGCAAACAGTGCAATGGCCGTCAGCGCTCAGGGAAAAGCCTTTCATCTCCGCGCTCAGAAAGCAGGCGGAGCCGTGCACCGAGGCGACAGCCAATGGCTGCTGCCACTGTGTGGGGCACTACTGCCTGCCGCTAGGGCCTGCTAAGCGCCCACAAGCTCTCCGAAGGGCATGCAACGCTAACCCAGAGCTCGAATACTGCCATCAAGGGCTCGACAGGATATAATGTGCTCCTAACAAGCACACCAGAGAGCTTACAAAGGATAGCGTCGTCTGCTGCGGAGTAAGGGAAGACGGTGCAGTGGAAACTGGAGTTATTGTGGAGTATGTCTGGAGCCATCGCTTGGCCTGGTGCAGCCCTGCTCGACGGTAATAGGGTGTTGTAGTGTACGCTGCATGTTACTTGGGTGGCTTGTGATGTGCATTCATCACGCTCACAACTCCCCGTGCTTAACTCTACCCACGCGCTCAGGTAACTGCAGATGGCACTAAATGTTCTCTGGGCCTGATCATAACTACTCCACACAACTCCAGTAACCCACAGAACTTACACTAACAACTACTAGTATACCAGAGCGTGGCTAGTAACAGCCAAAGGCTCCGCAGGGTATGGCAGCTGCCACCTACCACTGTTCCAGAATCGCATTGTGCCAACTGTGAGAAGGTTGGCCTGATATATGCTGTCCACTAGTTCTAGTGGGCTCCTTGTATCAGTCCAAACAACCCCTTATGGTGATAGGTTAAAGACAACCTTTATTGAAAGCTATCCTAGTGGTAGCTGTGGAGAGCAGCCTTCAGGCTAAGTCTTGAAGGAATGTAAAGCAGCTTGTTTTACCAGTCTATAATCTCTTGATTGATCAAATGAAAAGACAACCACACCAGGTATATATTCAAAATATATGTATTTAGGCAAAAACACACCCCTCTAGTCTCTTTATGAGACTGGAGTTCGAAGTACTTAAGTTAAAAGTGAGCAAGCATCAGTAAAAGCACAAATACACGTTTGAGCCCTAGGGGCATACCAAACCATATACCAAAAAAGTGGTATAAGAACCACGACTGGGATAGACCCTAGGCCTAGAGCCTCTAGAATCGCAGGGACCCCAAGGAACCACCCAAGGTAGTGACACAGGGGACCCACGGGGACTGTATGCAGTGTGTAAACACAACCGCAGTTTCCCGTTATCTTCTATGGGCAATGTCGCGGTAGGAAATTTAAAGATTAGGGACACTTCTAATCGAGTCTGGACCAAACCCTTTTGGACTTAGGAAGTTCTAGGGCTAGCACCCACGAGAGCACCGGAGTACTCGAGTTACCTCACCCAGGGAAGCCGGGTGCATAGGTGTCTTTTGGTGTCGGGTCGCGTCGTCGATTCCAATGGAAGCCTGCAAAGAACTGCTGCTGCCGTGAAGAGGAGAAGTGTCCGGAGAGATCCAAGCCTGGATCTAGGATGTAAGGAACCTGAAAGCAGAGGGGACAGAGTCTGGGTCACTTGCCAGTCACCTAGGGCAGGATGGACCAATGCCCACAGATGTCGGGTGCTTCAGGTGAGTTGATGGGTGTCTTGACTCTTTGGCCACAAAGTCCACAAGCCGAATTCGAGCTGTCCCACGAAGTCTGTCGAGTGCTGGTTTGTCGGCGACCAGAATGGACCCAACAAGCCTTGGCAACGGCAAGCCACTGGAAATCAGAGAAAGGTCTGCGGTGCAGACCAGCAAGGTCTGATGGACTCACCCAGTCAGGGTAAGTAAGGGCACGTCTGGAGCAACCAGGAAAGCCCAAGCAGAAAAGGAGACACCTTTGTGGGGACCTGCTAGCCAACGGGCTAGTGATCACGAAAGAGCCTCAAGCGGTCGCACTTGAAGCTGGCCCACGGGTCACCCGTGGAGTGGTGGCCAAGAATCTTTGGTGCAGGAAGTGCTCAAGGCTGGGGCTACTCAGAGTCCAAAGCACAACTTCGAGGAGGACCAGGAAGATAGTGTTGCTGCAAAAGTTCACGGTGTCCAGGGGTCACGGTTCCACGTCACCCACGATAGCCACGGGCCTCAGCTTTGCTGTGAACTCAGGGTAGCCTCGGGGAAGTCTGGAAATCCACCTCTGGTGATGCAAAGACTTCGGTGTCCGGCTGGAGCTTCAGCGATGCAGACCGGTCAGTTGCTTCTTTGGTGCCTGCCAAGCAGGGGAGTCACTCCTTGACCCCAAGGGAGATCTCTTCCGTCTTCTAGTCGTGATAGAAAGTTGAAGGTCCAGGATATATGTAGCAGAGTTTCGTCCAGGGTAATCTCAAGTCCTAAGGACTGTATTCCTATACTTATAGTAAGTTTAGAGGATGGACTAACTCTAAGTCCCCACCTATGGGTGGGCTTGGAAAGAGGGGTGGTTACACCCATTTCCTTTGTCCAGTTTCACGCCAGAGCAGGGACAGGTAGCCCTTGGAACTGGTTTGAACTGGGCTATGCACAGGGACACCAAACGTGCACCCAGTGCAGGACTTCAAAGCACCAGAGAGTGCTCCCGCCCAGCCCTAATACACATCAGCCAGTCTGGGGAGATGGTCACACCTCCCTTCATCAGGGAACCTATTGTCCAGGCCTCCCCTGCCGAAGTTTCGGTCAGCAGCAGGAGGCCAGACCCATGTCTGTGGCAAAGGCATCCATTTTGTGATGCCAGGGCTAAGGAAAGTCCTACCAGGTTTAGCCAGTGTGGACATGTCTCTCCCTCTCGAAGAGTGGAATGCTACCCCCACCGCCAGAATTGGCAGGGGGTAGTATTCCAAAGCGTTTGACACCAAACACGGCATGTTTTGATGCAGCCATCCCAAAGTTAGCATTTACCGCTAGGTTATAATGCACTTAAGAGTATATGGTATGGCTGTATCACAGAACAGCCATAAGGAAGTATTTCCGAAAGCTGTAGAGGGGCTCAGCTCATGCTTGGGCACCCTCTCACATAAAACCACGCACTCTGCCTTCAGGATTGTCAAGGCCTGCCATAGGAGTGGCTTATAGGTTTATATTTGTCTGTATAGGGTAGTGATATAGGTAGCCTATACCACAGTAAGGGGTGCAAGCACACCCTTACCCAGGCTGCAGTGGTAGACCTGTGGTGCCATTTTTGAGTGCTTCCCAGGGGTGGCATAATATATGCTGCAGCCCCTGGCAGGCCTCTGAGGTACCTATGCCCTAGGTACATAGTATACCATATACTAGGGGCTTATAAGACACTCCAGAATCCAATTAGATATGTACCTAATGTACATGGAAATCAATTTAGAGAGGAAGCAGCTAGGCTGTGGTCCTGATTAGCAGGGCCACAGCCAGACTAAGGCCGAAAAACAGTGAAACACCAGCAAAAAGTGGGGGTACCCATGTGAAGCAGATCCTACTCTCCTACACCAACTATAGCTACAACTAGGCTCGTGGCAGGTGCAAGGCGTTTGCTGGTCTTGACTCTGTACAGCGACCGCTGGTTAGGTCTCGCTGAACCAGCACATGGCTGCTCTGCGAAACATTTAGTGTATGGGTTTGCAAAGTGCTGCCACAGGCTTTTGGTAGCCTAACGCTTGCGTGCACGTGAGCGTGCACACGCGCAGCCGCCATCCGTCTTTCCTCCGTCACACAACTCCCGCTTATCTTGATCGCAATCACTTTCACGGGCCACGCGTCTGTGTCACTTTCACTGCACGGGGCCAATGCTTGTTTTACCTTCTCTTCTCATTTCCCATTTGTTCTCATTTGATTCTCCTGTCTTCCTACGTGCTTCGCTTTTCTGCATTTTTTTCATTTTCTTCTAATACTAATACCCTGCCCCCTCACAATTTCCTTCGTCTTTCTCCACTCTCTCATTACTACTCCTTTTAACCCCTTTTCTTTACCATAATTTTTACAGCGTATCATGTTCTCTTTCATTATTTCTCAATGAACTTTCTGTTTTTCTGTATTTCTTATACGCCTGTCTTTCCTTTCATTATGTTAAATATTACATGTCCGTGCTTTCTTATACCCTACTTTACCTATTTTTTTGTTTGTCTTTAACACATTTCCTCCAGTCTTTCCCTTTGTTCTCCTTATTCATTTAGCCATTTCCCCGAGTTTTCTGTTAGCCATGTTACGATCTCATTATCCTTTTAATATATATATTTTTTTATTATCCTCCTTTTCTATTATCCATCTGCTGTTTAACTTTTTCTTCTATTTTTATTGTCTCCCGTTCTCATTTTCTTCTGATCCCCCTATCTTTCAGCATCTCACCCGTTTACTTTTTTTCTTGCGGTCTTTCACCCCATCCCCTGTTTAAGTATACCATTTTTAGAAACTGGAATTAAAAAAAAAACGATATACAGAGAACATACAGCAGTTTCCTCTGCTGTGTCGTTGTGTCCTAACATCCCACGCGCTTCTGTTTGCATGTAAAATCAATCATCTCGTTGACGTAGAAGAGATCCTTAACGCACCTGCTCTGTCCCTAAAAGATCACACCCGTTTTGTGTCCCGGTCCACTTTTTTACTCAATATAACAGGATGGGGCACCAGCTCAATTATTGCTTCTTAATAAGCCTGCAAGTGCGCTAAAAATGCCAAATTCTTCAGTATGAATGGACCGGATCCCAGGTCTCTCGGCCAGCATCTGTGTGTTTGAAGAGTTACTGCTTCTTTCTCGTGCCCGAGTCCACAGTCCTTCCCTTTCATGCCCAGCAGCGAGTGTTGTTGCTTTCACTAGTGCAGCAGGTGCAGTGGCACAGACGCCAAGTGGTTAGCGGCGCCCGCTACCGCCCCGTTCGTGCTGCATTTTAGTACCCACATGGTGGGCAAGTGGTACCCTTTTCTTTGGTTGCTTTGGGCAGCATGGTACTTAAATTGCGCTTGCGGGCTGCTGGTGTTCTGGAGCTCTCGGAAGAGAGCTGCGCCCCAAAACATGAGGTCTCGCGCCAGGACACTCGGGTTTTCATTCACTCAAGTACTTTGCAGTAAAGGCACGTGCACTGTCAACTTGCCAACACTGAACAAGCATTAGCATAGCCAATAGGTCTCGCCTTTGGGGCCTCATAAGTGTTTAACCATCCAACAGTTAATGTTGTTGCACCAAGGATATTGTGCTGCATAACCAAATACTTATAAGGTCCCAAAAGCGAGACCTCTCAGTGCCCGGACAGCTGCCGTCTTCGCTACCTCCCTCCCTGGAATCCCTCTGTCATTCGGCGCCTTTACGGGATAGCAACAGGGTAGATACTTCTTATCTGCCTTGTTTTCCCATTCCTTCACTAGAAGAGTTTGGGGTTTTGGCTAATGGAGTGTCCTCGGGCTCACCACTTGATTCAATGCCTCATAAGATCTGGAAGGCATTTCAAGATGAGTTGTTTCCTCCACTCCACTCCATTTGCTGTCAGTCACTGATGACGGCGATAGTCCCAGATAGTTGGAAGGTGGCAATAGTAACTCCACTATTAAAAAAGGCATCTTTAGATCCATCATGCCCGGCCAACTATAGACCCATCTCGCTTTTACCATTTGTGATAAAGGTTCTCGAGAGATGGGTCACAAGAGCCTTGTCCAACTTCCTGGAAACAAACTCTTGCCTGGATACAGCTCAATTTGGCTTTAGACCGGCCCGCGGTACTGAGACCGCACTGGTTACCGTGCTAGATGATCTACGAACGCGTGTCGACAGGGGCAGGTCAGCCTTTCTAGTGCTGCTCGACATGTCGGCCGCGTTCGACACGGTTGACCATGTGGTTCTCTTGGAGCGTCTCCAAAGCGTGGGAGTAACCAATCTAGCCCTAAGCTGGTTAACGTCCTATCTCAGTGACAGACAGCAAGCTGTGGCTTTACCACCATTTCGATCAGCTACTCGACAGGTAAATCAGGGTGTTCCTCAAGGGTCGGCGATCAGCCCGATCCTGTTTAATCTATATCTTCGACCCCTTATAGAACTTATTAAGTCATTCGGCATATCAGTCATCAATTATGCCGATGACACTCAACTGATTTTTTCATTTGAGGGTAGTGAGTCGGTCTCGAAAGACACTTTTCATCACTGTATGTCGGCCACAGCCGAATGGCTGCGAGCTAACTCACTCCAGTTCAATGGGTCAAAAACGGAGGTCCTCCACTGCTCTCCTGATCGCCTTCCTCGTGCGTTACCTGACGACTTCTGGCCACCTTCTATTCCGGGCTCTGTGGAAGCAGCTAAATCGGCTCGTAATTTAGGAGTGGTGTTTGAACCTGACCTACAGCTGGATGTTTCAGTAAATAAGACCGCAGCGACCTGCATGGGCCTGCTCCGTGCCCTGCGCAAAATGTTGCCAATACTCCCCTCAGGTGTCAGAGCAGAGGTAGTGTGTAGTATCATACTCAGTAGGTTAGACTACTGCAACGCACTACTTCTAGGAGCCCCTAAAAAATTGATCCTTAAGCTGCAGAGGATCCAGAACATGGCTGCGAAACTGGCCTTGTCACGACCACGCTCTGCTTCTTCTTCTGCAGCTTTAGCTGATCTACATTGGCTGCCGGTACGGATGTATGACGTTACAACGCACACTTTTACAACGCATGCACTTACAACGCATTTTTTACAACGCATAATCCATTACAACGCATGACATTACAACGCATGACACTACAACGCATTTTTAAAAAATACCTTTACAACGCATTTCCATTACAACGCATACTACCTTTACAACGCATACCATTACAACGCATAATATTAAATTACATTTAAGGTAAGTATTAGATAGTATAGGGGTAAAAGTTACTTTTCTAACTCCAGGGGGTGCAACAGTAGGGTAAGTGTTGGATAGTATAGGGGTAAAAATTACTATTCTAACTCCAGGGGGTGCAACAGTGGGGTAAGTGTTGGATAGTATAGGGGTAAAAATTACTATTCTAACTCCAGGGGGTGCAACAGTAGGGTAAGTGTTGGATAGTATAGGGGTAAAAATTACTATTCTAACTCCAGGGGGTGCAACAGTAGGGTAATTGTTGGATAGTATAGGGGTAAAAATTACTATTCTAACTCCAGGGGGTGCAACAGTAGGGTAAGTGTTGGATAGTATAGGGGTAAAATTACTATTCTAACTCCAGGGGGTGCAACAGTAGGGTAAGTGTTGGATAGTATAGGGGTAAAAATTACTATTCTAACTCCAGGGGGTGCAACAGTAGGGTAAGTGTTGGATAGAATAGGGGTAAAAATTACTATTCTAACTCCAGGGGGTGCAACAGTAGGGTAAGTGTTGGATAGTATAGGGGTAAAAATTACTATTCTAACTCCAGGGGGTGCAACAGTAGGGTAAGTGTTGGATAGTATAGGGGTAAAAATTACTATTCTAACTCCAGGGGGTGCAACAGTAGGGTAAGTGTTGAATAGTATAGGGGTAAAAATTACTATTCTAACTCCAGGGGGTGCAACAGTAGGGTAAGTGTTGGATAGTATAGGGGTAAAAATTACTATTCTGACTCCAGGGGGTGCATCAGTAGGGTAAGTGTTGGATAGTATAGGGGTAAAAATTACTATTCTAACTCCAGGGGGTGCATCAGTAGGGTAAGTGTTGGATAGTATAGGGGTAAAAATTACTATTCTAACTCCAGGGGGTGCAACAGTAGGGTAAGTGTTGGATAGTGTAGTGTAATATTATGCGTTGTAATGGTATGCGTTGTAATGGTAGTATGCGTTGTAATGGAATGCGTTGTAAAGGTAGTTTTTAAAAATGCGTTGTAGTGTCATGCGTTGTAATGTCATGCGTTGTAATGGATTATGCGTTGTAAAAAATGCGTTGTAAAGGTAGTGCGTTGTAAAAGTTGCGTTGTAAAGGTTGTTCCCCGCCGGTACAGCAGAGGATCGCTTTTAAGGCGTCATGTCTTGTATTTAGAGCGTTGCATGGACTCGGACCAATTCCACTTCATGGTCTGTTTTCATGGTATCAAGCTGTCCGACCTCTGAGATCTTCATCGGCGTTCCTGGTGCGGATTCCAAGGATCACTAGAGCAAGGATGGGTGGCCGTGCTTTTAGCTATACGGCCGCCACACTATGGAATTCCCTACCTCTGGCGCTGAGGGGCAGTCAAGATCTGCTCTCCTTTAAAAGGGACCTTAAGACCTATCTGTTCCCAAGAGCAATGTAAAATACTTCTTCCGATGGTTTAATAGGGTCTCAGCGCCAGGATACCCTTTGGGTGACAGCTGCGCTTAACAAGAAATAAATACATACATACATACATACCTATTCACTATGCGAAGGCTTGTTCTAAATTATGAGCCATAGGCACTTTTTTTTTAGAAATCGATTTTATTTTCAAGGAGAAATCAGTGGCTTTTATTTTATGAATCTAGAGCGTATTTGAGATACCTAACAAGGTACGGAATGACTTGTCCAGTCACTTTTCAGGAGCACAGATGTTACTGCTTACATTGTCACCATAATGCTGTGAATATTAAGTTATTTTAATGGGTCTTATAGAGTGTAACCCAGCCCTGATGGAGAGGGAAAGGTAAACCGCCAGCTAAAGGGGAAAGGTGAAGGTTTAAAAAGCAAGTTTTTATGGTTCGGCTTTAACATCGCAGCTGTCACCAGACAATTATGTGGTAATCCCGGGGAGAGAGGCTTTGGCTCCGCCCACATGTTTGGAGCCAGAAGTATCGGCTGCTGGGCCAAAGGTAAAGATAGTCCAAAAGTCGAACTTTACTACTTTTCAGTATTGACAAAGGTAAGTAGTACTAGCAAAGTTCGACTTTCGTTCTAAGTTTACCATTGTGAACAATGAAAAGTAATAAAGTTAGACTTTTAGTCTAAGTTTGCCTTTGAGAATACGGAAAATTAGTAAAGTTAGATTTTTGGTAGAAGTTTACCTTTGCGAATACCGAAAAGTAGTTAACTTACATAAAGGTACAAGTTTGCCTTTGTGAACAGGGCCCTTCATTGGGCAGAAGTTGTGTGCAGCCACAGAAAAAAAGAGTGCTTGATGCACTGCGATTCGTTCCCAAGAGAATTCAACTCACCGAAAATAACTACCAATTCAAAGGTAGAGGTGGCTCGCTAGAGGACATACGTCATCCGGCTGCACACTTTGTGCTATGGGTCTCTTCCTACTTCTCCCGTCCGGCTGCAGTGTATTCATGAGTTGGCATTGGGCAGAAACATAGAAAAGGCTTGCAAATGATGACAAATTTACAATTATGTGTTCTTTCATCTTTCAACCCAATTTTTTTCTGCTTTACTCGCTTTTCTATATTTGATGACAAAGTAAGCATGGAAGGTAGGCAATTTACGAAAATGAAAACTTTAGGGATATTCGTCAGAAGTTGTTAAAACGCCAAAGAGGCCAAGTATAGTGGCCAAGCGAATAGCAGAGAAAATCACTACCTACCCAATGGCAGGCTAAATAACTGCTACCGTCTTAACGAGCATTGGCTAAGCCAATAAGTTTTGCCTATGTGACATCTATTTAACATCTTACATAGCACCATGAGCTGCTGTGCCACATGGCCTAAAGTGGGCCGGTGAATAGATAGGGAAACACACACAAAGACCAGCACAAACTCAATACGAACACACTTCATGAAAATGCATAGAAGCATTGTAATAAGAACAGCACTTATTTTACACGTTTTAATCACATCTAAAGTGTACCAATATCTCAAGGAGATGGGATAACAAGTTGTATCTATGTGCAACAGACGACACACATATTACTGATGGATGGGAAATACACTGCTAAGCAGAGTGGGGCGACTAGATGCAGGCCATGCATAATCAGAGACGAGAGTGAGAGACTAGAAGCGGGCCATGCATGACTGAGATAAGAGGGAGAGACTAGAAGTGGGTCATGCGTGACTTGCAACGAGAGGAAGAGACTTGAAGCGGGCCATGCATGACTGGAGACAAGAAGGAGAGACTAGAAGCAGGCCATGCATGACTAGAGACAAGAAGAAGAGACTAGAAGCAGGCCATGCGTGAATAGAGAGAAGGAGAGACTAGAAGCAGGCTATGCGTGATTAGAGACGATAGGGACAGACTAGAAGTGGGCCATGCGTGAATAGAGAGAAGAGGGAAAGACTAGAAGCGGGCCATGCGTGACTAGAGACGAGAGGGAACGACTAGAAGTAGACCATGTGTGACTAGAAACAAGAGGGTGACACTAGAAGGAGAACATATGTGACTAGAGACGAGAGGGAGAGACTAGAAGCGGGCCATGCAAGACTAGAGATGATAGGGACAGACTAGAAGTGGTCCATGCGTGAATAGAGAGAAGAGGGAAAGACAAGAAGTGGGCCATGCATTACTAGAGACGAGAGGGCAAGACTAGAACCAGGCCATGCATGACTAGAGACGAGAGGGAGAGACTAGAAGCGGGCCATGCGTGACTTGCAACGAGAGGAAGAGACTAGAAGCGGGCCATGCATGACTAGAGATAAGAGGGAGCGACTAGAAGCGGGCTATGCATGACTAGAAATGAGAGGGAGAGACTAGAAGCAGGCCATGCATGACTAAAGATGAGAGGGAGAGACTAGAAGCGGGCCATGTGTCACTAGAGATGAGAGGTAGCATCTCGAAGTGGGCCATGCGTGACTATAGATGAGGGGGCGAACCTAGAAGTGGGTCATGCGTGACAAGAAATGAGAGGGAGAGACTAGAAGCAAGCCATGTATGACTAGAGACAAAAGGGAGAGACTACAAACGGACCATACATGACTAGAGAAGAGAGACTAGAAGCAAGCCATTTATGACTAGAAATGAGAGGGAGAGACAAGAAGCGGGCCATGTCTAAATAGAGATGAGAAGGAGAGACAAGAAGCAGACCATGTGTGACGAGAGGGAGAGACTATAAGTGGGCCATGGGTGACTAGAGACTAGAGGGAGGGACTAGAAGCAAGCCATGCATGACTAGAAATGAGAGGGAGAGACAAGAAGCGGGCCATGTCTAAATAGAGATGAGAAGGAGAGACAAGAAGCAGACCATGTGTGACTAGAGACGAGAGGGAGAGACTAGAAGTGGGCCATGCGTGACTAGAGATGAGAGGGTAGATTAAAAGTGGGTCTTGCGTGACTATAGACAAGAGACAGAGGGACTAGAAGAGGGCCTTGCATGACTAGAGACGAGAGGGAGAGACTAGAAGAGGGCCATGCACGACTAGAGACAAGAGGGAGAGACTAGAAGTGGGCCATGCACGACTAGAGACGAGAGGGAAAGACTAGAAGAGGGCCATGCACGACTAGAGATGAGAGGGAGAGACTAGAAGTGGGCCATGCACGACTAGAGACGAGAGGGAGAGACTAGAAGTGGGCCATGCACGACTAGAGATGAGAGGGAGAGACTAGAAGCGGGCCAAGAATGAATATTGATGAGAGGGAGGGAATAGAAGTGGGCCATGGATGACCAGAGACGAGAAGGAGCGACTGAAAGCGGGCCATGCATGACCAGAGACGAGAGGGAGAGACTTGAAGCCGGCCATGAGTGACTAGAGGAGAGAGGGGAGACTAGAAGTGGACAATGCATGACTAGATAGTAGAGGGAGGGTGCAGAGACAGAATATTGAATAAAAAATATCGAATAGCACAAATATTGTGTCAAAAATATCGTGGGTCAGGAATATCGACAGACAAATTCTCGTGGTCTAGAATATCGATTTTAGTAAGTAATATCAATTTAAAAAATATCGAAGTGTTTAATGCAGGCCTGGGCGTAGTTCGCGGAGTTTTGCTCGCGGAACGCCACAAAGTTACAAAAAAACTCAGCGGAGTTCCGCAAGTGGAAGAGTGCAGTACAAACTGCCGTTCATGCTGGTCTTCCTGCCACTCGGTTAGAAATTCTACCCAAGCGGTAGCTCGTGCTCGCAAACTTACCATTCACGATCGCGAGCAGGGAAAAAACTCCGCTGCACAACGCAAAGCGGAGTTTTCTGCACTCAGCAAGCGCCGCAGAGCACCGAGTGCAGAAAACTCTGCAAACTCCGCAAAGGGAGCAGAGTTCACCGCCCGTTTGCAAAAATATAGTTGTTAAAAATATCGATTTTTTAATTAATATTATGTATTTTAGTGGATATCTTTTATATGGGGGGGATGTATTTTTTTGTATAAGAATTGTTTGTATGTTTATTATATGTGTTAACATTTTAGTAGTTATTTTTTTTGTTATTTGAATTTCACGTTTTTAGTTCTGTAGCAGATGGTGGGTTTATAGGGGAATAGGGTGGGAAGTAATCTAATTATAAGAAATGTATTGATTATTTTTAGTTGTTATTATTTATTTTTTATTTGAATTTTGCATTTTTAGTTCTGTAGAGGGTTGTGGGTTTATAGGTGAATAGGGTGGGAAGTAATTTAATTATATTGCATTTATTGAATAATTTTTATTTAATAATAATTGTTTAATTGAGAAGATATAGGGCCCGATTCACAGAACTAATTTAAGACAAAATCCTAAACTTACTACCATTTTGGTATTCACAGAAGGCACTTACTCATTTTGGTATTCACAGAAGGCATTTACTCATTTCGGTATTCACAGAAGTTAGGAGTCCTAACTTTACTACTTCCAAACTGAGAAAAATCCAAACTTTAAGACTTTCGGTATTCACAGAAGGCATTTAGGAGTCCTAAAGTTAAGACTACTAACTTCTGAGAATACCGAAATGAGTAAGTGCCTTCTGTGAATACCAAAATGGTAATAAGTTTAGGATTTTGTCTTAAGTTAGTTCTGTGAATCGGGCCCATAGTGTTAAATGTGTAAATTAATTTATTATTAATTAATTTAATAATTAGTTGTTAATTAATTTGAAATAATTAATTGGCAATTAATTATGGTAATTGTGTAATTAATTTATTTTATTTTTGTGTTGTGGTGTATATAGGTGAAAATGGTGGGAAGTAATTTATTTTTAATTGATGAACTGATAATTAGTTGTTAATTAATTATAAGTAATTAATAATTAATTAATTATTGTAATTGTGTAATTAATTTTAGGTGTGTGTTGTGGATATTTTATTGTTAAAGAATGTGTCCTCAATTTGTATTATTTTTTTATTAATAATATATTTTAAGTTCATTTATTATGTTAACTATGGAAATAAATTTAAATAAAAATGTTGAAGTCTTTTTTATTGATTGGGTGTTATAGGGTAGGAAATAAAATAAATAGATTTATGTTTGAAGTAATTTGTTTGTTAATATTTGCTCCTTTTAAATAAATATTGCTTATAAATGTATTCATTAATTTATTTTATATAATATTTGTACTTTTTTGTTATATGTAATTAATGTTGTAATATGTGTTCTTTTTATGTTTAATATATTTACTCGTATATTTTTAAAATATTGTTTATTTTTAAGATTGTTTAATTTTTTTCAATTCTTTAAATGTTATTAGTAATTTTTGTTTCTCTGCTAGCCAACACTTTCCCTACTGTTGCACTCACTGGATTGGGAATAGCAATTTTTACCCCTCCACTATCCAGCACTTTCCCTATTGTTGCACTCACTGGAGTGTAAATAGTAATTTTTACCCCTTCGCTATCCAACACTTTAACTACTGTTGTATAGTTGGAATAGTAAATTTAATTATTCCAAGATTTTCCCTACTTTTGTAATGATCATATTGAGAAATGTACGTTTTAATTTTGTTTAATAGTTTAATTAGTTATAGAATTTTTTTTACATTTTAAATTATTTATATATGTATATTTTTTATTTTTATTTTATTTAAAAGTTTACAAATTAAAGATAAAGTTGATACATTATTTTAAAGTGAATATATATTTATATGTATACATTGTTTGTGTGTTTATATTTTTTCAAATTAAGTTTATTTTTTATATTTATTTAATATGTATATTAACTGTAATTAATTTTGTTAAAGATAGTATTAATATTTTATATATATTATTTTATGTATTAATATTTTATATATATTATTTTATTTATATTTTTACATCGATATTTTTAGTTTCGAGATTTTTAATTCGATAATTTTGTACTTACCTGTTTAAGTATAGGTAGCCGATATTTTGGCATTCTATATTTTTTCATCTATATTTTTGTGAACTATATTTTTGCTATCAATATTTTTTCAGTGAACCGAGAGGGAGAGACTAGAAGCGGGCCATGCGTGACAAAAGATGAGATAGAGAGACTATAAGTGGACCATTCATGACTAGAGAAGAGAGGAAGACACTAGAAGGGGGCCATGTGTGACTAGAGAAGAGAAGGAAAGACAAGAAGCAGGCCATTCGTGACTAGAGACGAGAGGGAGAGACTACAAGTGGGTCATGCGTGATTAGAGACGATTGGGAATGACTAGAAGTAGGCCATGCGTGACTATAGATGAGAAGGAGAGACTAGAAGCGGCCCATGCAAGACTAGAGACGAGAGGAAGCGCCTAGAAGCGGGCCAATGCGTGACTTGAGAAGAGAGGGGACTAAAAGAGGACCATGCGTGGCTGTAGACAAGAGGGAGAAACCAGAAGCGGGCCATGTGTGACTAGAGATGAGGGGGATAGACTAGAAGTGGGTCATGTGTGACTAGGGACGAGCTGGAGAGACAAGAAGAGGGCAATGCGTGATTAGAGGTGAAAGGCAGCCGACTAGAAGCGGTCCATGCCTGACTAGAAAAGAGAGGGAGAGACTAGAAGCAGGCCATGCGTGGCTAGAGATGGGAAGTGGGACTTGAAGTGGACCATGCGTGACTAGAGAAGAGAAGGAAAGACAAGAAGCAGGCCATTCGTGACTAGAGACGAGAGGGAGAGACTACAAGTGGGTCATGCGTGATTAGAGACGATTGGGAATGACTAGAAGTAGGCCATGCGTGACTATAGATGAGAAGGAGAGACTAGAAGCGGCCCATGCAAGACTAGAGACGAGAGGAAGCGCCTAGAAGCGGGCCAATGCGTGACTTGAGAAGAGAGGGGACTAAAAGAGGACCATGCGTGGCTGTAGACAAGAGGGAGAAACCAGAAGCGGGCCATGTGTGACTAGAGATGAGGGGGATAGACTAGAAGTGGGTCATGTGTGACTAGGGACGAGCTGGAGAGACAAGAAGAGGGCAATGCGTGATTAGAGGTGAAAGGCAGCCGACTAGAAGCGGTCCATGCCTGACTAGAAAAGAGAGGGAGAGACTAGAAGCAGGCCATGCGTGGCTAGAGATGGGAAGTGGGACTTGAAGTGGACCATGCGTGACTAGAGACGAGAGGTAAAGACGAGAAGCAGGCCATGCATCACTAGAGACGAGAAGGTTGAGTCTAGAAGCAAGTCATGTGTGACTAGAGACAAGAAAGAGAGATTAGAAGTCGGTCATGCGTGACTATAGATGAGAGGGAGAGACTAGAAGCAGGCCATGCATGACTAGAGACGACAAGGAGAGACAAGAAGTGGGCTATGTGCCACTAGAGAAGAGAGGGTGGGACTAGAAGCGGGCCATACATGACTAGAAATGAGAGAGAGCGACTAGAAGCGGGCCATGCGTGACTAGAGACAAGAGGAGAGACTAGAAGGAAGCTATGGATGACTAGAAACGAGAGGGTGAGAATAGAAGTGGGCCATATGTGAGTAGAGAAGAGAGGGAGGGACTAGAAGCAATCCATGCACGAGTAGAGACATAAGGGAGAGACTACAAACGGACCATACATGACTAGAGACAAGAGGAGAGACTAGAAGCAAGCCATTTATGACTAGAGACGAGAGGGAGTGACTAGAAGTGGGCCATGGGTGACTAGAGACGGGAGGGAGAGACTAAAAGTGGGTCTTGCGTGACTATAGACAAGAGACAGAGAGACTAGAAGAGGGCCTTGCATGACTAGAGATGAGGAAGAGACTAGAAGAGGGCCATGCACGACTAGAGACGAGAGGGAGAGACTAGAAGTGGGCCATGCACGACTAGAGATGAGAGGGAGAGACTAGAAGTGGGCCATGCACGACTAGAGACGAGAGGGAGAGACTAGAAGCAAGCCATGCATGACTAGAAACGAGACAGAGAGACGTGAAACAGGCCATGCATGACTAGAAACGAGACAGAGACGTGAAACAGGCCATGCATGACTAGTGATGAGACGGAGAGACTAGAAGCATGCCATGAGTGACTAGAGATGAGAGGGAGAGGCTATTAGCGGGCCTTGCGTGACTAAAAACGAGAGGGAGAGACTAGGAGTGGGCCATGCGTAACTTGAAATAAGAGGGTGGGACTAGAAGCAGGTCATTCATAAACAGAGATGAGAGGGAGGGACTAGACAAGGGCCATGTGTGACTAGAGATGACACAGAGAGACTAGAAGAAGGCCATGTATGACTAGGGACAAGAGGGAGAGACTAGAAGAGGGTCATGTGTGACTAGAGATGAGAGGGAGAGACTAGAAGAGGGTCATGTGTGACTAGAGATGAGAGGGAGAGACTAGAAGCGGCCATGTATGACTAGGGACAAGAGCGAGAGACTAGAAGAGGGTCATGTGTGACTAGAGATGAGAGGGAGAGACTAGAAGAGGGTCATGTGTGACTAGAGATGAGAGGGAGAGACTAGAAGCGGCCATGTAGGACTAGGGACAAGAAGGAGAGACAGCGCTGCAGAAAGCACTGGATGGACTGAAGCATGAGTGGTTGGGTGTACGGATGGATGATACATGGGTTGGTGGCTCAATGAGGGTTGGGTGAATAAATGGATGTATGAGTTCATTGTGGTTGGCTGCATAGCTGCAAGGATTTATTTGTGAGTGAGTGGATGGATAGATCAATTTGTGATTTTCTTGGATGTGTGGGTAGATGGATGGATGAATGGGCGGATTTGTAAGGTCCAGGCTTAAGGCTGAATGCATGAAGAAAGATGGACAGACCATATATAGGTGGCTAAAAAGACATAGATGCAGGTAAATAGCTCAGTAAGTTACGCCAAATGCTGACCTCTGTGTGTTGGGAACGCCCCCTTATCCAGGCGAGATTTTGAATGTTTCTAATGTATAATATTGCAGCTGGTAATAGCAATTTTTGATAATTGCAGTGCTGCGAAAAGTCACTTTTGATGGTTGAAGGTGCTATAAAAAAAGAGTCAATTCCCGCAGAACTAGAAGGGTGGCTGCGTGGAAAGGGGCAGGCTCCGGGGCATATTTACAAGCCACTATCGCCACAGGAACGTCCCTTTTAGGGATGTTCCTTTGGCGATATGGACTTCGCCTATATACAAGGCAGCGTTCTTGTAAATAAGGCCCCCTTTCACCCTACACTTAGGGGCCAATTACTGTGTCATTCGGAAAGCATTCTGACCACATCGGTTTCGGAATGGTTTCTGACGGACTCAGCTGCGAGCTTTCCAATCGATGTATTATGATGCATTGCATTATGTAAAACTCAGACTGAGTCGTTCGGAGAGCAGTACGCACAACTGAATAATCCAGAAACAAGACAGATTTAACAGACTCATCCAGGAACGCCAATGAATATACATTACAGTTACGAATCAGACTCAGTTTACCCCACGAACAGATTATGATCGGTATGTGTTACAAATGGCAAGTGGGAACTGATAAATACAGTCACAACTAGCATTGGCATCACAAAATACAAAAAAAATCTAATATTAGCCATGCCCACCAATCCACGTAAATATAAAGGGCCAAAAACATGACCATGATACTTTGCTCTAACACAACCGCTGCCAGGTCTTCAGATTCTCTATTCAATTGTGTGACTCCTATTTCCATCGTGAGGTCTAAACTCCCTCTCGTGCGAGACCGGAATGTCATGACACAAGACCATCAGGAGCAACAGACGATACATCACCTGCTACATAGCTATGCACTTGACATTGTGGTTGTTGATGCTGACACACCGAATGTTGCAGACAACAATGTGTGAGGGAGCAATGGTGAACTGGCATACTGACAAGTGCCATGTACGGAACTATATCAAAATGTAATGGCACAAGTCCAAATGATGATTTTGGTTGATCTGTGAAGATATGTGATGATACATATGTGTCAAGTACATACGGATGACTTCTGTGATTCTTTTTCATTCTTGTTCACAGCATCAGCACCGGCCAGCGGAGAAGGCAGTTCCGCGGACGAAGGGGAAGCAGCTCGCCAGACTGGGTCCAGTGCTGAGTCTGAGGGGGAGGGACCCAGAGGTTCAGAAGGTGAGGGAATCCTGACTGAGGGCACATCTATCGCAACATCCGTTGGATCTCCAGACAGGTGATGACTCCCTTGTGGTGGTGCATGACTCCCTTGTGGTGGTGGATGACCCAGGGACTGACTCTTCTACATCTGAGCCCACCACCACCCCTAGGGTCTTTACCCTCCAGCTGCTCCCAGGACCAGCGTCCATGTCCACTCCCCTAGAAGGGGACCTGTCTCCTTTGCGCCGGGCACTTCACCTCCTGGCTCCCCTGCTGCCCTCAGTGTTGAGGCCATCGAAAACCAGAGGCTGATCTCTGTGGGGCAGACAGCAGTGCTGAATGTTCACCAGGTGCAATCATTGGACACAAATGGTTTCATTCCTGGAGGGCATTCACTCTGACAGGTCTGCCCAACAGAGTTCCAATCAGGCTCAGGCCTCCACACTGATGGCAGCAGAGCCCCAGCTCCAGCTGCCCCACCCCCCTCCTGCCCCTTCCACACACACAGTCCAAAATACCCACCCTGACCCAAGCACACACAAACTTACCCATGCATCCACCTCAACATACACAGCACACAAACACACATACACAAGGACAAACCCACAAACACACACATTCAGAAGACAGACAGAACCCCCACCCCCACAGATACACCACCAGACAACACACATGCATCCACAGACACTCCGCAGACCTCACGACCCTCTGCCTCTACAACCCCTACCCATGCTTCCCCTGTTCCCCCCTCAGCCTGTGACTCAAACTCACTCCCCTAAATGTCTTTCCTCCCCAAACCTATCAAGTCCCTCCCAAAAAGAGTAAACCCACCACCACGGACCTGCCATCTACATCTGTCCCCCACCCGAGAAAAAGAAAACAACCAAATCAACCCCCACCCGAAAATCCCCCCGGTTATAAAATCAAAAACTCCTCCAGCTACCCATACTTCCCCAACCCATCCCAGTAACTCCATACCCAATAGAGGCCATCCCAAAGGCTCAGAAGAAGTCCCTGTTACTGTGCACAAAATCAAAGGGAATACAATACCAAAATTATTTAACCCCAGCCCATTACCGCCTCCATCTCTCCCTCCCACTACAGTTGACCCCTCCCCCTCAATGTGAGCCTACCACTGCAGTGGACCCACCGCCCCCTCAATCAGACACAACTAATGCAGTGGACCCCTCCCCGATACCATCCCTCCCAAAACCCAACCGAGTCCTCCCTAGTTTTGTCCCTTTGGTGCCTGGCCTGCCTCCTAGATGCTCCTAGGAAAAGTGCAGGCAAGCAATGCAGGGCATGATATTTGTAGCCCTCAAAGTCCTGGACATATTTGGACTGGCCATTGGCCTTTTTCACATTACAGTCATCATATATTTTGTTGAATAAAGCATTTCCTATTTATTTTTTCATGTTTCTGTGTCCTCAAGGTAGAGGTGTAATTTGCGATGTAAGTATGCAATGATGTTAGAATGGCATGGATTGCAAATGGTCCCTGTGTATGAGCAGTTGGACAGTATGTAGTCAAGATTTTGGTGTCCGCGCTCGCTGGGTATCATTGTCAACATAAGTTTTGGCTAAGAGTGTGACATGCAGTCACAAACCTTTTGTTTTTTAAATCACACTTCCACATAGGTCATGCTTTCATATGTCAACATAGTGCAAGTGTCTCAAAGTGCAACAGTTTAGGAGAAGCATGCTGCATAGGTTTGTAATGTGCAGGAAGATCACGGTCTCATCAAAACACCTGGCTACATATTGATTTTAACCTCATGGTAGTGACTTTGGACACACCCATGTGCACAAAGTAATGGTACAGCTCTTTCATGTGACTTGTTAGTGGTAGACCCATGTCTGCGTCTTCTATAGATCTAGTATACTAGTGGCAATGACAACCTTGCCACAGATAGCATGCCACTGTAGGCCAATCTCCTTCTTGGCTCAGCTTATGCGAGCAGTCTGACTCTCAGTTGTTGGTACTAGAAGTGGTGTAGAGTTTTTTAGTTCAAGGTGGATGCTGTGTGCCAGTCCGGGCTCATGCTGCCTGTGGTCAGCTGCCCAGGTCCTCACAAATGCCAATGACTACAGAGCCCAGTAACAGACCACTGCCTTTAGTGTGCTGTCACTGTTACGAGCTACAGGTGGACAGACCCCTCCCTTGGGTTGGCATCCATAGTGCATCAGGGTTATGCAACAGCAAAAGACAACACTCCTCACCTGGAACATTTCGGAATGTGCGGAGATGTGAATGTGTTTGGCACAAACACACCTTTCGTTCATAGACTGGAATGTTGTATTTTTTAAACTGCCTTGACTTTCATGCCACAATTGACTTGTGGTCACTCAAAACACAGCCTACACAATGCACTGTCATTGTTACGGCATCAATCAATAAATCAGGGAATTGTGATGTGCACTACTCACCCGTGAGCGTCTTAAGTCGCTGGGGGGGCTGCACAGCTCCGGGCAGTTGTAGTGCCAGTTTTTGAGGGTCTTCCTGAAGATGTGCAGAGTGGGTGCGTGTCTGATGTTGATGGGGAGCTTGTTCCAGGTCTTTGCTGCGACGTAGGAGAAGGCTCTACCACCTGTTCTGGCTCTGCAGATGCACGGGGTTTCGGCGAGGCCAGCGGATCAGAGGTTTTTCTTCGGTACATAGAAAGCAATTCTTTTGTTGAGATATTGGGGATTGATGTTGTTGAGGCATTTGTAGACGTGGGTGAGTATCTTGAATGTTACTCTTTTCTCGACAGGGAGCTAGTGGAGGTCTCGCAGGTGTGGGGTGATGGGTTCGTATCGGGGGATGCAGAGGACGAGTCCGTCTGCAGTGTTCTGTATGGTCTGCAGCTTGCAGAGCAGAGATTTGTTGAATCCGGGTGTACATTGTGTTTCTGTAGTCCAGTCTGCTGGTTATGAGAGTGTGGGTGACTGCCATCCTTGATTCGGGGGGATACATTGGAAGGTCTTGCGAAGGACGCAAGGGTGTTGAAGCAGGTGAAGGCAATAGCATTGATATGTCGGGTCATGGAGTGGGAGGGGTCGAGTATAATGCCTAGGTTCTGGGCGTGGTCCGTGGGAGTGGGAGTGCTGCTGCGGTCAGTGGGCCACCAGGTGGTGTGCCATGCAGAGGGGGAGGGTCTGAGGATGATGACTTGAGCCTTCTGGCAGCTGCTGCTCATCGAGGTTACGACATCCTTCATTCCTTCCTGTGACATGTGGCCACATCACTTGTGAGTGCTAGGGATGTGACATCAACCTGCCCCTGCCTGGATGGATTTTGGTGAATCCTATCTTACGCCCCTACAACTGAAGTCTGACATGCATGATGTAATTGCAGACATTTGGGCACTGCTCGACAGTGGTGAGTGCCAATTGTGAAGATTTGTGAATGACTGTGATTATGTATTTTGCACAATGCTCAACCGACAATTGGTTTGTATGTAATGTCAATGTAAGTGTCACACCCATGCTCTTAGTTGCCACACAGGGGCGGAGGTGGATTTCGGAATGTGAGGCCTAGTTGCAGATGTGTTTTGCAAGGTTAACGTAGCATGGGCTAAGCTAGTTTAAACAAGGATAGACAAGAGAGAGACTTGTGTTCCCATTTTGGAAATGGAGTGGACATTCATGCGTAATGGGGGCAGGACAAATTTAGAGTTTTTCTGAGAGTGTTAATGTACAGAGGTCAATGGAGGTATGGCGCATGGAACTGAGATGTGGATGTGACAGGGCCACAGTGAGACAAGGTGAACTTGTCAATTGTAAGAAAGTGGATAAGTGTATGTCAAGGGTATACCCCAGTTGTGTGATTTAGGTTGCTGTATGGTGAAATGTGAGGTGTTGTCCAGTAGATGTATGTTGTGTTTGAATTTGTGGATGTATTTGTTTTTGAAATGACTACCTGTAGAACTTAAGCAGAATAGGGTTGGTGAATGGTGAGATACGAATGACTGAGGACATATTCACTGAGCAATGCAAGTGTCTTGTTGAGAGATGTTGTGATGTGTTAAGTGTGCATGCCAGAGTGGGCTGTGAGGCTGCACGTTGTGATACGAGTGCAGTCCTAGACATTACTGATGGTGATACTGGTGATGAGAGTTGTCCATTTGACATGCTACATTTAACTTCTGCTGAGGAGGTGATGAGTACAGTACATTGCGTACATGTCATGTATGTGAGTGGCGTTGTGTACATAGTGATGAACAGTGGTGCTGCGAATGTAGCTGTGGATGTAAGAAGGGCAGCGCCAGTATGAGATTGTGAGATTCTGCTTGGAAGAGTTCTTGGGCAATGGAGGAGCTTGTGGGGCAGGCATGGTTTTCCGGATAGCTGCACCAGAGCGGGATTATGACATGCTTGTGTATGTATGATAGTTCTGAGAGATAAGCATGTACTTTGAGGTAGATGTGAGAGGGGTCATACCTGCACAAGTAGAGATCATGCAGGCCAAGAGGTAATGTTGACATGTACATATGTGTAGATTATGTGTATGTAAGTAGGCAAAAAATGTTGCCAGATGAAATATGAGGATGTAGTATGTGTTTTTAGCAGCTTGCTGTCTGCCTCATGACTGATTGTTGGAATGGCTGCTTTGAGTCCACTGGCATATGCAATACCTGTTGTCCTCACAGGACAATCTGCCTCCACATAGCCAACTCCTTATCGGAGTTGTGTGTGCATCAGTGGCAATTTACTCTTTGTAGGTAGATGTTGTTACCGATTGATCATTCTTCCCATGGATACTGTCCTGCGATGTAGGTGTTGATTGCTTATATTGAACGGTCATGCTTCTGAAAAATTGGAAAGCAGTCCATTGCTTAGAGGGCTATGCCCCCCCCCCCCCCAAGTGACAAGTCAAGGGTGTGTGTTGTTGTGCCACCTGGGGTCAGACTACTCCAGAAACGCATCTCCACACTTCCCAGAAGACTACACACACATGGGTATTAATGGCATTCTGACTTTGAATGTCAAAGGTATGAGGACCCCAAGGCAGATGGACTCATTGTGATGATATCTCCGGTTATGCTGATGTAAAAGTATTGCACTGTAAGGAAGAACACGTTTGACACTGGAACATTACAACAGTTCCATCAATGCTTGCATTGTCAGTATGTTTCAACCTCATGAGTACTCCTACTACTCTGCAATAATGAATGTAGAGCCAGGAGTAATTATTTTAAAATTCTATCAATTATTTTTTTATTAGAATGTCTATGTGCTGCAAAACATGTTACTCGGTGTAAGGGTTTTTTTCAGAGACCGAACACTTAAATAAAAACTTGGAACTACTCTGCGATACACAATCTGCACATTCAAAATGGAATTATTATTTATAAGCTCGCACTAGAGCCTGAGGAGCTAGTTGCTGAATTGCTGTGGATAACATGCTCAGAAGATGACCCTATGCACGTACAGACGGGGTGTCGTGTGCAGCGCCCCCAGTCCACACAGGGTGACTGTATCCTACATTGTTGCTGGCCCATGCATTTTTCAAATCCCTAATGGATTTCGGCTACAAATATTTCAATGATGACTGGGACAACCACTTCTAGATTGTTGGACTAAGAGGCACTGAAATCAGTACTCAGTGGCCGGGTCTGTGAACTTGTGTGTTGTCTGGGCCAATATCATCTGGTCTTTACTGTACACAGAGGCATTGCAATGTCATCAATTGAATGCAGTTGAGTTGCAGGCTGCAATGGTTGCCATGCTGAAAGATGTTCAAACACACATCTGATTGAGCACCTCCTTTGCATTTACTTAGCAACATGACATGCGGAGATGCACACAGAGTAGAATACGTCAACTCCTGTCCTTCCACCTCTGTTGCTTAATAACAAGCCAGCAGATGTTGCTGATCCTGGACCTCTGCAACTCCCTCGCCTCATACTTCCACAACAAGATCACGGACATACACAGTAGCTTCAACAACCAACCAACGCACACCATGACCGACCAACCACCCCCCCCACCACCACCCTCCACGCCTGGACCCCGATCAGCACCGAAGACACCATCCGCACGATGAACTCCATCCACTCCGGATCACCGACCGACCCCTGCCCTCACCACGTCTTCAACAAGGCCGACGCTGTCATCGCACCCCACCTGCGAGACATCATCAACACATCCTTCGACACCACCATCTTCCCTGAGAGCTGGAAACACGCCGAACTCAGCGCTCTACTCAAGAAACCAACAGCGGACCCCACCGACCTCAAGAATTACCGCCCCATCTCGCTTCTCCCGTTTCCAGCCAAAGTCATCGAGAAGACCGTCAACAAGCAGATGGCCGCCTTCCTCGAGACGAACGGATCCCTCGACCCCTCACAGTCCGGCTTCCGAGCCAACCACAGCACCGAGACCGCCCTCATCGCCGCCTCCGATGACATCCGAGCCCTGATGGACAATGGAGAAACAGCGGCCCTCATCCTCCTAGACCTCTCCGCGGCATTCGACACGGTCTGCCACCGCACCCTAGTACGGCGCCTCAGCAACATCGGAATCCAGGACAAGGCGCTGGAATGGATCATCTCCTTCCTCGACGGAAGAACACAGAGAGTCCGCCTACCACCGTACAAGTCAGAGGCCTCCGAAGTCATCTGCGGCGTCCCCCAAGGATCATCTCTGAGCCCCACCCTCTTCAACGTCTACATGAGCCCCCTCGCGGCCATCGTACGCAAACACAACCTCAGCATAATCTCCTACGCCGACGACACCCAGCTGATCCTCTCCCTGACCAACGACCCCGCCGCCGCCAGAGCCAACCTGCACGAAGGGATGAAAGAGGTAGCCGAGTGGATGACGTCCAGCCGCCTGAAACTGAACTCGGACAAGACGGAGGTCCTCATCCTGGGCTCCTCACCCTCCGCCTGGGACGACACCTGGTGGCCTCCCGCCCTGGGCACCGCACCCAAACCGACGGGCCTTGGTCGTGTAGGGCTTTGTGTGCGTGGGTGAGGAGGCGGAAGGTGATTCTCTTGTTGACGGGGAGCCAGTGAAGGTCTCTCAGATGTCCGGAGATGTGGCTGGATCGTGGGATGTCGAGGATGAGTCTGGCTGAGGCGTTCTGGATCCTCTGGAGTCTCTTCTGGAGCTTGGCGGTGGTACCGGCGTAGAGGGCGTTACCGTAGTCCAGTCGGCTGGTGACGAGGGCCTGGGTGACGGTCTTCCTGGTCTCTGTGGGGATCCACCAGAAGATCTTCCGTAGCATGCGTAGGATGTTGAAGCACGCCGAGGAGACGTTGTTGACCTGCCTGGTCATGGAGAGGGAGGAGTCCAGGATGAAGCCCAGGTTTCGTGCATGGTCCGTCGGTTTG